>NC_084826.1:12147229-12747229 GCF_958449725.1 Rosa rugosa | reverse complement strand
ACAAATCTACAAACTCAAATTTGCAATTAAAGCAAGAGACTTTAGCTTCCCCTATAATTTTCCCACATATTTTTCCAGGAAAACCAAACATAAGAAAAAGCAATCAAAGAACCCTAATCCGAGAGAGAGAGAGAGAGAGAGAGAGAGAGAGAGAGAGAGAGAGAGCAATACAATACCTCGCAGCACTCTATCTCTGCTGCTTGCCATTACAATTGACGACGATGACGACTTCGCATCGCCCATCACCCACGGACCCATAAATTTAAAGCGACGCCGTTTGAACGCCGCAACGGGGAAATTCCAGAAGAGCGAAGGACTTTTACCTCTCTCGATCTTATTCATCCTCCTCTTGATGGGGAATCTAGAATCTACTGATATGGCAGCCTTTAATGGAATTATAGCAGATCTGTTGATCAAATTTACTTGTTTTTGTTGTTTGAGTTTGTACTGTTGATCAAAAGATTGGTTGTTGTTGTTTAAGTTCGTATCAATTGATGGGGGAACTCTAGAGAGAGAGAGATAGCATTAGCTTTTGGAGGCGAGTAGTCTGAGTCAAATGGTAGAAGTCGAAGCTCTATGTAATTGTATGTCGAGAAAGATGGCATCAGCTGGGTTTAAGAAGATGAACATGAATGGGTTCAAGAATTTCTTTTGTTTTTGTTGTTGTTGTTGTTGTTGTTGTTGTTGTTGTTCTTATTATTATTATTATTATTATTATTATTATTATTATTATTATTATTATTATTATTATTATTTTGCTTTTATTATGGAGTGAAAAGGTCTTTTTTGCCCTCATTTTGCGACTCACGTACGTGGTCAAGATTGACGGCGACGTGACGGAAATCGACCGTAGGTACAACGGAGATACGAAAAATTGAGTCTGGGTATTACTTTGATGCAGATGATTTGCTGGATGAGATTGTTGCTGAGGAGACGAATCCCTCGAAATCGATCAAGAGCAAGGTAACTGATCGATATGCTTCAAAGAGTGCGGGATTTGGCTACAAAAGTGGAGGTTTATTTCATCTCAGAACCAATCCACTTCCTAAAGCTAATCAAGAATTTCTTCTATCGATCTGTAAGTTTCCATAAAAGATAAATATATCAGCTTTCATTCTGTAATTATCTTCTTGGCGATTTTGTTGTTGATTATTTGTTGGGCCCCTTTCTTCTTCCTCCTCATAATCTTAGTTTCGTTCTTGTTGATGATGTTAGCCTCGGGTTACTCTTCCGACTTGCACTGCCACTGTAAGCTGCTGCCCCTCTATTCGTCAATTGATCCAAAAGATTTGACCAAATTCTTATTAGTGTCTTGACAGAAATTCCTGATGTCTTGTTTGATAGCAGTAATCCCCCGACCAGCATCGGCGAGTGTTGAGATAGTAACTCTCCCTTCGTTGTCTGCTATCAATCCAGGCAAAACCTGGCTCTGATCCACCTAACACAATGAAAAGTTATGAGGAAAATAGGTGAAAACGGTAGACAAGCGTTGAACTGAATTTAAGGATGATAAGTGAGATAAATCTCTAAGTTTTTTGAATTGTTATTGAATTGTCCAATGCATAATACAATCTAGTGGGTGCCATTAACCCATGAATATAAATCCTATTTAGTTTAGAACTAGGTGTTGGGGTGGATTTGTACAGAGGCTGCTAGAATTGCTTGATTGGGTTCATCGATCTCCTCTGTTTACCCCTTCTGAGTTCAGGAACTGGGTCCAAAGCTTCAAGAAGCTTTGTAGCGTCTTTCCTTATTCCCCGCAGTAAGGTTGGCCAGCTGCGGTGACATGCTTCTAGTGATGGTGAGGTAGAAACTTCATATAGCTTTGATAGATGAACTAGAAATATATAAAACGGCTTGCAAAAAGGCATGTAGCGTGGGAGCTGGAAGCACATGAGTTGCAAAAGGTGAGAGCTTTGCTGAGGTGAGAGGTTTGCTGCGTATCATCTACTGCAGTGATGAAGGAGTGGATTTTTTGGGATGGCTTCTGGGTTTAAAGGCTTTGAATTGGTTTTGGGTTGGAGGCTGAATGCTTGGCTTGTTGCTTGAGGCTTGCTTGTGGGATGTATTCCCTGGAGGTCTCTCTATGAGGTTTCTCCTCTCCCTCGTCAGAAGGTTGTGAGTTGTATATATATAGAGGGAAAGCCCTGAAAGAAGGAGTGGGCGCGGGCCCGATGTTGCACTTTGTTATAGCACCATGATTAAAGGGATATAGCATTTCCGGCTTATAAGGCTTTTGAGGTTGCTGCGGTGGCTTTATATAACAACAAGGCTTAAAACATGGAATTGTGTCTATGTAGTGTAGAATAAGATAACTACTGTAGGGTAAAAGAAGTATTCACGTTTGTGTTGCTGAAAAGACTATTAGGTAGATAATTGTGTTTAGGGAAAATCGTCCGTACAGTACCTGACATTTTTCCCATTCTAAACTTTAGTACCTCACGTTCAGAAAATATCAGAACGGTACCTGAGGTTTTGACCCCGACCAAAGATCAGTACCTGGTGCCGTTAACTCTGTTACAAAAACTGACAGTTGGCATATTTTGATCATTAAATGACCAATTTACCCTTTTTTTTTGTTTAATAACCCTTTTTTTTCCTCATATAATAATAATAAAAAACAGCAATATTTTTATTTTTTTTTATTTTTTTTAGGGGAATGCCAAAGTGAAAGTGTCAGGAGGGTCATAGGTGGGAAGGGCTCAGGCGGCGGCGGCGGGAAGGCTCAAGTCGTGGTTGAGCACCAGCAAGTTCAAGGCGGCGCAGCAGCACAATAGCACTCCAGCAGAGTCGGTGAGCAATCATCCATCAGCCATCATCCATCATCCATTAGCCACCATCACCATCACCGTAACATCACTCCAGCAGAGTCGCTCAAGAGGCTGGCTTCGATAGGAGGCGGCGGAGCAATTGGAAAGCCATCATCCATCAGCCACCACCACAACCACACGACCCCGTCCCCAAACTTTGTGATTCAAACAACACCCGTAGCAAATTTCAACCCAAAACACCACCAAAGTGGTTAAAGGAAAAACAATCTGAGAAGATTTCCATGTCGATCACTTCGATTTCCCGAAACCCAGACAAAGCCAAGTCCTTGAGTAAGTCATTGGGTTTACTCCTTGGTCGGGTTTAAAGTTGGGTTCAACTTTGATTCAATGCAGAGCAAGAAGAAAGAAGAGCTATTAGAGAAGATGGTGGAGGAGAATGAGAGGATGGTGGGGTCTGGTGACGGAGCTGGTTCACCGGAAAAACAAACCCGGCTGTTGGGGTTGTTGTCGCAGAGGCTGGAGCAGCTGGAGAGGGCTCTGATCAATGAGAGATTGAGGAGGAAGAAGAGGAGACATGATGTAGATTGCAGGGATGGGTTCTTCTAGATTCTGAAAAATTGTTTATGGGTTTACATGAGGCAGGTAGAAGATAAGTTCAGCATATGTAGGAGATATACAAGCAGTGTCCTAGAAATCCAATAAGACCCATCTCCATTTTATATAAAACCCAGATGAGAATAGAGTTTTATGAGTTTGTAAAGTTCAAATATTTGTTCTATTTTTCTTCAAACAAAAGGTGCTGTAAGGAAAGCACTCTGGTTCAATTGGGTCTTGGAGCAAAAGTACCATTGTTGCAGAGAATAGGTGCTTGCAAAGCCTGTTTGGACCCAAAATGAGCATTTTGGTTTGACAAAGCGTGTCTTGGAGAAATTGAGCCAATATCAGTGGCTCACATATATATTTTCGATAAGTTCAAAAATATATTATTAAGAGGCTAAATAAGGCCTACCAAACATGGAAATGAAAAATCAACTTTAGCACATTTTCCTACTTCGGCTAGGAGAAAGCGAGCTAGACAAGAAATGAGGGATGGCGGACTAATCATCCGAACTCCAAATGAGTTGAAACTTTCCAGATTAATTCTAGACATCCCATTGATCATTTCTTATGAAGAGTGCCAAAGCTCGTTCGGAGTGGAAAACCTTCAAACAAACAGTCCAATTTTCTGCAGAAGCAAAACTTGGAAACTGGACCTGTAAGAGGTCCAGCAGCATTTCTGGCCCAACGACATGGAAATAAATTCTGAAATTTTACCACAATAATCTACATTCATGGTGGATCATTTCATATGAAGAAATCAAAGGTTGAATCTGAGTTCTTAGTGGAGATAAAAATTGAGGGATAAGGGAGCAGAAAATGACTTAAACCTAACATTCCATTAGTGTTTAAGTGCTTGAACCTAACAATTCCATAAACTCATAAGTGCTCCATAAACTCATAAGTGCTCCATTATGATTTGTTTAAATGCCAAATAGTGTTGCTTGGTAGCCTATAAATAGAGGCTACAACATAGAACAATTCACTCATTCATACATCAAAACATCTCTAAGATGATCTAAGTTCTCTCTAGAGCAAACCTCTCTAAGAGCAACTCCTTTCCTTCTCTTTCTCTTATAGGTGATCACACTCTAAGTCCTAGTCTCCTCAGGAGCCGACTATCAGTGCCACCAAACCCTCTGTCAAAATGCTTCGGTCCTAGTCTCCTCGGGAGCCGACTGTAGTACCGCGACCACAACGGTTACGGAACCAGCCAAGCAAGGGTAACGCCCTAGCAACCCAGCCAAGCTAAAGTCACGCTTTAGCAAGTACTTCTCTCTACTTCCCGGTGATTTCGCTCTGCTTAACCTACAACGTTAAGTATCGACTTGGTGACACAAGACAAAGTCCTCCAGCACGAGGCACAAAGAATCCTGCGACGAGGTTGGTGCTCTCCTCGTCTACAGTCGCTTGATAGAAGTCAGGTCAAGGGACACCCCCAACGACCGCACCCAAACGGTGCTGGCACGCCCGCGCAGAAAAGAGACTGTTGACCAGCTGCAACAAAATTGGAGCCAAACATTTTGGCACGCCCAGTGGGACAACATCAGAAGAGTCTTTTCTCTTGAAGCACATTCAACCACCGGGCTTCAAAACAAACATTTTGGCACGCCCAGTGGGACAATCTGGATAACACTAGAGTCTTTTTGTGTTCGCCATCATTGGGATGTCAGGGGAAAATCTTTACCAAAAGAAATTCCTAAAGTGACAAGATGGCCAATGTTGCCACCATTGGCAATATTGACATTGATGACGAGTTCGAACCACTCATCATTCCACCAGATGCTAGCCTGGATGAGAGGCTTCGCATCCTTACACTGCATAGTGAAAATTATGGGAAGCATCTGGCAGCTTCGATCACGAAAAGGGAACAACGAATTCGCGAGTTGGAGCAGCGAATGAATCAGAATGCTCAGAAAGCTAAAGAGCAGTCACAAAAGCTTTTCTCGAGCAGAGACAAACAGACTGCCCAACCTGCCGCGAACATCACATCTGAGTTCACGACCTTACGTGAGGAAGGTTCTACCTTGGCTAATTCGCATCAAGGCGAATTCGAACGTCAAAAACCTGCACGCGAAGAGGTTGTTTCTGAGACTAACTTGCCTATAGGTGGCAATCAACCTAAGGGTCTCACTGGTGAGTCACAGCCTTACACAGAGGCTGTGCATGGAAAAGGTCATCAACAAGATTGTTCTTCTGACAATACAATTGTCTCTGAACAAATATCTAATTTCTCCACTGATCAAGCCAAATACGTGGCTACTGATCAGATGCTTGGGGGGCAAGATGGAGCCCATGTTCATTCTATTAATCACCAAAAGGAATTTCTTAAAAATTCTAATAGCCAAGCGGTGATTAAATATGATCTAGGCGACCAAATTGTTGTTTTTGAGGCTCTTGATCATGAGAATTCAAACCAACAAGTGGTCGTCTATAATGGCCAATCTGTGGCTAATTCTATGCCAACAAAGATACTTGGGGGGCAAGATTACTCCTCCAACGAGCTAAATTTCTTCCAATTTTGGCACGCGAAGTATCTTTGTTGCTTTCCTTCAAGCTCTCACAAGGGGGGTTTTCATGCTATAAATTTTTACGCATCTGAGCTTGGAGTGAAGCATAGATGGCCTCCCCCGTGGCCTTCTGGAGGTTAGCTAAACATAGTGCTGCTAACTTCTTTCTTTGTTTTTAATTTCCTGTCAATTTTCAGTTTTCACTTTTATTTTCGTCATTTATATATAAAAAAAAAAAAAAAAAAGTTGAATTTGGTAAGGGGTTGTGAATCATAACGGAATAGGTGAAGTCTCTTTTGTTAATATTGGCCTAAACTCCTTATTGATGCCTAGTTCAGGTCTCTTAAGGTTAAGGGCGGCTTTTATTAACACTTGTTGAATTGTCTTCACACTTATGACATTTCTCATCTTAGTAAGTATAGCCTATGTGAAATGGTGTCTAGAAAGGGGACAACGTTCATGACAGGTTCTTGAATCCAGAAGTGCGTGCAAATGGGCCTAAACCACTATGTGGGAGTAGCTCATGCCAAAATGGATTCTGCCTCTCTTGTTCGCCCTCCCCCACCTGGCCATTTCAGTAAGGTTGCCCAAAGGATTTGAAAGAAAATTTGTGTCTAGGCGACTATACTTGGGCCGCATGTCTAAACATTGATTCACCTTGTCTTATTGAATTCAGCTACTATATTAAAAAAAAAAAAAAAAAAAAAAATACAACTCTTAGGGGACAATTCTAAGTGTTCCTACAAAGCTACTAAGCCGAGTCAGCGGCTCCGGAAACTTTTTCCAGCTTTGCCCTCGCAGGAAAGGCTGAGCTCAAGGGAAATGTGAGAGCCACCACCGTGACCGCCACCTCCATCGGAAGTAGTCTTCATGTTGCCAAAGATGTCCTCACCATGCATGGGGAACAGAGGAAGGGTTTCAATCTCCATGTTCATAGATCCATAACCACCATAGTTCCCCATCTGCCCGTTAACAGCAATCATCACACCAGCAGAAGAAGCAGAAGCAGGTGCAGATGAATTGGCAACATTGTCATCACCAACAAGCCCTGATCTTTGCATGGGCACATGAACATCCGAAGTGGACTTCTTCTTCTGCTTCTCCCGAGCCCTTTGGTTCACGAACCAAAAATAGACGTTCTTGAACTCGATCTTGCCGTACCATTTCAGCTGGAGATAGATCCTCTCAACCTGCTCTACAGTTGGGGACCTAACTCCCTTATTGTAGAAAAGCTCCTTGAGGATTCTTATCTGATCTGTAGTGGGATTCCACCTGCTCCGCTTATAAAGCATGTTAGCACTACTCCCGGCTGCTTTGTTGCTTCCTCCATCCTCGGTTGGTTGCTGGGTTTGTGGTTCCATTAGTGATGGGTTGAGAGAATGCAAGAATTGAAGAGTGATGATGATGAGTAATTAAGAAAGATTGCTGTTAGAAATATTCGAGTTGATGAAATGATTTCGGGATTGGAAATTTGGGTTTATAATGTGGAGGAAGATATAGGCATGCAAATATCCAACCTTGGATGGACGGTCAAAGAGGAGTCAAATCGATGTCAGTAAATCGAGATTAGTAATTCCAAATCTCGGGAAAAAAGGGACTAGCAACATGGGAGGAGCGGTTTTTGAGGAGTTAGCTATTATTAAAGGATTAATAGCATGTGGGGAAACCGAACGGTTTTCGAGGAGGTAACTGTTCTTTTCACGAGATTATTTTTCACGACTGTTGTTTTTCAACGAGTGATTAGTGCCTTAAATCTCGGAAAAGAAGGAATTATTGGCGCTAAGAATTTTGAGTTGGGAGCCAGCAAGTGGATCCAAAAGATACATATTTTCTCAAAATCCTCACCGCGAGTTTTTTTTTTGACGCAGAGCATATTTTAAAAAGTTCATATTATTTTCAATATACAACTATAGGGGCCTATATTTGGGGCCTTGCGAGACACAATTATTGGCTTCTCACGAATATTTGGATATCAGGATAAGAAAATATTATTGTATTCATAAAGTGGCTTTGCGGCCAAAAGCAGTACATTCATTACAAAGCCAAAAGTGGCTAGAATACAAAACAGGAATCTTCGGATTATCTTCTGAATCTTTTCTCAAGTGGAAGCAGCTATAGAATCCAACGTCGGGTTGAGCCGCGCCCCTTTACATGTAAGCGGCAAAGGAATACAACATAGGCTTGGCCAACGCCATTATCCATGAGAAGGGGAGGCTCCAGTGAAAGAAAATGGAGCCTCCAAGCCCCCTCAATTGGAAGCAGCTATGGAATCCAACGCCGGGTTGAGCCGCGCCATTATCTCCTGGAGGGGCAGAGAGTGAAGGAACCGAATATCAGCTTGAGTCTCTGCACCCCCTCTAGCCTTGGTAACCACCATTAGTTGGACGTGAAGTATAGGAACAGCCATTCTGTGGCTTGAACCCATTCCTTTAAAGAGTCCAGCCCTTCTCATCCCTCCAAGATTCTATCAAGAAGAGAAAGGGGGAGAAGGAGGTGAGAACCAAAGCCCCTTCCATCTGGAGGGCACAACACAGGCCGGGTCCAGAAGGAAGGAAACAGAGGAGGAAAGACGAACCTCAGAGTGGCCGTCCTCCCTTTCTCCGTTTCGCTCCGTGTGTAGGATTATGACAAAGATGATCTCGCATGATCGTGGATCCCACACTCGGAGCCCCCTCGCGTTTCTAAACCAATCTGAAGCCTGGCATTGTTGTTACAGACTCCAGAAAGGACGAAACAAGGGGTTGCCTAAGATTACGCCATGAGGCCTAACTCAGGCTTAAGATTACGCCATAAAGCCTAAAATTTAGAGGCTAAAGGTCATTTCATGAGGGGAAGATTTGTGAAGAAGGAGAAAGAGAAGCAAGGATTGAAAGGCCATTTCTCGAATATTTCAGAAAAGTTGTTGTGAGTATTCCCTTCCTGAAATACAACTATTTATAGGGACTTCAGGCAAATCCCCACCCTTGGATGAAGCTCAATTTCAAAACCGATGTCAGTAAATCGAGCTTAGTAATTCCAAATCTCGGAAAAAAGGGACTAAGCAGCATGTGAGGAGCGGTTTTTGAGGAGTTAGCTATTATTAGAGGATTAATAGCATGTGGGGAAACCGAACGGTTTTCGAGGAGGTAACTGTTCTTTTCACGAGATTACCTCTTCACGACCGTTGTTTTTCAACGAGTGATTAATGCCTTAAATCTCGGAAAAGAAGGGATTAACAGCATGTGAGGAGACCGAACGGTTTTCGAGGGGGCCTACAGAGATTGGCCCGCAAAGCTCAATTTCAAGCAAAGTTCCTCCACGCGGAGATTCGCCGCAATAGCACTAGCTTCGGCCTGAGTGGCCCGTTCTCTGAGATGGGCCAGGTTGCGGCCCATTTCTTCAGAAGCAGCCAGAGGTTCATCGAGTTGGGCTTCTTCTGTAGCAATCGCGTTTTCAACAAAGGCTAAACCGGTATGGAGGTCCTCGATCCGAAGTTTGAAGTCGGACCTTTGGATTTGTAATTCCCGCAGGCGGATGGTTCGCTCATTTAAAATACCGCGAGAGATGTCCATTTCTCGAGAGAGGCTATTCAAAGCCTCTCGAGTGTCGTGAGCCTGAGCGTTCGCGGCCGGTTGACGTTGGAGGGCCTCATCAAGTTCATTCAGCAGATCGTCAATGGCACTAAATTGCTGTAGGGTCAATGCCTTCTCCTGGCAAAGATACCTTAGGGCTTCCAAGACTCGCGGGAGGATGTCTGTCTCCAATACCTGAGGACCCAGATGTTCGTGAAGCACCATCTTAGCCTCATCCACAGCAGAAGGAGGAGTTATCTCCAACACCCTCATCAGTCTCTCGAATCTGGTGGGAGGAGGAGGAGGCGGCGGAGGCGCCACAGGATCACGAACCACCAATGCAAAAGGGTGGATAGCTTCCTCAGTTTCTTCATCTTCAATAGGTTGGTCTTTCCCTTCAGCCGCGGGAGAATCTGGAAACTCAACTCGCGGCTCACCATGGGCAAGTGGAGCAGATTCAAGCACAGAGCCCTCAGCTTCGACGGTTGTCTCATTTGTTCGCGAGACTTGGGGGGCACCACCACCGTCAGTATCATTTTCCATCTCTGGGGCGACTGTCCCGCCGATAAGACCAGCAGCGTTTGCAGCCACCTCCTCGGTACAAACAGAATCCTGGTCAGGTTCAGAAATGTCAGAGAGCGGGGTTGGATCTAAAGGGAAATGGAAAGCATTGGCCAACAGTGGCTTACCTCTCGAGCTGTCGGGTCAATATCTGGTACTTGGTCTTCAAGAGGAAGAGGCCTCACCTCATTCACCTCTTGGACCTCTAGTGCCGCGAGAATCTCTGTCGTCATCAGTTCCTCATAAGCGGCAGAATCCTCAGAGTGGCTTTCCACACTTTCATGTTCCGAGGAGTCGTCATCAGAGATCGTTATTAGAATGGTAGGACCTTGCAGATGCTCTATAGATGTGGGAGACGGAAGAGGCGCCACGGGGTTAGTTGATGCTTGAACTAGCGAGAGAGTTGGCTTTTCTACAGCTGCTGAGGATCCAGCCTCGCTCAGGCGAGAGGGATCAGTGGTCCTCTGAGGGACCTGTCAAAAGATACATAATGAAGACCCTGCCCAGATTCTAAAATTTAAATAAAATAAAACAGGGCCAGAGCTTACCAGCCGCATTGACAGAGGCTCGTCGTCCTCAAAGTCCTCTTCAGCGATTTGGGCGCGACCGCGTTTGCAAGTATGAACAGCAATTACCTGCACAAAAGAGGAATCACAACTGAGAAAATAGAAGGGGTCTGGAAAGCCAAATGTGCAAACTCAGAATTAGTCTGGGGCAGTTTACCTCAGCAAGGCTCACATCGTCATCGTCAAAGGACTCCCCCTCAGGAGGCTCCTCGGCTACTGCCTTCTGTTTCCCGGCCTGAGTAGAGGCTGCCCTGCTCCGGGTGGTACGCTAAAAATAAAACGAATGTACTTAGCAATAAGGATTGATACTCAAGCCAAGGAAAAGAAATGGTGAGGGAAGTTGGAAACTTACTGATGCCCCATGTTCACGAATCTGTATTCCCGGTTGTGCTTGCCGCGAGGGCCTTTGCGGCTGCGGGGGCGGAACAGGTTGATGTTGCGGAGGAGCAGGAACAGGAGGCGGAGCCTCACCAGCATAATATTGTTCAAGGATGTCGCTGTCCACGGCAAAGGGATGTTCCAAGTCGCGGAAAAGGATGGCAAAAAGGTCATAGTTATTCATGCCCCAACAGTTCACTGACACTTCTTTCCACCAATCAGCATAGTCATCATCAACATCGTTGAGGGGGTATAGCGCTCTGACCCAAGGGGGAATCACTATCAAAGTAAACTGACTCTGAAAGGGGGCAGACCCAGGCGGAGCTGATCTCCGCCAAGAGGTGTAGTAATTGGCAGAATCAACCAGAGGCCAGGGTACCAACTGGGCCAACCCAAATTGACGAGCAAAGTGATTGGGTGCATAAAGTTCATAACTTAGTTCATCCGTGGCCAATTGAATGTCAGAGCAAGAAATAGTGCGGCGAAACATCATCATAGCTTCTTCGCGATGACCCGGGCGAGGAAGAAACTCATTTGCCAATATCGCGGGGAATCTTCTATTTACCACCAACTTCATATCCGACATCTCATCCAGAAGATACAAAAACGAGAAACACTCGGAAAATGCCGGAGATTCATACCTTCCCTCGCGGCAGAGCCACCGGCCCAACAGAACGTCATTTGGAGGCACTGCTGGCACGTCTGGTCGGCGAAAATGGGGGAAATAAGTTTGGAGCCAGAAATCCAGAATCCAGAAGGGGCCTGAGGATTGGACTTCGAATGGATGCATAGCGACTTGATAAAGGGCTCGATAAAGCGAACCCAGAACCGGTTGACCAAGGCCAACGACTGTGCCATTATAAAGAGCAGTGGCCAAAGAGGACCAAGTGCCAGTTGGTTTACCAGCAGAAGTACAGAAAATAAACTTACAGAGCCACCACTCGAGGAAGGCAATTCCCCCGGTTTCGTCATGATGTCCGCGGTAGTAATTTCGCCAAGACGGGAAAGATCTGCTATGAATGCTGCGACCAGTCTGAGTCATTTGCAGCGGGAATTTCTCGTCATCAAATTGGCCTTGAACATACGGTGCCGCGTGGATGGGTAGGCCCGTGATAGCGAGAATATCCAATAAGGAAATACTCATCTGCCCAAAGCGGAAATCAAAAGTGTTGCTGGCGGTGTTCCATAAGCAAAATGCCGCGGCGAGAGGAGCGCGATTAAGGCCGCCGGGAATTTGAAGACACAAGTCAATAGCATCCGCAATGCCTACTGCGCGCCAGCGAGCCAAATCTCGGGCACGAACCTCATTGTACCAGGCTACATCAGGAGGTTGGATTGAGGGCCAGAAACCAATTTTGACTCTATGATGTTTCTGGCCCCAACCTCCAAGATCGGCAGGAGACCGGAGAAGAGCCGGGATGGGACGGCGGATGGGAAGCGCATAATAAGCCATAGCATCATCTGGCAAACGATCGCGAGGTGTGGGACCCAGACTCGCTTGACTATCGCCGCCACCAAAGCCCATCAGTCGACTTTTCTCCTCTCCGGTCTGACTTCTACATCGAACACTCATGTTAGTCCGCCAGGTGAATGCGGCTTTCTCAGTGATTTCATCTGCCTGATCGATAACGAATGGTTTCTTGGATGCCATTTCTGGGTTGTGAGGAACACTTCTCCATTACACCTTGATTTAAAGCTCAGATTTTTCTGGAGATTAGTTTATTAGCTGGGCCAGTGAGTGGCCCTAGTTGATAATTAATGAGTTATTATTCCATCTTGAGAATCGCATCTAAGGCGACAGCGGAGATACTTCTCCATTACACTTCGATTTATAGCTCAGATATTACTGGAGATTAATTTATTAGCTGGGCCAGTGAGTGGCCCTAGTTGATAATTAATGAGTTATTATTCCATCTTGAGAATCGCATCTAAGGCGACAGCGGAGATACTTCTCCATTACACTTCGATTTATAGCTCAGATATTACTGGAGATTAATTTATTAGCTGGGCCAGTGAGTGGCCCTAGTTGATAATTAATGAGTCATTATTCCATTTTGAGAATCGCATCTAAGGCGACAACGGAGATACTTCTCCATTACACTTTGATTTATAGCTCAGATCTTTCTGGAGATTAATTTATTAGCTGGGCCAGTGAGTGGCCCTAGTTAATAATTAATGAATCATTATTCCATCTTGAGAATCGCATCTAAGGCGACAGTGAAGATATTCCACCTTTTCCTACCACCGCAGGGCCAACATAGTGGCTTGAAGTTTTTAAATAAAACATGATTAAAACCGATGCGGTTTTAGATACTAAAGTTGTAGCAGATACGGTGGTTTCACCTGGTCACACGTCATGATGTCGATAGCCATGATCTAATCATCCTCTCCGACATAAGACTCGCGAAGGATTAAATGACAGCAAACAGTTTGCTATTTTGCATCTTATTTCGCCAAGTACTATAGGCCTTGATCTAGCCAGGAAAGTGGCTTCAACACCTACATTTGAGAAAATCAACAGAGAGCCCGCAAACAAGGCAGATACATGTTGCTATACACATGGCGAAGCTACCACCAAGGAAGAGAAGGATACTCATTCGCAATCAAAAGCAGTCTCCTTCGCATGGGGGGCATGCTAAAGTTCTGATCTCCTACAACCTGCCCAAGTTTCGCCAGATCCATGGGGGGCACTAAAGTTGGCAAAGGAAGCATCAGTTCATAACAAAGGCAATCCAGATTGTGGCATTCAAGCTTTATGGCCTATTTAGAGGCCTATATGGAATCAGTCAAGTATTATCAGTCAAGCCAATACAAGTGGCTTTGGAGCAATGATGTTATAAGAGCAGTGCTGATTCAAGACCTCTTCAGTCAAGACGAAGACCTTTGACTTCGAGGTCTGGGGGGCAATGTTTGGACCCAAAATGAGCATTTTGGTTTGACAAAGCGTGTCTTGGAGAAATTGAGCCAATATCAGTGGCTCACATATATATTTTCGATAAGTTCAAAAATATATTATTAAGAGGCTAAATAAGGCCTACCAAACATGGAAATGAAAAATCAACTTTAGCACATTTTCCTACTTCGGCTAGGAGAAAGCGAGCTAGACAAGAAATGAGGGATGGCGGACTAATCATCCGAACTCCAAATGAGTTGAAACTTTCCAGATTAATTCTAGACATCCCATTGATCATTTCTTATGAAGAGTGCCAAAGCTCGTTCGGAGTGGAAAACCTTCAAACAAACAGTCCAATTTTCTGCAGAAGCAAAACTTGGAAACTGGACCTGTAAGAGGTCCAGCAGCATTTCTGGCCCAACCACATGGAAATAAATTCTGAAATTTTACCACAATAATCTACATTCATGGTGGATCATTTCATATGAAGAAATCGAAGGTTGAATCTGAGTTCTTAGTGGAGATAAAAATTGAGGGATAAGGGAGCAGAAAATGACTTAAACCTAACATTCCATTAGTGTTTAAGTGCTTGAACCTAACAATTCCATAAACTCATAAGTGCTCCATAAACTCATAAGTGCTCCATTATGATTTGTTTAAATGCCAAATAGTGTTGCTTGGTAGCCTATAAATAGAGGCTACAACATAGAACAATTCACTCATTCATACATCAAAACATCTCTAAGATGATCTAAGTTCTCTCTAGAGCAAACCTCTCTAAGAGCAACTCCTTTCCTTCTCTTTCTCTTATAGGTGATCACACTCTAAGTCCTAGTCTCCTCAGGAGCCGACTATCAGTGCCACCAAACCCTCTGTCAAAATGCTTCGGTCCTAGTCTCCTCGGGAGCCGACTGTAGTACCGCGACCACAACGGTTACGGAACCAGCCAAGCAAGGGTAACGCCCTAGCAACCCAGCCAAGCTAAAGTCACGCTTTAGCAAGTACTTCTCTCTACTTCCCAGTGGTTCTCGCTCTGCTCGATCTACAACATCGAGTATCGATTGTGATTTTCAAGAAGCTCAACAAAAGTCCTCGCCACGAGGCATAAAGAATCCCACGACGAGGTTGGTGCTCTTCTCGTCTACAGTCGCTTGATAGAAGTCAGGTCAAGGGACACCCCCGACGACCGCACCCGAACGGTGCTGGCACGCCCGCGCAGAAAAGAGACTGTTGACCAGCTGCAATTAAATTGGAGCCAAACAAAGCCCATAAACAATGTAAAGAGAATGAAGGAAATTTTTTTTAAAGGAATGTATTTTGACTAGAGAGCATTGCTGGGTTTGAATGGGGACGAGAGAGAGAGAGAGAGAGAGGGGAACAGTAGGGAGAGAGAAAAAGAAAATAGAAAAAAATGAATTAGATACAAAAATAAAGGATTAAAATATGAAAAGACGAAAATATCCTTCAGCTATCAGTTTTTGTAACGGAGCTAACGGCACCAGGTACCGATCTTCAGTCGGGGTTAGAACCTCAGGTACCGTTCTGATATTTTCTGAACGTGAGGTACTGAAGTTTAGAATGGGGAAAAGGTCAGGTACTGTACGGACGATTTTCCCTTGTGTTTAAGCTTATGGATTTGGATTCTCTCATCTTTTGCATGCTCATGTAAGGATTTAAATTGTCGGGCCTGGATTTTGGTCCCCAATTCCAAAATCTCCAACAACCGAAATCGATAATAGGCCTCATGTACTTCCGTAACCTTCCACACGACACCCAATCTTGCAAGCCCCAAAAGCGTAGTTGTGGCTTGGGTCCACATGCGTGGCTTGAAGGTTTGAGAAGATATGTAACTTTTTGTATTTTCGAATGCGGTTTGCACATGTTGTTTGGCTCCAATTTTGTTGCAGCTGGTCAACAGTCTATTTTCTGCGCGGGCGTGCCAGCACCGTTCGGGTGCGGTCGTCGGGGATGTCCCTTGACCTGACTTCTATCAAGCGATTGTGGACGAGGAGAGCACCAACCTCGTCGTGGGATTCTTTGTGCCTCGTGGCGAGGACTTTTACTGAGCTTCTTGAAAATCACCAAATCGATACTCGATGTTGTAGATCGAGCAGAGCGAGAACCATCGGGAAGTGAGGAGAACTTGATAAAGCGTGACTTTAGCTTGGCTGGGTTGCTAGGGCGTTACCCTTGCTTGGCTGGTTCTGTAACCGTTGTGGTCGCGGCACTACCGTCGGCTCCCGAGGAGACTAGGACCGAAGCACGTTGACAGAGGGTTTGGTGGCACTGAAAGTCGGCTTCTGAGAAGACTAGGACTAGGAGTGTGATCACCGGTAAGAGAAAGAGAAAGAGAGGGAGAGGAGTTGCTCTTAGAGAGGTTTGCTCTAGAGAGAACTTAGATCATCTTAGAGATGTTGTTGTTGAATGTGAATGTGTGTTTTAGAATGAGAAGAGAAGGTGTTTATATAGGGAAGAAAAAGAAGAGTGAAATGATGAGTGGAAGAAAAATAATGAAAGTAGATCTAAGTTCACTTGTAAAATATGGAAAAGATAGAGAAAAGATGAAATGAAAGCAAAGCATGAAGGTGCAGCAACATGGAAGTGGTGATGATCTATTAAAGAGATTGTAGAAGAAAAATATATCCAAGGAAAAAGAGAAAAGCATCTAGCTTTCTTCATGTGGGTAGGAAACATGAACATGTGAATATTGAGCTGGTTTTAGGTCAGTTTCTGCCCCTTTATTCCTTCAATTATTTCTCCAACAAGACTTCATTATATGCCTTCGACTTCTTCATATGAAATGTTCCACTATGAGTGTAGATCATCCTGAAAAATTTTCAGATTTTTATTCCATGTGGTTGGGCCGAAAATGCTGCTGGACCTCTTACAGGTCCAGTTTTCCAGTTTTGCTTCTGTAGAAAATTGGGGTGATTGTTTGAAGGCCTTCCACTCAAAAAAAGCTCTTGCACTCTTCATAAGAAATGATCCTTGGGCTGTCTAGAATGGATCTGGAAAGTTTCAGCACATTTCAAGTTCATTTGGTCAGTCTGTCACCCCTCCTTCCTTGTCTAGCTCGGTTTTTCCTAGCCGAAGTAGGAAAATATGCTAAAGTTGACTTGTCATACTTCCATAGTAGGCTTTATTTAGCCTCTAAATATATATTTCGAGCTTGTCGACAATATATAGCTTGAGCCACTGATATTGGCTCAATTTCTCCAAGACGTGCCTTGTCAGGCCAAAATGTTCATTTTGGGTCCAAACACATGTCTCGTGCTTTTTTGGGTATCAACACTAGGAAATAATAAACCTATTCTAAGTCTATTATTATATGCTTGCTTACGACATTGTTTCTTGACATATTTTGCAAGCTGAAATAAATATAAAAAAACAATGAACAATGTTCGACCAAAAATCCAAATTCAACGAGTAGACTTGCTCTAAGGGGCGAGCCTTCACTTAATAAGAATGGTAATACTCGAGTCATTTTTGATGCGGAGCGGAATCAACATAGGCTAAAATGACCATGTGTCGTGGGTCATATGTCAAGTAGCTAAATTCAGTGAGAATGGAATCATCACCGACTAAAATGACCGGGGGCTATCTTCCGTGAGGGCCAATTCTTAGGTGCGGGTAGCCGCACCATGTGTACGGTGCGGCTGCCGAACCAAATCTCAGAAATTTTTGTCTTTGTTCCGAAATTGTCCCTGGTTTTTAAATGTGAAATACCCAAAATACCCCCTGCTAGGGGGATGATTGGCTTGCCGCGTGGCGGTGCGGCTGCCCCCACGCAAGAATCACTCCTTCCGTGAGACCTGGTCGTCACTGGTAAGTAGATAGGCTCAGTCAGAACTGAGGCTGACAATATTGTCACCGACAATATTGACCGTGAGTTATGCAATCTCATTAATTGAGAAGTAAAGTTCGTCTGGTCTTCACTTTTAAGTTAATGACAAAGTCTAATGTGGTCGTTGGAGTCAACCGGAGCTAAGCAGGCATCTTTAATTTTTGGGATAATGACCACTTACCCAGAAAATACCGAATACCACCCCATACACTCCACCAACTTATTTTAACCCCATTCACACAAAAGTTTTCTCTTTTTCTCTCAACTATTCCTTTCACTTAAATGTTTATCCCATAAGTACCCCTCTCTCTTATTCCAAATATTGCTTTTACTATTATTTTCCTTTGATGAAACGTGGTGGGCCCATCTTGAGTTTATTTGTCTAAATCATAATTGCAGCTAAATTTCATCCTCTATCTCGAAGGTAAACAGTTAGTTTTATTATTCATAATTTCGATCGTTGACAGACTTGAATTAAATGCTATTTGTAAAAGCACTAGCAAAGAATTGAAAAAAGAAAGAGAAAAGTTGGAAAAATTGAAAGACTATAGAGAACGTCTTAACAGAGAAACTCCCAACTATTGGGATATTATTTATAGACTCCAAACCAGGATCTATAAATTAGAAGAAGATATTGATAATCTTCTATATGTACTTGAAGAGGAACAAAAACCTCTTGACTACCTGAGCATTGGTTAGATCCGCAAACTACTGGTATCAGAGCTTGTAAAATAGCTCAGCAGGGGAATCCCCAATGGGGACAATGTCTGATTTAATAATAGAGAGACTGAATTCTCTATTAAAATCTTCTGATGAAAAATATCAGATCCTGCAGCAAGAAATATCTAGATATCAAGAACATCTAGAAAAAATTCCTGTTATAATCCACCAGTTAGAAAAACTGGAAAACAAACTGGATTATATCAAAGATCTTCCAAAAACGGAAGAAGAAAAGCTAACAAGTGTTAGTAAAAAAATCAATGAACAGCAAAAAACGCTGGATTCTATGAAGACTATACTGAAGGACAAGAAAGTGCCTACAGTAAAAAAGAAAACTAATGGATTCAAACCATTAGAAAGACCAGAGAATCCTATTCCAAACTTGATTTTTCTGGATCCCTCAACTAGTTCTACTAGTATTCGGTATGAAAACCCGAAAGAAACTCGAAATGTCAATATGATAAGCATCTTCGGGAAAAAGAAAGGAGTACAACTCCTAAATTCTGAAGAATTTGAATACAATGAAATCGAGCATGAGGTAAAAAACGCCTCAATTCCAAAGCTAGATTTCAAACAAATATACAAAAGGGGAACATTTGACCTGATGGACAGCCATCATTTCAAATTGCTGGAATTTACAACCCCCTCTACAACAGGAGAAACAGATCTACTGATGATCACTCCAGATGAAGTCGCCAGAGCCAGATCAAAAAAATATCAATTTATGCATATTGGAGCAGTCCAAGTAGGCATAAAGCTTCTAGCTCGTGAAGGCATAAACTGTTCAGTTCTATGTGTCTTACAAGACAATAGACTGGAAGATTTTCAAGCTAGTCTTTTGGGAACCCTTGAAGCATCTCTGTGCAACCAAGTAGCATATTTCAACTGCTTCCCCAACTTCTCTACCAGCTTGAAAGATGCAGCTCACTGTCTCAGACTGAGAGTCAAGACAGATGGCATATCTATGAAAAAAGATATGCAAGAATTGGCAATAGTATACAGGATATACTATAAACTGATGAGTACTACAGTAGAACCAAAGACAAGGATATCAAACATCCCTGGTCTTACTACTGGATTCCTCACCAGTCAGAAGAACCATTCACAACAGATCCACAAGGTTACTTGGAATGAAGTAACATTTCCTATTGAATGGAAATTATCTGGTCCGAAGCTACCAGCAGAAAGTGCAAAAGCTAAAATTTATGAAAGCAGAAAGACTGGAGAAATCAGTCTAAATTTTGACAATCACAGAAAAAGTGATGTCTGTCCTGAGAATATCAGGATAAACAAAAATCTTCTCAGAAGAAGCTACAGCACTAGAGAAGCTAGTACTAGTGGCACAAAATCCACTATTGAAGATCCAATTACTGAAGAAGACCTTGAAGCTGATCTAAACAGACCAGTCAACATGCTTAGAGCACAAAAGCTCTATGATCTGTATGAAGAAGCTGAGAATTGTGAAAATCCAGAACGATTAGAAAAACTAATCGAAGAAATGAAAAATTTCAATCTAGGAAAGGAAAGAAAACTCCTTCCCTACCAGGATGTTGAAATGGAAGAAGGAGAAAGCTCCAAAACTTCCATCACCAGAGAAAAGGGAAAGGTAAAGCTCCCTATACAGAAGGCCCCCACGGGCAGAAATGGAGAAAGAAATTCTCAAAGATTTGTCCCAGAGGACAAGATACCCAGAGTACCAATTACCAATTTTGGTATCTGGTTAGATCTGGATAAAACTCTAGACAAGAGAAAAACCCTTGACCAATGGGTAGACAGCCTGATGATGGCATCTGCTCTCACCTTTGGAAAATTCGAAGCTCATGATCTTCAGATGTATTTTGAAACTACTCTCACAGGAGTAGCCAAGAAATATTATTTCTCTTTCAAAGAAACGGCCAGAGGAAAAGAATGGCTTGAAGATATCAAAGCTTCAAAATCCCCGTATGATTTTGCAGTACCCCTGTACGATCAGTTCTGTGGAGATTCTGCAAATATGAGTGAAAAGGCCAGAGAAACGGCCAAATCAAATATCTATGCTCTCAAAATTTGTGACATGAGATATTTTGAAGAATACTTGAATGAATTTCAAGAATATTACTGTACAATTGGGGAACTAGAAAGCACTGATCTAGTCAACCTGTTGCACAGGAAACTCCCTGAACCATGGAGAACAGCTGTGCGAGAAAGCATAGCAGAAAAACCAATTGAAAGATTTTCAGTTGGAGGAATTGCCGACAGAATCCGGCAATTACTAAAAGAACAATGCAAAGCCAATCTTAGAGCTAAGATGGCCAAGAAACAACTCAAAGGAGTTGAAAATTTCTGTTACGGAATACTGGATATGCCAACCAACTGGGGATGTCATGAATCCAAGTTCTACAGAAAAAAGAAACGACAAAATGAAGATCAAAAAAAGAAATTCTTCAAGAAAAAGAAGAATACTCATCAACATAAACAACCAAGCAAGAAAGCTTGCAGATGTTGGTTATGTAAAGCTGAAGGGCACTATGCCAATGAATGCCCGGAAAAGGGTAAAAGATCTTCTACTAAGGCTCTCTTTGAAGAATATGAGCACATAGTAGAATCTGCAAATATGAAAGGCTACGAAATAGCTTATTCTGATGATGAAGAAGACGACAGGTCAGTTTACTCTGCCTGGTCTGAAGAAGAAGATTCATCTGAGTCTGAGACAGATTCTGAAGTAGAGTACTTCGAATCCAGACAAATGAATGTTTTGAGAATCAAAAACTGGGAAGAAAGCAAGACAGAACCCTTAATGTCTTCTTATCAGGTGAACCCTGGTACATTCGTTTGTGACTACTGCTTATGTCATGAAAAGAATGGTCTCCCTATGTTCTGTGAAGAATCAAAAAAGACTTATCACAAAGAATGCTTCATAGCTGAAGCAAGAAGAAAAACCAAGAATGGACTTGTCAGCCAACTGGTTGAACAAGAATATGAAGAATATTTTTCTGAGAAAAAAGAGAAAGAAGTAGAAACTTTGTTCCAGGAAACCATGGAACAACAACCATCTTCCTCGAAAAAGGAAGACATCATCGAAGAAAAAATCGATGACAACTTTGAACTGGTTGAAACACCAGAAAATATAGAACTGGTGAAACCACCAGAAACTGTTCATCTCTTAGCAAAGCAAGAAGCAGCTATAACAGTTACTGAAACATGGGATCTACTTGGCCAACCTTCGGGCAAGTATGATTATAAAGTCAGATATGACCCTCCGTCATGGTTCAGTAATCCAGATAGCAAAGAGATAATTCCTACAGACTGGGATGATACAAAACCTTCTAGTTTTGATAAATCTCCCACTCAGAACAATGTTCCAGAAGAATGTAAACCATTCATTCCAAAGGAACAAGCTCAAGAAAATGAGCTTCAGCAATCGAAAGTCGTCTCTACAAGTAGATACAGCAACTACATAGAGATTGGACTAAAATTCCCTGATTATAAAAAATATCATCTACATGCCTTTGTAGATAATGGATCAGGATTTACAGTTGCAAAAAGATTTGCAATTCCAGAAAAACTCTGGAAAGAAGAAAAGAAAACAGCTACTGGTGTTACTTTTGATGGAAGCCATCTCACCATGAATAAAGTAGCAAAAAATGTTCATATCACCATTGGTGGAGGAACATTTACCATCCATAATGTCTGGCAATCTGAAGGCCAAGGCGCAGATTTCTTGTTGGGTAATGATTTCATTCTCCAACAGAGATTTATTCAGGATGAAGAAGCAATCGGCTTCAGAAAGGGAGAACGGGTGTTCTGGGCAGATAGGCTTACTCAGGCCAAAAGTGTGGTAGGACCAAACTTCACCACCCAATATCAGAGATCGCAACAGAATAGTGGTGATCTTACCTACAAACCCAAATTTGAACCCATACTCCAAATCAAACAACAAGAAGAATTACTTGTTGAAGAATCTTCTGACGAAGAAGAAGAAGAAGCAGAAACTAGTGAAGAAGAAGAAGCTAGTTTCATCCACGAGCATAACCTCAAGCACTTTCAGAATAAGCTTGAATCTCAGAAAATTCCCACTCTTGAGAAAATCAAGAAACTACTCGAGCAGAACATCGATGTAGATCCTCAGAAGTTTTGGGAAAAAGACCCAGTGGTCTGTGAATTAAGAGTGCATGACATGAATGCTATCTGTCATGTCAAAGCCATTCCTCAATACAAAGAGGAAGACCAAAAAGAATTCAGAAAAGATATTGAAGATCTCCTGAACAAGAGATTAATTCAACCTTCCACTAGCCCTCATCATGCTCCAGCATTCTACGTGAGAAATCATGCAGAAAATCTAAGAGGAAAAGCTAGAATGGTGATTGACTACAGAGATGTCAACAAAAAGACTGTCAAAGACGGTTATCAAATTGCTCAAGTAAGAGTGCTGATCAACCAGCTCAGAGGAGCGAAAGTCTTTTCGAAATTCGATGCAAAGTCGGGTTTCTGGCAGGTCAAGATGCATCCTGAGAGTGTGCCTCTCACTGCATTTGGAACACCTCAAGGACATTACGAATGGTTAGTAATGCCTTTTGGTCTAAAGCAAGCTCCCTCCATCTTCCAGAGAAAAATGGATAATATCTTCAAACATGTTGCGGAGTTCTGCGTCGTCTACATAGATGACATTCTTGTCTTCTCCAAAAACAGAGAAGAACACATGAAACACCTCCATGAGGTTGTAAAGCTGATAGTTCAGCATGGAATTATCCTAGGTGAAAAGAAAATCTTCTTTATCCTTGATGAAGTTGATTTCCTAGGAATAAATATCAAGAATGGAGTGATAAAACTCCAACCTCACATCCTTGAGAAAATCTGGAAATTCCCAGATAAAATTCCTGATGCCAAAAGTCTAGAGAGATTCCTTGGTGTCATAAATTATGGAAGAGATTTCATCCCAAAAATATCAGGGTTAACAGCAATGTTATCACCTAAAACGAGTTCCAAAAGAAAATGGAACTTCACAGAAGATGATGAAAAAACTGTAAAGCAGATAAAAAATCTCTGCAAAAACCTCCCTCCTCTTCAACAACCTGAAGAGAATGACGAGATTATCCTCCAAACAGATGCGAGTGATAATTACTGGTCCGGTGTAGTTCTGGCGAAAGCGCCTGGAACTAACATTGAAAAGATCTGTAAATTTTGTAGTGGCAAGTTCAGCCCTGCAGAACTAAATTATCCCACAGGGGAAAAAGAAATTTTGGCTGTTAAGAAAACTATTTTAAATTCTCCAGCTTTCCTTGGAAAACCCTTTACTGTCCGCACCGATTGTGCCAGAGTAAAGAATTTCAAAAATTTCAAACTTGATAAAGCTGCTGATAGAGGAAGACTAGCTAACTGGCAATTATTCCTTAACCAATACGATTATGTTGTTGAAATAATTGCAGGAAACAAGAACTATCTTCCAGACGCCTTAACAAGGGAATTAGCCATGTTCAGTAAAAGAAATGATGACGACGACGAAGGTCGCAATCCCAGAAGCAGAAGAGCTGGGAAAGAACATGAAACCGATGAGGATCCCAAAGAAAAAATCCTCAAGAGGTTCCTGCTAAGTTCAAAAGGCTTAGCCACAACTGATCAATCCCAGGGTAAAGGATTGACTAGCCCGTCTCAAACGGCAGACGGTAAAGGCTCATCAAGACCGTTGACGGCTGTTGCTTTGCCAAAAAGCAAACCTACTCCAACTGGAGTCCTAAATGTCTTTAACTATGAACTTCGAACGTTCGATACTCCTGTGTTCAGAACTGGCAGGAGATTAGCTTACCATCAGAAGGCAATTCTGGATAATCTTTTATTTGCCTTTCAGGAAAGAAGCAGTGGTCTAATGTTTCCAGCTCTCTTTGCATTAGCTGAAGAACTATACGAGAATGCAAGACCACAGTTCGAAGAAATACAGCAGAGTGCTGTTAAGAAAGAAAAAATTAACTTCCTTGAACATCCAGAAAGTGCTAGGGTCCCTGTCATGGCACTCAATGAATCAGATTGGCATGATTTCCACAATCTGATAGGAAGACACAATTCAGAAGACCTTGTTCCTCCAACCCTCTTCATTATCTCAGGATCATACGTTGGAAGATACTTGGTTAATGTTCAGAGTGAACATCCTCAAGAACACAAGCTTTGGCTTGTTGAAAATGGTTTTGTCCATAATCTATGGAGCAAAACAAATGATGATCTAAAAGGATTGCCGCCCATCATTGTCAACACAGTCAAAAATATCAGAAAAAATGATTGTACACTTCGACTGAAGTTCAGATCCACTCCTCCAGAATGGATTAGAAAGGCAAACGGCGAGGTTGAATACATTTCTCCATATCATTATGTGAGAATTATTCAAAGAAAATATCTACAACCTGCCTGTGTTGGGTACAACGGACAACCAAATTCAAGCATCCCATGGATGAAAGCCATGGCCCTGGAATATATGAAGAAGATCATCTCTGAAGATATCAACAATACCTTCCTGGCAGCAGGAGAAAAAACTATTATCTCTGCCTATGATCATCCTGACGTAGTCAGAAGTGACCTGTTTCTATCTCTCACCAGAAAAGAGATAGACTCAACGATGGCATGCATGCAGTGGATAGAACGTCTTGAAAATGACAACCACTACAAGATGTATGTTGATACAGACGTTGAAGATAATGCCACAACGGATAGAATGGCCCAAGCTGACAACAACTCCTTTGTCTTAGGCCATAATTCTGAAACAGACGAGAACATGTGAAGCAGCAGGTGTAGAAAACACCGAAAGTACTTTTGGACTCTTCCCAAAAGCTACTTTTGCTTTTCAAAAAAGAAAGGTGAAAAACATTTCACCCAAAAAGGAACCTGCCTTTTCCTTGTCCGACCTCCACCAACAGGAGCACTCAGGAAAGCAGGAAATCACGGAGTTGAACTGTATATTTGATGTTTTGAATTTAAGTTTGGAGTCCGCTCTCTATATAAGGAGCTTGCATTTCATTTGTGAAGGCATCGAAAAAACCACACACATCAAAAACTTCCACAATCTGTAAAATAGCTTAAGAACTTGAGCAGAAGAGTCTTCTCTCAAGAGGTAGCAGTGTGATCTTTCTTTCCTGTCTAGTATGAAGTGTGCTTCCATTTACAAGTAAGTACTGTAATCATTCTCATGGATAGCTAAACAGCTTTTTAGCTGTTTACCTGAGAATGAGGCTCTGGATTCTTAACTTGTAATTATGTTTATATAAATAAATTCAGTGTGTTCACCCACTTCATCAAAATTTTTATTTCAACAAAGTTATCCGTTATCTGTTGTTTTACTACTTGTGATCTGCCATTATCATATACTCTCTTTAGGCTCAGATTTCCTTTAGCTTAGTAAAACTTTGCCACAGCTTTGTCTAGAAACAAGCAGCAGTGATTCCGCCTGTTAAAGTAACCGTTAGGCAGGAAGCCGTTAGGTGAAAAACTTAGGCATGTTGAAGGCTAGTTTTGTTTTTCTCAAAAATTGGAACAGGGTTTTCTAAGAAAAAGTGAATTTTGAACCCAAAAGTCAGCATAGGATATACTAGGCACTACTTTAGAAAGGACTACCCTTATGAGTCTTTTCCCCTAAAAGTTGTGTAATTGGGCAAAATACCTAGATGTTGGATCAAATGGGCAAAATACCATGAGTTTTTGGGCATACGGGCTTAACCCCTTAATTTTTCTCTTATTTTTTTTAACCTTTTGTGGTATTATAAAATATAAATGTTAGCTTTGTTGCGTTGTGGTTGGATTAAACGTGTGGAGGGTGTGCCATTTAACTTTTGTAAAAGGAATCTTGTCAAAAAAAAAAAAAACTTTTGTAAAAGGAAGAGACCTAACTTTTGTAAAAGGAAGAGACCTATCAGCAGGTCTTCGTTCCAAGTCAGAAACCAGTAGAGCCTCTTGGAAGCCGAAGCTCGTTGAGTGCTTGATTGTTTCCTTTGCCAACTGAAAACTGCTAATGGAGTTTCTCAGTATATTTCTCTCGATCGGCCTTACGTCCGCATTTCTGCAGGTCTTTGTGGAGAAACTTGCAAACTACTGTATTAAGAAGATAGGCAAGACTCGCAAGTTGCACGACAATCTCCAAAAGCTGGCAAGAACACTGTTGAAAATTCAATCTCTGATAGATGATGTAGAAAACAAGCACTCCATCTCCAATGCTTGCCGGATTTTAATCGAAGAATTCCGGAGTGTTGTCCTTGATGCAGATGATTTGCTGGATGAGATTGCTGCTGAGGAGACAAAGTCCTCCAAATCGATCGAGAGCAAGGTAGCTGATATGCTTAAGAGAGTGCAGGAGTTGGCTGCAGAAGTGGAGGTTTATTTCATCTCAGAAATATCAAAGCGGAGACCTCGTCAAGCTCTGGCT
Organism: Rosa rugosa; assembly: GCF_958449725.1. Taxonomy (NCBI): domain Eukaryota; kingdom Viridiplantae; phylum Streptophyta; class Magnoliopsida; order Rosales; family Rosaceae; genus Rosa; species Rosa rugosa. The sequence goes on along the minus strand of NC_084826.1, from coordinate 12,720,458 downwards.
ATTCCTCATGGTAGTTCTCTGGTCGATGAGTCCTTTGTAGTTGGAAGGAAAGATGAAAAGGAGAAGCTCATCAACTGGTTGGTTGCTGACAATACAAAACCAAACTCTCACCAAGATGTTTCTGTGAGTTCAATAGTTGGTATGGGTGGCACGGGGAAAACAACACTTGCTCAACTCGTCTACAATGATTCAACTGTGGCTGAGAAATTTCCTTTGAGAATGTGGGTATGTGTTTCTCTAGACTATGATTTGGTTAAAATCACTAAATCAATCCTTGAGTCCGCCAACAAGAAAGTTTCCGAGTTGTCAGATCTTGATTCTATTCAGATTCAACTAGAAAAGGTCATCAACACCAAGTTTTTACTTGTATTAGATGACATGTGGAATGAGAACCCGGTTGACTGGGATGCCTTGAAGTTGTTGTTTAGATTTGCAGGGTCTGGGAGCAAAGTTGTGGTAACTACTCGAAGTAAAATTGTTTCATCCATTGTTACCACTACTCCTAGTAATATTCATATTTTGAATGCTATGCCTACTGAAGATTGTGAGGGAATTATTAAGAAAATCTTGAGACCGAGTATTGCTGAACCAGGTAATTTAACAGAGATGGCGGCCAAGTGCAAAGGTCTTCCTTTGGCGGCCAAAGTCGTTGGAAATGCTCTGCGTTTCAAGTCACAAGAGGAGTGGGATGCCCTGCTAAAATTTGATTTTTGGAACTTGGCTGAAGATAAGAACTATATCTATCCAGTACTTAAGCTTAGCTATGATCATTTGCCAGCTTATTTGAAAAGATGTTTCGCTTATTGTTCAATTTTCCCTCTTGGTCATCAATTTCAAGTGGATGATTTAATCCAATTGTGGGCAGCAGAAGGCTTCATCCAAGCCCAAGGGACAAGAAGAATTGAAGACATCGGAAGGGACTACTTCCACGAATTGTTTGCGAGCTCCTTTTTTGAAATTTCAGAAAATGGTAGTGGTGAACGAGTGTATAAAATGCATGACTTTATTCACTACTTGGCGAGATTAGTTTCTACAAACTTATGCTTTCGTTCGGAGGAGAATATATTGTGGCCCATATCTAGAACTGTTCGGCATTGGTCTTTGCCTCATCAAAATGTTCGAAAAGAGACGTGGGAAGAATTCCAAAGGTATGACAAACTGAGGACATTTATCTTGCTTTCTGAAACCCCATCTAATCTTGTCGAAGTCCCTGTAAAATTTTTTGAAAAGATGCGTTGCCTAAGGGTTCTGAATTTGAGCAATAGTGGCATATCTAGCTTGTCTGATGATTTTGCAAAATTGATACACCTTCGTTACCTCAATCTCAGTGGTAACGCTTTCAAAAAGTTGCCAGAGTCTATAGCAAATATACATGGGTTAGATACACTTAAGCTGAATGATTGTCCTCAACTTCTTGAATTGCCGGAGAACTTAATGAAGTTGATTAAGCTGCGACATTTTTCCTTTGAGAGATGTCCCAAAATCACTTCCATGCCAAAAGATGTGGGGAGATTAACTAGTCTACAAACAGTAGATGTCTTTATAGCGGGAAGAACCACAGGATATCGAATTGAGGAGCTTAAGAACATGAAATTTCTTGGTGCTGTTGGCATTAAAAAACTTGAGAATGTGGAAAATCGCCGATCTGCTATGGCTGCTGAGTTGGAGAACAAGCAATATCTAAACAAGTTAGAGTTGTTGTGGACAGAGGGAGATCGAGGTGCAAACATTGAAAGAGAAGTTCTTGGTGGTCTTAAACCTCATGATGGGTTGAAAAAGTTGAAAGTAAAAGGTTACTGTGGTAAAGAATTCCCAGAATGGATAGGTGGTCCAGCACCATCAGTTTGCAAGCTCGTTAGTCTTTGCATTCATTCTTGTTCAAAACTGGACACTCTACCTTCATTTGATCGCCTAACTTTGCTCAAAGTGCTAGAGATTGGCAATTGCCCCGATCTTCGATCATTGCCGGCAGAACTACCTAGATCACTTGAAAGTTTGAAAATTTGGGGCAGTAAGGCTTTAGAGGACAGCTGCAAAAGGAGTAGTGGTGCAGATTGGAACCGGATCGAATGGATCCCCACCATAGAGATTGAGGGTCAGAAAATTCAGACTCCTTAGCAAGCACATGGTAATTGAACATTGCTATATCTCCATCAATTGAACTGAAATGTTTGTGGTTTGATAAACAGGTACTTGATGTTTTACTTTTGGCCAATATCCATTTTTTCTTCCTAGTACAGTCAATTATCATCTCCACATATCAACTGTGTCACATTCTGTTTGAACCAGAGTATAGGACTATAAGGGATGAGGGTTGCATTTACAATGCCTTTCAAAGATCTTCTCAGTTTAGTTTCACTCATTGTAATGTTTCATATGTTAAGTCAAGTAGTCTGGTCAAATTACTGTAAACTTGGTGTCTTGTCTGGGCTGTTTCTTATACATAAACCACTTCGTGCTTAGATCAATTTACAGTATCGGTGGACAAACAAATTGATTAGATTTATGTTCATATTTTGTGCAGGCAGATGAGATGGTGCTCTACAAACATGTTTTACTCCTGAATTTCTTGGTTCCATTTGTTCTTTTTTCCTTTTATTTATGTTCTCCTTGCGTGTGAGATTACTGAACCAATCCTGGTTTGAAACTTCTTACCAGATTATGTAACTGTTTTAGAATTTAAAAACTCCATGTATTAAACTTATGTCTGCAACCTTTGAAGAATGTAACCTTGTAAGGCTATGCTTGTACTTTTCCCAGTTTTTAATGAGTTATCATCAAGCATATGAATAAAATTTGTCTGTAATTTATGTAGTTTATGTCTGATGTGTCAAGTAATTTAGAAGTTCTCCAATAAAAAGCAGCAAACAACAGTTACATTCTTATAGTTTATGAGAATGTTCATCCAGACAAACAGCAGATATATCTATATGTATGTATGATGTGTTTATGTTTGTCTCTTTTTATTCTTTAGGCTGGCAATGTATGTCAATACATCCGTTATGTGATTAATTAGTAATGGGAAATACATTTATCATATACAACAAAAGGAGAGTTCATAAAAGTAATAGAATTACTTGGGGGAAGGAGGGAACCCCACCAGACCAGCAAAGGCTGATCTTTTCTAGAAAGCAATTGGACGATGGTCGCACTTTGACAGATGATAACATTCAAAAGGAGTCTACACTCCACCTTGTCCTCCGTATCCGTGGTGACGATTTCTGATAGGAGTGTGTTGTTTAGTTAAGCTGTTAGTTTGTGACATAGATTGGCAAGACTGCCAAGTTGGCCAATCTTTTTTAGTGTGTCCATTTAGTCCATTGATGTCTTTCTCATTGCCAAGACTGCCTATCTTCGTTTACTCAATAGTAAATTTCCTTAGTTATGTAAATGTTGGTTGCCTTATTAGCTTTCTTTCTTTTACTTAAATTTTGCCTTCTCTGCACTTTGTATCGATTAATTGTATGAATTGCTCTTTTCTTGGAGAAGCATTGTGTACAGGTTGAGCTTTGTAATCAGTTGGTGTTTGTATAGTGTTAGCAAATTTCAGAATGCATATCAAATGTCTGTGAGACAGTAGATCATATTTGTACTTGAACCCAGAAAACAGACCTGAACATTTGAAGAAAACAGAAAACAGACCTGAAAGCTAGCAATTTGGCTATTTAAAGACGGGGATTAACTAACTAATCTACTTTCTACATACTTAGCTTTCAGACGAAGTTTAAATAGCCAAATTGCTAGCTCAGGAGGTTGTCACTTCAGGTCTCTTTTCTGTTTTCTTTGAATGTTCAGTTTAGTTTGTGAATTACATTAGTAAGGCTACTTATAATTGTGACAATTTAGTGAAGAAAGGGTTTTGCTTGATATTTTGATTTCTAGTCCTTTTCTGGTTATTTTCTGTGGTTGGTGTTATACTACTGCTATCTGATCTGTTTCAGTAATGTAGAGATGTGATAGTTTCTTCTCTATTTGTTATCTTTGCTCCCTCAGGATAGCAATTTTGCTATTCATGTTCATAGTTTGTCAATTCCTCAGATTCTATCTCATTTTACGTTCTTGTGGTTGTGAAAATTTTCCTTCTATATAAATGTGGTATGGATGTGCTTTTACTTCAACAACGGAAGTATTGACTATTGAAGCCTGCATACTTGTTAATATCAGCTGATAGAGTGTATTTCAGTTCAAGGTCTACATGCTTGAGTTTTATGATTTAGTTTTACGTGGTGAGTGTGTTGTTGGGGTGGTTGTGATTCTGTTACACGTTTTAAATTAGCATAGTGGTTATGATGTGTAAGCCCAGTACTAATACTGGATTTCGAATATTATTTAAATGTTCAATCAGTGTCCGTCTTCATTAACAAGGGTTGTTTTGAATGCTTTTGCACCTAAGAACATTTGTTTTGAAGCCTTGGGCTGTAACTGTGGAAAGGAGATTTGCTTTGGGGGAAAAAGGGTCTAATTGTCTGTCTAGTATCTAGATCCTTGGCTTCCCAAATGCTGTTCCTTTTATATATGTGTGATGAAATTTTGTTTGGATTCAGTAATGTCAAGGGGGGAAGTGGGTTACGTTTCATTATGTTATGAGAAGCCAAATTGCTAGCTTGTCTTTGGTTGCCCCTTCAGTTCTCATTTCAGCAGGGGTTCTATTCTGAATTTCCGACTAATGTTTTGTGTGGTTTTGATTTTTGAACAAGCCAAATCGGGGTTTCTTTAATTTCTGTCAGTCATTTAGAACATGTTTAACAGGTGCTCTCACTGGTTTTGCTGGAAGGATGGTTGGTAATTTGGTTTTCGATTCAGGGTTAGTGAATTTCATAAAATAAAGGGTGTTCTAATCCATTAGTGAATCTTCATTGCATATTGTGCTGTGTCTATTGACATTTGTTGCAGGCTCCTTTTTTATACATCCCAATATTAGGCGGAGAAAGGGATTTTACTGGATAGTTTGGTTGCTTGATATTTAGATCTGCAACATAGCCATCTTTTTTCTAGCTATGCCATGTAGTGTTATATGCATACTGAAACGTATTTGGTTTTTGTAATTTAGAGACGTGGTAGATTCTTTTGAGAATGCTTTTGCGTTTCTTTCTCAAGAAGCCAAATTGCTAGTTCAGCGCTCTGTTGTCACTTTAATGGCAATTTAGGAGTACATTCAGTTTATTCTGGACATGCCATGTTCTTAATGTAGTGTTTTCGACTGTGCATACTTTTAGTTCAAGCAAACGTACTGATATGTGTTACCTGGGTTGAAGTTGCATAACAAGTGTTCACTAGCCGAATGTGCACTTTTTTTTAGCTTCTGTGGGTAAGAAACAGTGTTGTTTAACTGGTTGGCATATATATGAACTCCTTTGTGACTGGGAAATTGATCGTGCAGATATCCATCAAGCTATATAACTGTTGATATCTAGCCATGTCGTAATGATCGAAAAACATTTTAGGCTTTCATGGCCATTTGTGGTGTTGGATTTTTTGTATGTGGCCTACAAATCCTCGATATAAAATCAGTGTGACTGTGACCTTTATAGTTGTTTATCAAAGCCTGTAGGAACGCTACATACATATCGAAGCTTGAGTGATTCGAAGAACTTCTTGATAACTCTGATGTTTAAGGTTTGCACATGCGATAACGGATCTGAAGGTCTTTGTATAGAAATAGAAATAGCATATACCACTCGGAGTAGGTCTCATATCTTGTGATGATAAAGTATAACTCGTTATCCTTCTTCTGTAACATTCGACTAATGGTCACATTTGGACTTTTGGTTCACTCAATACTTTGGATTCTCTCACGACTCCAAATACGTTTAGCTTTTGTCCTCTTGAGACTCGTACCGTCAGGTCTTCTAAATTGATTAGGAGAATGTCTAACTGTAGTCGGCCATATCAACTCTTTATAAAGCCCCCTGTTCTCTTCTTCTTCATCACAAAATTCTCAAACGCATCTCTAGTTCTCTCTGAATTTCATCTTTTCTCGATTCAATCGCAACCATGCAGATCTTCGTGAAAACCCTAACCGGCAAGACCATCACCCTCGAGGTCGAGAGCTCTGACACGATTGACAACGTCAAGGCCAAGATCCAAGATAAGGAGGGAATCCCGCCAGACCAGCAGAGGCTCATCTTCGCAGGAAAGCAGCTCGATGATGGCCGAACTTTGGCTGATTATAATATTCAGAAGGAATCTACACTCCACCTTGTCCTTCGTCTCCGCGGTGGTGATTTCTGAGATAGATTGATGGTGTCTGTTTGGTGGATAAGTGTTTTGTTATGGTGGTTTGGATTGGCAAGACGGCAAATTTGTTTGAATTTCTTTAGGGCTTTTTGGTTATGTTTGTGAAGACTATAGTCTAGTTTAGATTGGCAAGACGGCAAGTTTGTTGAATTTGTTTAGTGCCTTTTGGTTATGTTTGTGAACTATAGTCTTTTTTTTTTTTTTTCCTTTTCAGTTGGTGATGATAAATAAAATTTCCTCTTAGTCTTTTTTCTTGTTTTTTATTTAGAATTTTCCTGCTCTCGATCACTTTGAGAGGGTGAAGCCTGCAGATTACTTGGATTCTTGCTATTGGTTGTTTTTGGATTGCCTTATGAAGTTCTTGAATGGAAATAACATAATGTATTAGAAAATTGGTTAAGACTGTCAATACATACCAGTAATGTAGTAGCATAATGGTTAGGGAAAATTTTAGGAACAGTACATGAAGTTAAGCTCACTATGCATTTGTGTACACAGAAGTTATAAATTATGAACTTTGGTACGCCACATATAAACCTTGACCCACTATATAGACACGACGTCATTGACGCCGTGAGAACCTCTGCCACCTGGCATAGTTTCAGGGGTAAATTGGTCTCTACACTATCTTACTCTAGCCACCCATCTCTCTATTTCTCTGGCCACCCATCTCTCTCTCTCTCTCACCTCCTGGTTGCACAATGGTCGGAGAGAAGTCCCAGCAGCCGGGCAAGGTCACCTGCAACCATGCATGGAGCTCTGCAACAACCTCCTCTCCTGCCACTACCACACCACCATTGTCATTCCCTCCACTCCATCCTCCGCCATCCCCTCCTTTTTTTCCCTATACCCACTCGCCCCACAGCGCCTCTTCCGGTCCTCCCTGACCCGAACCCGACTTGCTCCGCCACCAAGCCGTCCAAGAGCTCAACCGCCACCTCACCAACTGCCTAGCCACTGCTCCTCGGCCTCTCTGCGTTGTAATCGACTTCAAGATCGTAATCCACCTCGCAGCTCATCATCCAAAACCCCAATTCCAATTCCAATTGAATCTTTCTTCTTCATCATCAAACCAGTCATTTACACACAGAAACCAGTCCAAACCAAGCATGATGGATTTCGAAGATGAACAATACCTTAAGCAAAGGCTAGACGAATTGCAGAGAGACATCTCCAAGATGCAAAAGTTTGAGCCCACCGTCGCCGCCATCATCTCTCTCCTCGTCGTTGCAAAGAGACAAATTGAAGACCCGCTACACCTTCCTCGGGTTCAAGGCCGCCGGGTTGGCCCTCTTCCGCCTTGCCTAACCCTAATTTCAGAGTTGTGAGAAAGAGAAAGTCACAGGGAGCTTTCTGGGTTTGGGTATTTGGCGAGAGGGGGGGGGGCGGGAGAGAGAGTCAGAGAGAGGAGATACTTTTTTTTTTTAACACCAAAAATAAGAGTTAGAGTGAGAGAGTACTAAATTACCCTTTGACAAATGAATAATGACATAGGATTTAACGACTTCACTAACGTCGTGTATGGATCGTGGGTCAGGGTTTACATTTGGTATACCAAGGTTTATAATTTGTAACTTTGTGTACACAAATGCATAGTGGGCTTAACTTCATATACTGTTTCTAAAATTTTCCCTAATGGTTATATATACTGTCAATACATGGTTGTTGATCCATAGCTTCAATGTATTGTGCTTTGCAGTTTCTTGTCATTTGGCTTGCTTTTCTCCATGATTTTGTATCAGTTCATTGTTTTGAGCTTACTGGATTATGAGACTGAGTCTTGGTTATTGATCCTTGTTGATAGCTTCTATATTTACTGTGGTTAGAATTATGAATTTTGTATAGAAACAGGGTATTTTCTTGTTATGACAACTACATTCCATGGTTAGTGTCCAATTTTGTTTAGTCCGAGCAATGCAGGGGTGTGGTAGATTCATTCTTCAATCTCAGTTTATGTATTTGTCTTTCCGTTATCAATTCAGTGGCTCAATTCTGTAAACTGTTAAACTTTGGTACAACGAGAAGCCTGTGAATACTTGTCTATTTATTGTGGACAATGAATAGTTCTGATTCTTTACTTTTAAATGTTTTCTTTGATCAAGCATCAAGAACTGATCTGTTACCTGGTTGAATGAAGGAGATGATATGTTGCGTAATACGAGAGCGTGAGAGACCATTATTTGCTGATTTTAGTTTTTGTGGTAAGAAACATCAATTTGAGTTGTGGTGAACTATTGTGCACACACGCATCTACACAAATGATCTACAAACTCTCAGCTCTGTTTTCCCTTCTCTGATGTTCCTTTCTAGGGCAGTGGTTTCTAGGGCAGTGGTTGAATTTGCAAGAATTCACGTAGCTGTACGTTTGAGTGTCCTTGAGATAAGGCTTAAAATCGGCCACAGCCTATGGAAACAGAACAAATACTAGTGTGAACCATGCAGACATTAGGAATTCAATGACAACTAGCAGCAAGAATGGTTACTTTTCAATCAAACGATGAAGATGAGATACCAATTCATATTATATCTAGCAGCATGACTTACAGAATCAGAAAGAAACAGGTCTTCAGTCATAACTGTGAGGAAATTAGGAAGTCGATAGAATGGGGAAATTCCCCATCACATAGTGAATATATTGAAAATTGGCATATGAAAAGTTGTAAAACATCGGTCAGTACCTATAAACCAACTTAACCTGTTCTAATTGGAATTCCAAAATAGGATGAACCCTCCACCCTCCCTGCCCTGGATGCTCTGCATCACTAGTAACTGTCATCATCATCAGAATCATCAGCGTCATCACATATTGCACACCTGATGGTAGACACTGAATTAGCATAGGTATAACGATCATCCTATGGAATTTGTGGAGTACACGTCTCACACCTTCTGGTAGAAAGTGGATTTACATGGGTACAATAGTCTCAGCCTCATTATAATTACGAGTTATGTTTCTGCTGAAAGCAGGTTCATAAGGGTGGAATGTCTCTTGAAGACCCTCCCTCAGGCTCATAGTTAGGGCAGTATTACTTTCGAAGAACTTTCTTTTTCTGTTTCTTTGTTAAAATCTCAGAAAGGCCGTCCTCCAACGCAGTAAGCAGCCTGTCGAAATAAGTACCAGTCACCCTTGTCAGACTTATGAGTTTCTTTTGGAACTCTATGAACCAAACCTTATCGTCATGAGCCAGGTTGAGAAACTGTTGCAGTTCACTCTCTGCACATTTGTGAAGCCTCTCCAGGCTGAACTCGGCATGGCCTTGCAAGTGCTCGAAGAGATGACGCTTGGCATCCTCATTCTCCTTCATGTAGTATCCATAAGCATAGGTCCATCGCAATACCTGCCTGCATTCAATTATCTGTTGCCAGGCCTCTATGATAAAATCGTACTTATGCTCTATTGTATTTTTCTGTATGTGTCCAAGTTCCTTAATGTGCACGGTCTTCACCTTATCAAAATCCTTGAGAGCTCTTTCCTTTGATGATCCATTGTTTGCCCAACGTTCATAGTAATGAGCATATCTCTCTAAATCTATCTTTGCCTGCATTCTCTCTTTCTCAGCCATGCCCCAAACTCCCCCTGACATATCAGTTGCCCTCCTATTAAACGCGTTGCAATGGCATGTACCGTATGGTCCGAGGCAATACCAGCAAAATTGAAATCTACAAGGAGCTGTGCAGGTCATGTGATTACACCCTTGGTTCTTTTCGATCGATCTGTTACACTTAGGACAGGGCTTGGTATTAACCATTATCCATTGTCCATTCTGAGAATCATCCGCGTTCTTCAAAATCCACTTCTTCACAGTCTCGCAGAACACCGGACGATGATTCTCCTCCTCACAATTCCAGCAATAACTATGCGAGCAAAGACACGAAACATCATATGATGACATTCTGTCTGGAGCATCAAACTTAATAGCATACTTGCAATCCGGAGCAGGACACCATCTAATCTTCTTCCTGTTATGTTCGACATATGATCTTAACAGGTAATGCTTGTACTTGTCATACTCGGCTTTTTTTCCTGTCACCACCAGCACGTTTTCGATTAATTCAGGACCAACTGCTGCCTTACAAGATGGTTCAGGACATCTCAGCATCAAACATGCCGGACCGGAGTCACAGATTGATGTGCTAATATAACCTTCCCAGCAATCTCGACAATAAGGATGACCACAAGAGGTTGACAAAATACTACTAATAGTACTCTCTGATGAATAGTAGTACTCATCAAAACAAATCCGGCAAGTAATTGGTTGATTTGCACTGGCACTATGTTTAACCATTGGTTTCTCCAACAAGCCTGCATTCTCTCGAACTTTCTCTTCATCAGCAAACCATTCATCCTTTAGTTCCTCGTCCCTCCAATTAAAGTAAAGGAGCAGTAAGCATGCGTCGGATTTTGATATGGAAAGGACCGTGGACACTTCTGTAATATAATCTTTCTGAAGCTTGGCAATTTCTTCTTCTTTGAGAAAAGTATAATTAATCTCACCAGAACCATTGACTTTGTCATCTTCTGGAAGATCAAGATCGTCATCGGATGCGCTGTAGATCCCTGCATCTTCATCACCACTATATACGGTTGTGTAGTCTTCTTCGCTCGCTCTCATAGTGCATATTGTCCGCTCTGACGCAGTCGGAAGTAACTTGGGTTTATAAGTAATAAACCCTAAAAAGATAAATATGGCCAGAGAAATTGATATGATAAACTGATCCTAATACAAAGCATGATAGTGCTTATATAAGCATCCAATACCTAATCATAATCATAATCATAATCTAACAAGAAATCTTAAAGAATCCAAATTATAAAGGAAACTAAGAACCTAAAAATAAAAAGAATCCTAAAAAGAATGTATAACTAGCCTAAAAATATTAAATGCCGAATCGGATACTTAAAACGATATATTTTGGCCTAAATCTGATAGGGCTCAATAAAGTGAGTCTTAAAGATTTCGTCGTTCCCATTCTGGAAATGTATCATGCATCTCAAACGGACATTTTAGCCAAAAGTTGATCCCAATTTGATTCACGAGTAACTCGAAAAGTCCAAAACCAACTCTTCTTAAATATTCCAGCGGCTAGTAACCTCATTACAAATGAATTACATATTTTCCAGCTAAACCGAACCCAATCTCATCCTACATCAGGCTCCTATAGATATCGGGGGTATAGACCAACGTATACAACGAAACAAAAGGGGGCCTGTGCTATGGGAGAGGTGTCTAACTTAATTAAACTCTAATAATAGTTAATGGATTCCTATTCCTATTTGGTCAGTAATTGATTCTCCAAGTCCAACATGGAGACTAATAAAGTAGGAGTTAATCGTTCTTATAATGCATATATTATTTTTTATTTTTTGCAGTAATTTAATTGCCAGTTTTCTTTCTTAAAAGTTGGCGGCATAAGGCAAGATTTTACCTCCGTATGCATCTTTCTTTTTTGGATATGTACCTTTCTCTTTTGTTCTTAGTGTTCTTAACTGAGTTCACATGGCTGTAACTTTTATTATATGCTATATTGCTATATATATGACATTTGCAGTTCTTCACTACATTTATTTTTGAATTGGTTGAAATTAATTCAGTTTGTTGTTCGAAACTTATCTTTTTGTTGCAGGCTGGCTTTTACCTTTGGAAATCCAGCATATTCATTCTTATTATCTCTAGAAGAGGGTGAAATGTAGCAATCTTGATTCATTGAATATTGAAATAAGAAGACAATGTCTCTGCCATGTTTACTGTGACTAAATCTTAAATTGTATGCTTTATTTTAAAAATGTGTTGCACACGCATTGCGTTTGTGTTTGATACTAGTTATTGCTATCATTCTTGTACTTTGGGAAGCACTCTCCAGTCTCCAGATGTATGATTTCTGATTGTTGGAATTAAATTTCTATAAAAAAAAAAAAGACAGTAGACAAGAAATTGAAAAATGAATTTGGTGTATTAATTTTTTTTGGTATTGCCCATAATTTTCTGCATTAAGAATGATAGGTAATTAATAAGTACTTTATCATTGTTTTGTGAGGTTTAGGCATAATGTCCCCCCCCCCCCCCCCCCCATGTATTCTGTGGTTTCATTAATGATCAAGACTTAAGAGCAGCCGTATTGGCTCTATTTCAAAAAATAATAATAAGTACTTTATCGGGGTGGGGAGTAGTAGGGAAATCACTGGAAAAGTGGAAATGAATTGAGTCCGTGACCCCACAACAATGTATAACACCTAGACTTGTAAATGGACCGGATTTGGATCGGATCGACCTAAATCCAAATCCGTTTACTTAAAAAAAAATTCGATCCAAACCCGCTCCGTTAACCCGGTGGATCATTGATAGCTTGATCCAAATCCGTATCCGCCGAATTAACGGATACCCGATCCGCTAATCCGACCCGTTTGTAATTTCAAATATTTAAAAATTTTAAATAGTAATATTAAATTTATATCATGATACCTCATAAGATATTAATAAAATATTAAAACAACATGAAAAGTATCACCAAAAGTAGAATTACATTATCAAAATTCTTAATGCTTCTTGGAATCTTGGGTGATGGACTGTTCCTTAGATTTCTGCAAAAAATTTGTATTAGAAATTCTTCATATTTTATATTTTATATTAAAATATATATATATATATATATATATTAATAAAAAAAATATTTTATTATTACGAAAACGAGCCGGATCATTAACGGATCGGATCAACCTAAATCCGTATTTGATCCGTTAAATAAACCGGTTAACGGATTCGAATCATTAACGGATCAACGGATCAAAATTTTCGATCCAAACCCGTCCAATAGCCACGGATTTTGAGCGGGTCTGGATCAAAATCTGGTCCATTTACAGGTCTAATAACACCTACGAGTCTAGTTTATAATAATAATACAGAGAATCTAATCAAGTCTTTCTTTCTTTCTTTCTTTCTTTTTTCAGGAAAATAGGTTCAGTATGTATTGAAATTGAACAAGTAGTACAAAAATAACTCACCCCACTTGGGCCATCAAAAAGAGCTATTTTCCAAAGTAGAAAATCTATTCTAGTAACAAGAACAAGCTCCCAATACCTCTAGTACACCCATTTTTTTGAAAATCAATGCATATTTATTATAACAAAAAAACCTAATACTCTGAAGTGAAAAGTAAAATGAGTCAACAGAGTAACTAGTTTTTTTGCAACCTGAAACATTCAAGCAATAATGGTAGCAGAAAGTGAAATTTGACCTTGAACTCCCATATCTAAGGCAACCCAGGCCCTAACAACTCTTAGGACCCAGACCACCCACTTATAGCCTTGCTTAAGGCCCACACTCCAAAAATGGCCCCAGAAGACCCAGCTTGGGATATTTGCCAAGGGCACCACCCCAGTATATCAGCCCACCACCACTGTCTTTCCGGGTCGCCGCCGAAGAGCACTGCCGTCCCGTCACTTTAGGCTCCATCAGTTTCACCACCGTGCAGGAAGCTGCTTCATCATCCCGTCACTTTAGTTCATATTAGTTGTTGGCTAGTTGTTTCTTCTTGGAGGTGTTGTTTGTCTACAAAACCAGTAGGAAAATGGTGAAGTTTTGTTGATCGATGAGCATCACTAAAAAAGAAATTGCTGAAGTGAAGACAATTAACTAACTTGAACCCTATTCAAAAAAAAAAAAAAAAAAAAACCAACTTGAACCTGTGGATTAAATCAAAATTATAAGGTGAATCCCACAAAGGATTTACACTTCTTTGGAGATTTCTTCTGATGGAATTCCACAAAGGGCTTATTTGACATTGACTTGGTATGAAAGAAAATGGCTGCTACTCGTATCAACTACTTGGCTCACACAAGTAGCTAATGGGAGTGACAATCGTAGTCATGGAGGCTTCGATTCAGTTCCTTCCAACAATGGCAATGACAATTACAGTGGCAACTACACCAAGAGCAGTTATAAAAATCATAGTCATGGAGGTTTCATCAATTCTGTTTTTCAATTTCACTATGTTAATTCTGACTACCGTTCTTATCAATATCTTTTGCCCAGAAATTTGTAGAACAAAATAAAATGAACAGAACACAAACATCTTCAGGAAGAAAGCATGAACAACTAGATTCAATAGCTAAGGGTAATAGGATATCATTAATGATCAAGTACTAATGGAATACATACCCCACAGGATCACCATTCTGGACATGATATCGGCCTAGTCATCACAGAGATTCATAACATAATAACAGACCATAAGTTCATAACATATTACAAGACCATAGATGATCACAGAGATCAAATTCACTCCTTGCTGCTTCAACACATACTGGGTCATCTGGTTCGAACTGGAACAAGTCATCTGGTTGTGCACCCCTAAAAGGTTTGGCATACTCCCATCATCATCAACAGAGATGATGGTGAGACAGCCCTCATCCTCAAACAACTCGAAGGCATTTTGCAGCTCCAGAGAGGCTCCACCCTCCAAATGCAGCACAACTGCCGGTCCCCTGCTCAGAAATTCGGTTCGTCCTCCATATTTTTGAAGCTCCAAACCCGAATGTGTTTGGTTCAGTGGCTCCATCCCAAACTTGTCCATGAAATGCTTGACAACCACATCCCTCGACTCCTGGAAATACGGCTTGAACATTGCAGTGTAGGGAGAAATCGAGTCAATGCCGAAACTGAGTCCTTCCGCCGGCAGAGATCCCCGTACGCCGTTGACCATGATGCCGGTGGCGTTGATCAAGCAGTAGTGGTGGTGTAGCAGGGGAGGTTGTTCGAGGAGTCTGGTACTCTGTACCGGCCCTGTAAGGACAGCTTCAGGACCGAAGTCCAAGGTCGCGTCCTTGCCGTCCTGAAGATCACCTTCTATTGGAAACAGAGGTGGAATGCAGTAGGAAAACCGGTCCGTCATGACTGGCCGGAGTTGGGTTAGGAGACTGGAAGGATGACCGACACCTAATCCCATCCCATCACACCGGAGATGGGATTCCCTGATTCGTCGTCACCACCGAAAGCCAATTGATTGAATAAGCCGCAACCGATAGAGAAGTTGAGTGAAACCTCGAAAGCAGCAGCATCATCAACTACATAACCACAAACACAGAAGAAACTACTATTAGAATTCGACTACTATTAATCAGTTGTGCAGTTTATTAAGAAAATATGAGAGAATGACAATGTAATTTTGTTATCCAAATACACAAACTAGCTAGCTTCACATTACCAGAGTATGAGAGTGTGTCCGTGCCGAAAAAGCCCTTGCTATATCCAAGGTTGTAGTCGCACGAGCCGTTGGACAATGGAATGCTTATGCCGAGGGGAGGAGAGCACATCGGGTCGCCAGAGCTCAATAGTGTAAACGCAGAAGAGTGATTGGGTTCGAGGGTCGACCCTCCCTCGTCCACAGGAAAGCAAAGCTCGCACTCTGGAACCGGTAACCGGGTCATGGGGCTTACGGTATCAAAAGCGGTGCTGGCTTGCATAGCCGGAGTGTCTATGCCTAGTTGGACATAGAACATGCCGGAGTTGGATGGGAGAATGGCACGGGAAGCTGCTAGTGCTAGGTCAATAATGGTCTGTTGGAGCATTTGATGGGGAAAGAGTTCTTTCCAGCAGCTGCTGGAAGCATAGCAAGGAGAAGAATTAAGTTTGATAGTTTCATGTTTATGGGGCTTGGGACTTGGTAATGGATCTTCTGGCTCCAAGGTCTCATATATATATATATATATATATATATATATATATATATATATATATATATAGGAGAGGACTGTCCTTGTTAATGTTCAATGTTCAAGATTTAGCAGTGGCTAAACCTGGATTAACGCTGGTCCGATGGGCGGACCGCTACTTGTGATATAATCTATACTCCCGCTACCTGTCAAGTGAAATACAAAGGGCGTCAAAGGGAGACCGCGCTGGGCGGCCTTCTCTTCTCTGATGCCTAAGTTAGTCAATGTATTTATGTTGATAAAGTAACAGTAGGTAAGTAGTAAATGCGTCATTAATGAGGAGAGATGAGTGAACATTTTATAGGTGGAGAAGAGGCTGACATCTTCCTTGTTTTCGATGTGGGACTGATATGCTTCAGTTCCCAACTTCTGGAGCTTCTGATGCTATCTTGCACTGCGCGTGGCGGCGCGTCAGCGGTGATCTGGGGGTGAGCCGGGGCTCAAGCGGTAGCCTGCTTGGCTGTGTTTCCGTAGGTCACACTGTTGGTGATAGTTGGTACCGCTGGCGGTAGCACGAGCGTGGCTCATTCTAGCTAATTATACTTGGCAAATGCTCATATAAGTACAGTCCCAGTTTTTTGTATCCAATCCTGTACCATGTTCTATATATTGCAACAAGCAATATTTAGTTATTTACCCCTGTAGGTCATAGATACTTTACATGGGAAAAATTGAAAATGATTTGATCCTAATCCTAATAATAGCTGGGTTCACAAGCAATATTTGCCACGCTTCCAGCAATAATTGATGCAACTTCTCGTAATACAGCCTATAGTTATTTGGACTCTCCGCGTAAGTTGGAGTCGAAGCCTTGAAGGTAGGTTCCTTTCATTTTCTAGTTCCATAAAAGCCTCTGCAGAAAATATTACCTATGCTGCATATGATAGACAGAAAATAATTCAATTATACGACCAAATATAACAAGTGTTGCACGAGAAGGATTATGATATGAAGGCAAAATTGGAACTAGTTTGTTTTGTAGTTGGAAAAATTTCCCAGTGGTTCATGTGCTCATCAAAGTTTGCAAGCAATCCCTCATCATTCATCAAGTCTTTGTCATTTTGACATAATGAATTTTGAATAGGATATATATTATTAACAGCAGTGGTAGCTGACAGCTAGCTAGATAAACATAAATGAACAATGCTTTAAAGTTTTTTTTTATTTTTTTGGCAAATTGGGAGGGGGGGAGGCAGGTCCTCCCGGTCCAGGAACTTTATGATCGACCGTTTGCCCCGATTACCCGAGGCAGGCCTTGGCAGGAGCCCAACTAACATCTGGGCCCCGAACCGGTTACAATTGGGAGCAGACAGACCCCGCAACGTCCCAAAACCCACACTACCACACTGAAGTGGTCAGGTGGTAGGACATGCAGGCATCCGCAATCAAGCCTTTAGATGACTTAGACACCCGTGAATTAAAGAAGGTAAGAAGTAGAACTTACAAAATTAATTTAATTTGATGATTTACTCTTGCAGAAGTAACTAATCAATCCATGCATTCCATTACAAATAAGAAATACAAGAGACCCTAAAATTCTTAACAGGCATTTAATTTAGATTCTGTAGTAGTGGTAATGGGTTGGGTATCAGTACCGGGGTTAGCCGGGACTTTCATATTTAAGGTCTAAGGGTGAAAAGAGTTTTCACCTTAAGATCTAAGGGATGCCCTATTAAGAAACCGAAACAGGGTCCAACCCAGCCTACCAAAGTAGTCAATTTGGGTGAGACCCAAATATCCAAAACCATACAATTACTCTGACATTCCAAATGGTCCCCGTAGAGTCACAATGGTAACGAGACAGGTCACTCATTCAACTGCAGCCACTACTTCCGAGTTCCACCTAATCAATTGCACGGCCATAAATTTTCCTCCCTTGGATTCTTTATTCTGACATTCGTCCAAGTTTCTAGCTCATGCTATCTTCTCTCAGTGTTCTTCATTTCCTTGAGATTCTTAATCTCTGATCCAATGAGATTATGAGAAGCCACTAGCTAATTATACATACATTTACTATAAACCAAAGATGAGTTACTGTTCACTCAGGCCCGAAATGGAGTGACGGTTTTGCCCTCATTTGAAATTTGTTTTACGGCTCTGCCACTGACCCACTTTTCCATCTCTCTTCCTCTCTCCCGCCGTGTTTTTGCCTTCTCTTTTCTTCCTTCTGCTTCCTAAAACTGCCTCCTTCACTCCCTCAGACAACTACCTCCTCAACTGCGGCTCTTCCTCCAAGGCCACCCTCTTCAACCGAGTCTTCATCGGAGATTCCAATTCCTGGTCGGATTTTGTCTCCACAGGCCGGTCTATTTCAGTCACCAATAACAAAAGCTCACCTCCAAAGTCCAAACTCACCCTCTCCCTACAACACAGCAAGAGTTTTCATCACTGCTTCAAGCTATAGCTTCAGCATCAAGAAAATCGGAACTCACTTGGTGCGTTTTCATTTCTCACTGTTTCCGGCTCAGGGTTTTGATTTGATTGAAAACCCTTTGTTTTCTTTGGAGAAAAACGTTGTGAGTTTTAGTTTTCTTGGCTATTGCTTATGTATGTGTGGGAAAGTTTGAATCTTTGATGGGTTTTGATAGAGATGAGCTCGAATTTTGATTGAGATTGGAGATGGATGAGCTCGAAATGCAAAACCCAAATTGTAACATCCCGTATCTTAATTCACCGGTTTACTAGTCATTTGGACAGTAAACGACAATTTGATTTACTTTTACTCTTTTTCGGTAACTTTAGTGGCCCTAAAAGTTGACTTTTTATTCGGATCAAAATTTGAGAAAATGTTCTTCATGAAAGTTGTAGAGGGCGTTAAACCGAGCGCGTGCATACGTGGTACGTAAAAATCGGAGTTCGTATGTGAAAGTTATAAGCGAAATACTAAAGTTACTGTTCATGTGGTAAGTTTCCATAAATAGCCAAGTTACTGTGGTAAGTTTCCATTTTTGGAAAACTTACCCGGCTTTTCTCTCTCCTCTCCCCCGACTCCTTCCTCTTCGGTCCGATTACGTCCTCCTTCGAATTCTTCTGTTTCCGGCCGACCCGCGACTGAAACCGGACACCGGCAGGCTCGCCTTCTCTCCCTTGTCACGCTTGGGGTGGTGTTTTGCGGTGGCTCGACCGGAGGAGCTCGGAATTTAGCCATGAAGTTCACTGTAGCCAAACAGAGGTTTCGTCGATTTCCGGCGATTCCGGCCATTTCCGGCCACCAAACCACTGTCGAAGGCGCGGTTTTTGCCAAGGATCGTTTTGCCCCTAGCCTTGAGCCACGATTTGCAGTGTAGAAGGAGAATCAAGGAGAACCCGATTCTAGGGTTCTTGGGTTTTCTGGGCTTGTGTTCAACGGCCAAATTGGAGCTCTTCCAGGTAAAATTGGAACTTGTTGTAGTTGAGAAAGAGGTTGGGTTTGTTGAGTAGATGGTGCTGCCAAATTTTGGTGGCCATCGGAGGTGGTTACCTGTGGCGCGTGGGGCCCACGCGCTTCCACTATTGGTGGCGCGTGGAGGCGTGTAGGGCAGTATTTTAATTTCAGTTTTTAGCCCATTAAATTGTAGAATTGTTGTAGAGCTTGTATGTGAAGTTTGGTGAATTTTGGAGGAGTTTGGAATTGTTTGTGATTTTCCGAAGTTTGGGGTTTTGAGATTGAATTGTGGGAAATCCGACCGTCGGATTTCCCTCGTTTTCATTGTAGAATATGTTTATTGAGGAATTGGTGTTGTGGGAGAGATTTGGGTGAAATTTGAGAAGTAATGGAGATATGGATTTTCGGGTTTCGTTTAAAATCGTATTTATTTTATCGGATTGCCGTTTACGGAAAAATAATTGTGTACAGGGCAATGCCGCGAGCTACGATTAAATGAAGGAACTCGTTTGCGTGGTCGCCCAATAGTACTGTGAGTGGACTTTTATTTTTAAGTAAATGATGCATGCATTTATTTCCTTGAATATGCTCTATTTATTTATCAATTGACATTTCGAGCATGTGATTTAATCTCGGAGATTGTTTTCGCTTTATCTCACATAATTACTTTCGATAATGATTCGTTTCCGAAGTTGCTTATGATTTATAATCCTATTTGACGAATTATTTATTTCCGAGGTGATTTCCGGAATTATACTTTTTAATTCTATTTCTATTCGTCGATTTGAGATTTTTTAAAGGATTTTCGAAATGGGATTTCGATGGAGTTATATTCTTATTTATTTATCGACTTTCGGTTTTGGCATTGGGAATGCCTTGATGATGATTTTGGATTTGGTTTTATTTCAACTTACGGAGATTATGTTTTATTATTATTTTCTCTCCTATTTATTTTTGAACTTGAGATTATCTTGGCGTGTGGGACACGTCGTTGGAAATGCATTTGCGAGAGATGGGGAAGCCTTATGTATTTTTGGATTTACTGGATTTTCGGTTATGTTTCCCTGTGCCATACTGAGGGGTGATTTTATCATGCTAGCATTGATTTTCCGCCTTTGTGGCGCGGTGATGGGATCACCGTAGCCCTTCCGCCTTTGTGGCGCAGGTTACTGTCTCTGTGACAGTAATTCTGTAGCCCGGTATCCTATCGCTACACTTAGTGGCGTAAGGGTATATTACGGGAGTTATGGGAGTATTTTAGCTTGGGAGGCTATCACCCGAGCCTGGGAGGCTCACTCGTATGGCTATCATCTTCCCCTACTCATTATATTATTGCTGGGCTAGCGGGGTCTAGTCCGATTCCCTTAACCAGCGGGGCTGGTCTTATTTTCTTGAGTATCAAAGTTCTTTCCTCTTTGCTTGGTTGTGGCTAGCGGGGCTAGTCGGTTTTCTTGAGCTGAACTAAAGTTTTGTTTCTTTAAATTGTTGCATGCATCGGGTTTTTTAAGAGATAAATGTGGGGAAGTATACACTCTTATGTTTTTACAATTATTTATTTTTGTCCACTCACACTAACGTTTTCATATACTTTTCCCCTGGGCCCTTCGGTTTCAAATGCCCAGTTTGCAGGCTAGATTAGTTGAGGTCGGGCGTACATGGAGTCGAGGCATAGCCAACAATATTGCTTCTGCGTACTCATTCTATTTCTGTTTTCTTTGTTACCTAGTGGATTATTATAGCTCTGATAACCTATGAGATTAATATTGTTTTTGGGTTGAGACTGATATTTGTGAAATTGGAGTTGTGATTTGGGGGAGCAGATGGCTCCAGGAGATTAAGGATGGATGATTTAGAAGTGTAAATGTTTTCCTACAGGTTTTGGGTAGCCTACTTTTAGAGGAAGTTCCGCCAAATTTTTGGTAGAATTTCTTCTAAAGTGGGCCCCGCAGGGCCACTTCGGATTTCATGGTGAAATCCGGGGCGGGTCCTGTCACAAATATAGCTGAAATAATTGTAATACTGGGTTAACGGTGGAGGCTTTACTAAGGAAATGAAGGAAACAGTATTAGAGCTTCTTCTGCTTTGTTTTCTTCAGTTTTGGTTATGGGGGGTTAAATGTTGTTCTTTTCTTCCCTGGTGAACAAATAATTAAATTAGCCATGAATATTTGTTTAGATTGAAATGCTTAATTAGCAGACAGTATTGTGTAAACAAGAGTAATTAATTAATTTAGAAGCCTGCAGACAAAGAAGTGGGTCTTCTCTTGCTGAAGTGTCAAAATCTTGAAGGTAGTGGTAGGTCATGTGCTCTCTCTCTAATTATTTTTGCATCTTTTTGCCGTTTTTGTGCCCGTGAGGCATAAGCTCCTCCAGCGGTTGCTGCTTCGGATTGTGAGAGAGAATAATTACTGTGCTTTTTGTTTAGGTAAAGATGGATGACCCTAA
Source organism: Rosa rugosa (assembly GCF_958449725.1). Lineage (NCBI taxonomy): Eukaryota > Viridiplantae > Streptophyta > Magnoliopsida > Rosales > Rosaceae > Rosa > Rosa rugosa. The sequence goes on along the minus strand of NC_084826.1, from coordinate 12,698,704 downwards.
TCGTGTTAGAGAAAAGAACAAGAGCTACTAGGGATTCCTTGCCAAACTATTGGCATCAATTGGCAATAGGTCCAGAAGAGAACGTAAGGAAACAATTAAGGAGGTGTATTGCAGCCTAGGTCCAAGTTATGGTTTGGGTTAACCAAGAGGTCCAATGCAAATTCATGTCCAGTTTCGACTTCATGTTTAATTCCAGCTTTACAGAAAAAAAGCTCCTTGCAATCACAAGTTGGACTAGAATCTCTCATCTTTGATTATTATACATAGTGGAATAAATTTTCTTTTCTATTACTTATGTATGTGTGTGAAAACGTTTATGACTATCAAATGATTCACCTACAAGATCCACAAAAGTTGGAAGGAGTTCTTTCTCCTTCTCATTTAGAGGTATTTTCTTCCTGAACAATCATCGATGCATTTATGTTTCAACAGTACATCAACACTATTACTAATCTATAATAGTTCTGTTGCTATTCAGGACATGGAATTTGCTCAATCTCTAGGCAAAACAGAGTGAACATAAAGAAATGTCAGTTTATTTGCTGGGTTATTTTTAAGTTCTCTCAGTATGTGTGAGTAAGTACCTTCTTATTCTTGGTCAATTGTATGTCCAGTATTCCTACGAGCTTCTGCTACAATTTTTGCACAACTTATATGTTTTTATAACCAATTTCTGTATCGATGTTTTTATTCGTTTTGCAGTTTCTCCTGGACAACTTAGCTCAATTACCAATGATGCTGGGTTTCATTAAATAAACTTTTAGTTCAAGTCTCAACTGTGAAATGGTATTGTGATTGAGGAATAAAAGTTATTATAGCATCATTTTGCTAATACATCCCATCAGCCAATTTTTATTGAGGAAATCAGTTTCCTTATAGTTTAATGAGTTTTGCTTGAATTGATGGTTAGAGAACCAGCGGATTGAAAAATAGAACCAAAGTAGTTTAATGATTATTTTTCCCTCTCTCTCCATGCATTATCGTTACTGCAATCTGAGATTAGTGGCATGCATAACTTTATTCAAGAAAATATATATTAGTACTGCTGCTATAACTATTGATGGTTATTATTACTTCAAGTTTCTCATTGCAAACCCTTCTTTTTGTATTAAATACCAGTTTATCACTATTTCCTCAAGTATTTATCTATCCACCCGATCTAGAATTTCTTTTCTAAAGACCTATTTCTGGATTGGTAGCAGCATTAATCTTATTGCACGTTTTCGAGGCTATTTGCAATGGAGCAGTTCATCAGAATTGTAACATTTCGGTACTCATTCTGCAAGGTTTTGATAACATTCATCTAAGTTTTTCTGATGATTAACTTTCTGAGATTTCATTTCTGTCTTCTTAATTTCACCCTGCATCTGGATTTTCCAGGATATGAAGAAAAGGTACTTATGGTTTTACAAGGAAGGCTTCAATTTGTAGAATATTCTGTAAATATTTACTTTCCTTGTATATATAGATTTCGTCTCTCTGTATAATTGTAGGAGATCGTTTCTTATTAGGATTACTCTTGTATCACTTTATAAACCCTATTCTTGGGGGTGAATATTATTGAAGTATTCCAAACATATCGAATTATTATTTTCTACTTGGTATCAGAGCAGGTTTATTCCCTGCACTGTATTCCTTTGAAACCCCAAACCCGAAACCCGAATTTCGAAAAACTTCACAAACCACCTGAACAATTTAGACTTGTTTTGTCTTCTACTACCCATCAACATGTTTTGAGCCATCATAAGCATAAAGGAAGAAAGTGCTCCGTTTTTTGAATTAAACAAGTCCATCACGAACTTGAAGAAAGTGCTCTGATTTCTTTTACTACCCATCACTGCAAGTCCATCACGAACTTGAAATTGCTTTCACATTGAAAGCTGCAGAATAGCAGCATCACGTGGGGCCCAGTCAACATCACCACATCACTGCATATTTTTATTAGGTCTAGCCGACAAGCCCTACTGCAGCCAACCCTCCTTTTTTGGTCTGTCATGGCAGTCCAACAGAAACATGGACCATTTAATGCGCCTCCGGGCTTCTCAACTCCACAACGCCGCGCTCTGGTTAAAATCAAGGGTTAATGCTCATACACCCCAGATTCCTGAGAATACTTCTCATACACCCCAGTGTCTTATTTTTATTCCTCTTTACACAACTCTTTCTCGTTTCCTTTCTTACCAACCCATCTTATCAAAGTCCCTTCCAATAGTACCCTTTTTCTCTTTTTTCTAAATTGTCTTTATCAATTTAGTTGTTTGGTTTCTTTGCTATCTGTTTTCCTTATTTGTTTAAAAGTTTTGATGAAACGTGGTGGGCCCATCAGAGTTTTATTCGTTTAAATATATATACAGATGTTGCAATCATCCTCTATTTCAAAGGTAAACAGTGCACTTTATTATCCAGAATTTCGATAGTTGACAGACTTGAGTTAAATGCTATCTGCAAAAACACAAAAACCTCTTGATTATTTGAGCATTGGTTAGATCCGCAAATCACTGGTATCAGAGCTTGTAAAATAGCTCAGCAGGGGAATCCCCGACGGGGACAATGTCTGATTTAATAATAGAGAGACTGAATTCTCTATTAAAATCTTCTGATGAAAAATATCAGATCCTGCAGAAAGAGATGTCTAGATATCAAGAACATCTAGAAAAAATTCCTGTTATAATCCACCAATTAGAAAAATTGGAAAACAAACTGGATTATATCAAAGATCTTCCAAAAACGGAAGAAGAAAAGCTAACGAGTGTTAGTAGAAAAATCAATGAACAGCAAAAAACGCTGGATTCTATGAAAAATATACTGAAGGACAAGAAAGTGCCTACAGTAAAAAAGAAAGCTAATGGATTCAAACCAGAGAATCCTGTTCCAAACTTGATTTTTCTGGATCCCTCAACTAGTTCTACTAGTATTCGGTATGAAAACCCGAAAGAAACTCGAGATGTCAATATGATGAGCATCTTCGGGAAAAAGAAAGGAGTACAACTCCTAAATTCTGAAGAATTTGAATACAATGAAATCGAGCATGAGGTAAAAAACGCCTCAATTCCAAAGCTAGATTTTAAGCAAATATACAAAAGGGGAACATTTGACCTGATGGATAGCCATCATTTCAAATTACTTGAATTTACAACCCCCTCTACAACAGGAGAAACAGATCTACTGATGATCACTCCAGCTGAAGTCGCTAGAGCCAGATCAAAAAATTATCAATTTATGCATATTGGAGCAGTCCAAGTAGGCATAAAGCTTCTAGCTCGTGAAGGCATAAACTGTTCAGTCCTGTGTGTCTTACAAGACAACAGACTAACAGATTTTCATGCCAGTCTGTTGGGAACCCTTGAAGCATCTCTGTGCAACCAAGTAGCATATTTCAACTGCTTCCCCAACTTCTCTACCAGCTTGAAAGATGCAGCTCACTGTCTCCGACTGAGAGTCAAGACAGATGGCATATCTATGAAAAATGATATGCAAGAATTGGCAATTGTATACAGGATATACTATAAACTGATGAGTACTACAGTAGAGCCAAAGACAAGGATATCAAACATCCCTGGTCTTACTACTGGATTCCTCACCAGTCAGAAGAACCATTCACAACAGATCCACAAGGTTACTTGGAATGAAGTAACGTTTCCTATTGAATGGAAATTATCTGGTCCGAAGCTACCAGCAGAAAGTGCAAAAGCTAAAATTTATGAAAGCAGAAAGACTGGAGAAATCAGTCAAAATTTTGACAATCACAGAAAAAGTGATGTCTGTCCTGAGAATATCAGGATAAACAAAAATCTTCTCAGAAGAAGCTACAGCACTAGAGAAGCTAGTACTAGTGGCACAAAATCCACTATTGAAGATCCAATTACTGAAGAAGACCTTGAAGCTGATCTAAACAGACCAGTCAATATGCTTAGAGCACAAAAGCTCTATGATCTCTATGAAGAAGCAGAATTTTGCGAAAATCCAGAAAGATTAGAAAAACTAATCGAAGAAATGAAAAATTTCAATCCAGGAAAGGAAAGAAAACTCCTTCCCTACCAAGATGTTGAAATGGAAGAAGGAGAAAGTTCCAAAACTTCCATCACCAGAGAAAAAGGAAAGGTGAAACTCCCTATACAGAAGGCCCCTACGGGCAGAGATGGAGAAAGAAATTCTCAAAGATTTGTCCCAGAGGACAAGATACCCAGAGTACCAATTACCAATTTTGGTATCTGGTTAGATCTGGATAAAACTCTAGACAAGAGAAAAACTCTTGACCAATGGGTAGACAGCGTGATGATGGCATCTGCTCTCACCTTTGGAAAATTCGAAGCTCCTGATCTTCAGATGTACTTTGAAACTACTCTCACAGGAGTAGCAAAGAAATATTATTTCTCTTTCAAAGAAACGGCCAGAGGAAAAGAATGGCTTGAAGATATCAAAGCTTCAAAATCTCCGTATGATTTTGCAGTACCCCTGTACGATCAGTTCTGTGGAGATTCTGCAAATATGAGTGAAAAGGCCAGAGAAACGGCCAAATCAAATATCTATGCTCTCAAAATTTGTGACATGAGATATTTTGAAGAATACTTGAATGAATTTCAAGAATATTACTGTACAATTGGTGAACTAGAAAGCACTGATCTAGTCAACCTGTTGCACAGGAAACTCCCTGAACCATGGAGAACAGCTGTGCGAGAAAGGATAGCAGAAAAACCAATTGAAAGATTTTCAGTTGGAGGAATTGCCGACAGAATCCGGCAACTACTGAAAGAACAATGCAAAGCCAATCTTAGAGCAAAGATGGCTAAGAAACAACTCAAAGGAGTTGAAAATTTCTGCTATGGAATATTGGATATACCCACTAACTGGGGATGTCATGAATCCAAATTCCTCAGAAAAAGAAAAGAAAAATATTACCCCAAAAGATTCAGCACGGGTAATAAGAAGAGAGATTGGAAGTTTAAGAAAAGCTCCAATCACAAGAAACAACAGGAGAAAAATCCTGAAAAGAAATTCTTCAAGAAAAAGAAGAATACTCATCAGCATAAACAACAACCCAGCAAGAAAGCTTGCAGATGTTGGTTATGTAAAGCTGAAGGGCACTATGCCAATGAATGCCCGGAAAAGGGTAAAAGATCTACTAAAGCTCTCTTTGAAGAATATGAGCATATAGTAGAAACTGCAAATATGAAAGGCTACGAAATAGCCTATTCTGATGATGAAGAAGACGACAGGTCAGTTTACTCTGCCTGGTCCGAAGAAGAAGATTCATCTGAGTCTGAGACTGATTCTGAAGTAGAGTACTTCGAATCCAGACAAATGAATGTTTTGAGAATCAAAAACTGGGAAGAAAGCAAGACAGAATCCTTAATGTCTTCTTATCAGGTGAACCCTGGTACATTCGTTTGTGACTACTGCTTATGTCATGAAAAGAATGGTCTCCCTATGTTTTGTGAAGAGTCAAAAAAGACTTATCACAAAGAATGCTTCATAGCTGAAGCAAGAAGAAAAACCAAGAATGGCCTTGTCAGCCAATTGGTCGATCAAGAATATGAAGAATATTTCTCTGAACAAAAAGAGAAAGAGGTGGAAACTTTGTTCCAAAAAATAGTGGAACCATCTTCCTCAAAAATAAAGGAAGAAATCATCGATGAAGAAAAAATCGATGAAGATATTGAACTGGTCGAAATACCAGAAAAGGTAGAAATGGTGAAACCACCAGAAACTGCTCATCTTTTAGAAAGACAAGAAGCAGCTACAGCAGCCACTGAAACATGGGATCTACTTGGCCAACCTTCTGGCAAGTTTGACTATAGAGTCAGATATGACCCTCCCTCATGGTTCAGAAATCCAGACTGCAAAGAGATAATTCCTACAGACTGGGATGATACAGAAACCAGGAGTTCTGATAAATCTCCCACTCAGGAAAATGTTCCAGAAGAATGTCAACCATTCATTCCAAAGGAACAAGCTCAAGAAAATGAGCTTCAGCAATCAAAAGTCGTCTCTACGAGTAGATACAGCAACTACATAGAGATTGGACTAAAATTCCCTGATCATAAAAAATATCATCTACATGCCTTTGTAGATAATGGATCAGGATTTACAGTTGCAAAGAGATTTGCAATTCCAGAAAACCTCTGGAAAGAAGAAAAGAAAACAGCTACTGGTGTTACTTTTGATGGAAGCCATCTCACCATGAATAAAGTAGCAAAAAATGTTCACATCACCATTGGTGGAGGAACATTCACCATCCATAACGTCTGGCAATCTGAAGGTCAAGGCGCAGATTTCTTGTTGGGTAATGATTTCATTCTCCAACAGAGATTTATTCAGGAAGAAGCAATAGGCTTCAAAAAAGGAGAACGGGTGTTCTGGGCTGATAGGCTTACTCAGGCCAAAAGTGTGGTAAGTCCTCACTTTACTACCCAATATCAGAGATCGCAACAGAATAGTGGTGATCTTAACCCCTACAAACCGAAAAAATTTGCACCCATACTCCAAATCAAACAACAAGAAGAATTACTTGTTGAAGAATCTTCTGAAGAAGAAGAAAAAGCAGAAACTAGGAAAGAAGAAGAAGCTAGTTTCCTCCATGAGCATTACCTCAAGCACTTTCAGAATAATCTTGAGTCTCAGAAAATTCCCACTCTTGAAAAAAGCAAGAAACTACTCGAGCAGAACATCGATGATGTAAACCCTCAGAAGTTTTGGGAAAAAGACCTAGTGGTCTGTGAATTAAGATTACATGACATGAATGCTATCTGTCATGACAAAGCCATTCCTCAGTACAAAGAGGAAGACCAAAAAGAATTCAGAAAAGATATGAAAGATCTCCTGAAAAATAGATTAATTCATCCTCATATCTTTGAGAAGATCTGGAAGTTCCCAGATAGAATTCCTGATGCTAAGAGTCTAGAGAGATTCCTTGGTATCCTAAATTATGGGAGAGATTTCATCCCCAAGATCTCAGGGTTAACAGCAATGTTATCTCCTAAAACGAGTTCCAAAAGAAAATGGAACTTCACAGAAGATGATGAAAAAACTGTGAAGCAGATAAAAAATCTCTGCAAAAACCTCCCTCCTCTTCAACAACCAGAAGAGAATGATGAAATTATCCTCCAAACAGATGCGAGTGATAATTACTGGTCCGGTGTTGTTCTGGCGAAAGCGCCTGGAACTAACATTGAAAAGATCTGTAAATTTTGTAGTGGCAAGTTCAGCCCTGCAGAACTGAATTATCCCACAGGGGAAAAAGAAATTTTGGCAGTCAAGAAAACAATTTTAAATTCTCCAGCTTTCCTTGGAAAACCCTTTACTGTCCGCACTGATTGTGCCAGAGTAAAGAATTTCAAAAATTTCAAACTTGATAAAGCTGCTGACAGAGGAAGACTAGCTAACTGGCAATTATTCCTTAACCATTATGATTATGTTGTTGAATTAATTGCAGGAAACAAGAACTATCTTCCAGACGCCTTAACAAGAGAATTAGCCATGTTCAGCAAAAGAAATGATGACGACGACGAAGGTCGTAATCCCAGAAGCAGAAGAGCTGGGAAAGAACATGAAACCAATGAGGATCCCAAAGAAAAAATCCTCAAGAGATTCCTGCTAAGTCCAAAGGGCTTGGCCTCAACTGATCAATCCCAGGGTAAAGGATTGACTAGCCCGTCTCAAACGGCAGACGGTAAAGGCTCATCAAGACCGTTGACGGCTGTTGCTTTGCCAAAAAGCAAACCTACTCCCAGAGGAGTAATAAATGTTTTTAACTATGAACTTCAAACTTTCGATACTCCTATATTCAGAACCGGCAGGAGACTTGCTTACCACCAGAAGGCAATTCTGGATAACCTTTTATTTGCCTTTCAGGAAAGAAGCAGTGGTCTTATGTTTCCAGCTCTCTTTGCCTTAGCTGAGGAACTATATGAAAACGGCAGGCCACAGTTTGAAGAATTACAGCAGAGTGCTGTCAAGAAAGAAAAAATTAACTTCCTTGAACATCCAGAAAGTGCTAGGGTCCCTATCATGGCACTCAATGAATCAGATTGGCATGATTTCCACAATCTGATAGGAAGACACAATTCAGAAGACCTTGTTCCTCCAACCCTCTTCATTGTCTCAGGAGCATATGTTGGAAGATACCTGGTTAATGTTCAGAGTGAACATCCTCAAGAACACAAGCTTTGGCTTGTTGAAAATGGTTTTGTCCATAATCTATGGAGCAAAACGAATGATGATCTAAAAGGTTTGCCGCCTATCATTGTTAACACAGTCAAAAATATCAGAAGAAATGACTGTACACTTCGACTGAAGTTCAGATCCACTCCTCCAGAATGGATCCAGAAGGCAAACGGTGAGGTTGAATATATTCCTCCATATCATTATGTGAGAATTATTCAAAGAAAATATCTTCAACCAGCCTGTGTAGCATACAATGGCCAACCAAACTCAAGCATCCCATGGATGAAAGCCATGGCCTTAGACTACATCAAGAAGATCATCTCTGAAGATGTCAACAATACCTTCCTGGCAGCAGGAGAAAAGACAATCATCACTGCTTACGATCATCCTGACGTAGTCAGCAGTGACCTATTCCTATCTCTCACCAGAAAAGAGATAGACTCGACGATGGCATGCATGCAATGGGTGGAAAGACTTGAAAATGACAACCACTACAAGATGTATGTTGATACAGACGTCGAGGACAATGCGACAACCACTCGTATGGCCCAGGCAGACAACAACTCCTTTGTCTTTGGCCACCACTCTGAAACAGATGAGAACATGTGAAGCAATAGGTGAAGAATCAGCACCAAATTTGCAACTGTAGACCTTTAGACTTTTCTAAAGCTACTTTTGCTTTGTCCTTTTTCAAAAAAGGAACAAGTAAAAAACACTTCACTCTTCACCTAACATCCTTTTGCTTTTCCCGAACGACCTCTACCAACAAGAGCACTCAGAAAAGCAGAAAATCACGGAGTTGTCCTGTACATTTTATGTTTTGAATTCTATTTTGAGTTCCGCTCTCTATATAAGGAGCTTTAGTTTCATTTGTAAAAATTCGAAAAAACGGAAACAGCAGTCCGATATTCGAAAAGAGCCATAGTAGTGTGCTTCCATTTATATCTAGAAGTGAAGTAGTGTGCTTCAGTACAAGTAAGTACCTGTTCTCATTCTTATGGATAGCTAAACAGCTTTTGCTGTTTACCTGAGAATGAGGCTCTGAATGTTTAACATGTATGTATATTTGAATAAATAAATTCGTATGGTTGCTCACCCATTTCTTCAAACATTTATAATTGTCATTAAATGTCCCTAATTATAGTTGTCTTTATCTTGTCACTATCTAAGTGTCTGCATCTTGTAGAATTCTTAGGTTCTGGTTATACTGTTCAACTGAAAAAATCAGTTTTAAATCCAAAACTAAGACAAGCAGCAGTGATTCCGCCTGTTAAGTATCCGTTAGGCGAGAGGCCGTTAGGAGAAATTAGGCATGTTGAAGGCTAGTTTTGTCCCACTTTTGACGTTTAAAATAAAGTTTGTTTGGTCAAACAGTATTAGCAAAACTACAGAATAATATAGGATACAATTGGCATTTAGATAAAAGACTTATCCCTGTTAGTCTTTTCTTAAAAGAAACAGTGTAATACAAAAATGTTGGGTAGTTGGGAAAAATACTGGTGCTTTTTGGGTATACGGAAAAAACCCCTCTAAAATCAATCCATATGCAAATACAAAGTGTCTGATCTGTGGAGATTTGGGTCATAGCAAACAACGGTGTTATGAAGTAATTGGCTACCCTGATTGGTGGGATTTCACCAAAAAACCACGTAAGAACTTTGGAAAAGCTGCCGTGGCTACTACCGAGGAAGAGCAACAATCTACTGCCTCCGCTAATGTAGCACAGTCAGGTATGAAGGGTAAGGTATCTACGAATAGCTCTTGGATAATTGATACAGGTGCATCTGACCACATGACTAATGATCCTAGCCTTTTAAAAAAGCTGAAACACTCCTCTCAAAATATTGTTTCTACTGCTGATGGTACTCCAACTCCGGTTACCGGAGAAGGCTCTGTTGTCCTATCTGACACATTAACCCTTGACTCTGTGTTGGTTGTTCCTTCATTAGCATATAATCTCCTATCTGTCAGCCAGATTATTTTAGCTCTTGCATGTATTGTCACCTTCTATCCATCTTTCTGTGTGTTTCAGGACATTCTGACTCGGCGGATTCTTGGTTATGGTGTTAGAAGGGGGAAATTATACTACCTGGATCTGACAGAGACTGGAGAGAAACAGAAGCATCTTTTGGGACAAGCTAATCAGATCAACGGGGTAGAGAATGCGAAGGAAGCTGTATGGTTATGGCATCGCCGTTTAGGTCACCTATCTTTTAGTTATCTTAAGAAGCTGCAACCTCAATTGTTTTCCGTTGTCAGTGATTCGGATTTCCATTGTGACATTTGTGAACTGGCCAAGAGCCACCGTATTTCATATTCACCAAGTCTTCATAAAAGTCTTGTTCCTTTTATGAAAATTCACTCTGATGTCTGGGGTCCTGCAAAAATTCCTTCTCTTTCTGGAGCTCGGTATTTTGTAACGTTTATTGATGATTGCACTAGCATGACATGGGTGTCATTACTGAAGAATAAGAGTGATGTATTTGGGATGTTTACCGAATTTCACAAAATGGTGGCAACTCAGTATCAACAATCCATCAGAGTGTTTCAGTCTGACAATGGTGGAGAGTATGTGAATGGCCCTATGATTGAGTTTTGCCGGTCACATGGAATTCGTCATCAAACCTCCAATTCTTATACTCCTCAACAGAATGGTTTAGCAGAACGGAAAAACAGGCAGTTGATGGAAGTTGTTCGTGCTTCCTTGTTTGGCATGAATGTACCTCGGTCCTATTGGGGAGAGGCAGTGAAATCAGCAGCATATCTTATTAACCGTACTCCTTCACGGGTGATTGAGTTTCAGAATCCTCATCAGAAGCTTCATACACTTCTGACCATCCCTTCTTTACCTAATCTGGAGCCTCGTGTGTTTGGATGCATAGCCTATGTTCATATTCCCAAGCCTCAACGTAGCAAGCTTGATCCCCGTGCCCGTAAGTGTATCTTTGTTGGTTATGCTGATTTTCAGAAGGGTTATCGATGTTATGATCCTCTTACTGGCACTGTACATATCTCTCTTGATGTTGCGTTTCGTGAATCCGAGCCTTATTATTCAGGGGGAGTTTCCGAGTCTTCCCTTCAGGGGGAGAGAAATTGTGAAGGAAATCCTCAGGATTTATTTGCATTTGAAGAATTCGAAGAATTAGAAGCTTTGGAGTCGAGATTTGGAGTTGGAACCTCTCAAATATCAGTTGAAAACGACGGTGGGGCAGTAGGTATCAAAGGAAACGAAAAAGAATTGGGCGTTGAACCAAGTGGTGAGCTGACCGTGGGGCCCAACGAAAAAGACTCTGAAAAATTAGAAGACTTGGGCGTTGGACCAAGTGATAAGCTGACCGTGGGGCCCTCAGGTGCAGACGGTGGAATATTGGGAGAAGGTGAGCTTACCGTGGGACCTACGAGTGGAGATAGTGGACTGATAGAAGATGGACAGGTGGGTGGATCCGTAGGGCCCTCCGGTGGACAATTGTGTGACTCTCCTAGCCAACGGCTTGGCTCTAGCCAACAATTCGGCTCCAGCCGTCAATCTGACGTGCTGAAGATGACAGATGCAGCACGCCAGCCCCATGTGCAGCCCCAAACTGACGTTGACCTATCAAACAGGGACCCTACGCGCCAGGAGACTGATATACAATTGGAGGGTGACGGTGATGCATTAATGCATCCTGGAAAATATGGAATATCACAAACTAACGAATTATTCATTGATCGGCTCGGCTGTGGTGCACCTGAGCAGAATATTCAGAGCCCTCATTTATCAGAGTTATTTCCCCACTCTACATCATCAACTGAAGAATCCGCTGCGAGTGTTCCTTCTCAGGTACATTTAATTTCAAACGAATCATCTGGGGTAGGTAATATTGAGTCTAGGAAATCACAGAGAGCTACCAAGGGTATTCCTAAGAAACAATATGAACCAGACATCAAAACCAAAGCTAAGTTTCCTATAGCTAATTACATGTCTAACCATAGGTTGTCTGGGTCACATGCACTTATTGTTGATCAATTATCCACTGTATCTATTCCTAGTAGTGTACAGGATGCTTTGGCGGATCCTAAGTGGACTCAAGCGATGAATGAAGAACTAGAGGCTTTTCAGAAAAACTTGACTTGGGATATTGTGAGTATGCCGGCTGGAAAGAAGACTGTTGGATGCCGATGGGTGTTTACAGTGAAACTTAAAGCTGATGGGAGCATTGACAGGTACAAAGCCAGATTAGTTGCCAAAGGTTACACTTAGCGCTATGGAATTGATTATGAAGAGACGTTTGCCCCTGTAGCAAAAATCAATACTGTTCGAATCTTGATTTCACTTGCAACGACTAAAGACTGGCCCCTACATCAGTTTGATGTGAAGAATGCGTTCCTTAATGGAAACTTGGAGGAAGAGGTGTATATGGACATACCGCCAGGAGTAAAAAATATGTCTGGTGATATTGGTAAGGTTTGTAAGTTGAAGAAGTCTCTTTACGGTTTGAAGCAGTCTCCGAGAGCTTGGTTTGGAAGATTCTCTAAGTCCATGAGGGCATTTGGATATAAACAAAGCAACTCAGATCACACTTTGTTCATCAAACGTCGTCAGGGGAAAATTACCGCTCTGATTGTATATGTTGATGATATGGTTGTCACAGGGGATGACTTAAAAGAGATGGAGGCTCTACAAAAATATCTTTCTAAGGAATTTGAGATGAAGGACCTTGGGCAATTGAAGTACTTCCTTGGAATTGAAGTTGCAAGGTCTAAGAAGGGGATTTCTTTGTCCCAACGTAAGTATGTACTTGACTTGTTAGCTGAGACCGGGATGCTTGACTGCAACCCTATTGAGACACCGATCGAGATGAATCATAACCTCGCCATCTATCCGGATCAGGTTCCAACAGATAAAGGAAGGTACCAACGTCTAGTAGGGAGACTTATTTACCTTTCTCATACTAGGCCTGATATTGCTTATGTTGTGAGTGTAGTCAGTCAATTTATGCATTGTCCCAGTGAAGAGCATATGGATGCAGCGTATCGTATTTTGAGATATCTTAAAATGGCACCTGGAAGAGGTTTGTTGTTTGAAAAAAAGGATGAGTTGGAGGTTGTGGGTTACACAGATGCAGACTGGGCTGGTGATAAGACAGACAGGCGGTCTACATCTGGGTATTTTACATTTGTTGGAGGAAACCTTGTGACTTGGCGCAGCAAGAAACAGAAGGTTGTTGCTAGGTCAAGTGCTGAAGCTGAGTTTCGAGGTATGGCACATGGAGTTTGTGAGATGTTGTGGATTCGTAATGTGCTGAAAGATTTGGGTTTTAAGCTCGAGAAGCCTATGGATTTGCATTGTGATAGCAAGTCTGCTATTGAAATCGCTCATAATCCTGTTCAGCATGACCGGACTAAGCATGTGGAAGTAGATCGACATTTCATTAAGGAAAACCTGGATAGGAAGGTCATCCGTTTTCCTTTTGTGTATACAGAAGATCAATTAGCAGATGTTCTTACGAAAGGAGTGTCAAGGAAAGTGTTTGATAACTCAATTGGCAAGTTGGGCATGATTGACATTTATGCACCAACTTGAGGGGGAGTGTAGAATATTCTGTAAATATTTACTTTCCTTGTATATATAGATTTCGTCTCTCTGTATAATTGTAGGAGATCGTTTCTTATTAGGATTACTCTTGTATCACTTTATAAACCCTATTCTTGGGGGTGAATATTATTGAAGTATTCCAAACATATCGAATTATTATTTTCTACTCAATTCAGTTTCTGCTTTCAAGCTGAGACATGTTACTCTATGACGTTGTCTTGGTTGCCATCAGTCGAATACCGCTAATCAAAGACAAAGTTCGGTTATGTCAAGCTCTCATCCAAACTTTTCACATTTCACTTGGAATGTTGCAGCTTGGGCAGACAACGAAGTTAGTAGTACTTGCATTGTTGATGATCATGTACTATTTTTTATTATAATTAGCAGTCTTGATAGGAAAATCTGTAGTTCACTTTTTCAACCACAAATCTGAAAGAAGGTTGTTGCGATAATGGCATCGGGTTGCTCTTTAAAATTTACGGGGAATACTGCTATGATTTTCTGTGGCTGCAAAACCCAATCAATGTTTTAAGTGTAATCCAGCTATTAAAATGTAATGAGTAAATTGATCAGAGTAGGCTCAGTTGATAAATTTCCTAAAATATTGTTGAGTAAGTAAGGTTGTTGCTGGCCATGTTTGATGCATTCTAATAAACTGAAAACTAAAGACACCCCCGCAGCAAAGCGCGGGCTGTTTATCTTGTATATCTAAAGCCCGGTTAACTGTTCATCACTGTGCAAAATGAAGTACCGCTTTTGCCCTTGCTGTCTCAGTCAATTACAAGTCTGCCATTCTTCTACACCCTTCTTACGCGATGGTTTCTGTTTTAGTCTGTTTTAGTATGGTCTATATTCAGACAATAGAAAAAAAAAAATTATGCCGTCTAAAAAACTCAAACGACAGACAACAATGCTTCTGTCGTCTGATGGACTTTTTGGCATAGTGGCTGGTGTGCAGGGGGCTGCGAGGGTGCTGTGTGCTGTTGTGTAGGGGGCTGTGGGACTAGTGCGCGGGTCCAAGGTGAGTCTTAGGCTAGCGAGGCTAGAGGTAGAGAGGTTTTTTGGGATTTTTTTAGTGTTTTTTAGCTTTTTAAAGCTAGGGTTAGGATTAGTGTTAATAATGTATTGTAGAGAAAAAAGATTCAGGAGAAAGTTGAGATGTAATTTGTTGATAATAGAGCCTCTATATATAAATGATTATATGTACAACCTCGTTTTACTTAGCAAGGAATCCTATACATAAGTAAGAGATCAATACAATATATTTTCCCATTACATCTAGAGTAAATAATCTTGTTTGGGCTAGACATATAAATGCTAGATTTTTTGCAACACTCGTGGCTTTCTCTTGATGCGTATTGGAGTTAAATCACAATCTATTCTTGACGGTTGGGAGAGGAAGTGTTTTGACATAAACCTGATGCATAAATTAGTCTCTGAACGTAAATTTTTTTTAAAGAATAACGTGTGATCTCAATTAAAAAAAAAAAACAAAAAAAAAAAAACTACTTACTTGGATAAAGTACCGGAAGACTTTTGTAACCAAAAAAAAAAAAAAGAGTACTGGAAGACTTTTCACACCAGGTCCACCTCGATCCATTCACCGACGGAAAAGAAGAGGACAATCGTCGGTTCCAAACGTGCGTCAACACCTCTCTTTCCCTAATTATAGACCCAAGTCAAGAGTTCACATACAGTCTTTGCGCGTGATTTACTTGCCCCTATAGTCCATCGCCACCATATCTCCCTCCACTCCCACTTTCAGCCGCCTTGACCTCCAAACCCGCCACCGCAAATGTACCAAATCCTCACCTTCCTCTTCTTCTTTTTCTTTTTCTTCTTCTTCTTCTTTTCCGTCCATGCAGTTGAAAATCTCTCCAACTGCAGCCAAACATTCAACTGTGGCTCTCTACATTCAATAGAACAAAAAATTATGCCGTCTAAAAAACTCAAACGAGAGACAACAATGCTTCTGTCGTCTGATGGACTTTTGGCATAGTGGCTGGTGTGCAGGGGGCTGCGAGGGTGCTGTGCTCTGGTGTGTAGGGGACCGTGGGACTGGTGCGCAGGTCCAGGGTGAGCCTTAGGCTAACGAGGCTAGAGGTAGAGAGGTTTTTTGGGATTTTTTTTAGTGTTTTTTAGCTTTTTAAAGTTAGAGTTAGTGCTGATAACGTATTATAGAGAAAAAAGATTCGGGAGCAATATATTTTAATATAATAGAGCCTCTATATAAATGATTACATGTACAACCTCGTCTTACTTAGCAAGGAATCCTATACATAAGAGCAACTCCAACAGATTCCCTATATTTTGATTTTTCTCTACTTTAGGGAAAAATAAGCCTCTTTTGCTCCAACAGATTCTCTATAACTATCCCTATTTTAGGGAAAGTGAGGAAAGAGAAAATCAAATTCCCTATATTTACAGCAAACTCTAAAATTTTAAAGAAGAATATAGAGATTTTAGAGATTGTTGTAAAATAGGGAATCTGTTGGAGTTGGAGAAGAAAAATAGGCTAAAGCTTTGACTGTTGCTTCCTTATAATACAGAAATTATAGGGAAGCTGTTGGAGTTGCTCTAAGTAAGAGATCAATACAATATATTTTCCCATTACATCTAGAGTAAATAATCTTGTTTGCGCTAGACACATAAATGCTAGATTTCCTGCAACACTTGTGGCTTTCTCTTGATGCGTATTGGAGCTATTCTTGACAGCTAGGAGAGGAAGTGTTTTGACATGAACCTGATGCATGAATTAATTTATGAACATAGAAAGTTTTTCAGAATTCTGTGTGAGAGGTGGGGCAGCCCAGAATGGCCATGAAGCGGCGTTTACAAACGTGGGTGGGTGAGTACGGCTCGTCACAGGTGAAACAGAGACCTTTGGCCCTGTGCTCTCGTTCCTCAGGTCCAGACCAAACGCGTGGGTTCCTGTTGGGCATATGCCTGTTGTGCTGGTGGGGCTGGATTGGCGTTGGTGGAGTGGGGTTCACAGCTGTCGTGGTGTTGGGGGTGTGGTGTGTCTGGGTCGTGTTGGCTGTATATGGTGGACCAGTATAGGGTCTGGTGTGATGGGACCAAGAGGAGAGCCGTTGAAAACGGCTAGGACGTGCCTCATGACTCGCCGGTGTGTCCGACAGTTTGGCCTCATAGCATCGTGCCAAGCGCTGCGCCTCCACCAGATTAGTGGGGTTGAGGGCCATGACATCGTGCCGGAGAGAAGGTTTCAGACCACCTAAGAAGATGGGGATGAGATGGTCATCACCCCAATTCGGAGCCCGACAAGATAGCTTGGTAAATTCGTTGATGAATGCCTCGACGGTGGACGTTTGTTGCAGATGACATAGCGCCACTTTGAAGTCGTAGTTTGCACCGGCACCGAAACGGGCAAGGAACGCCGGCACAAACTGCTCCCAAGTGATGATGGGTTGGCGTTGTTCAAACGCATCCATCCAAATCGAGGCTGTTGGGCCGAAATGGGTAGCAGCGAGGGCAACCTTCTCCCAAGGATGAATCCGTTGTGTGCGCAAGTAGCGCTCGGCCATGGAAATCCAGCCGGCGGCATCCTCGCCGTAGAAACGAGGTAAGTCGACCTTTGGCGGTCGGAAATGGGGCGGTTCCTGCTGGTAAGTGGTGGTGTTTTGACATCGTTGGGTGTGGTTTAATGGTAACGTGAGCTGTGTTTGGGATGTTGGTGTTTGAGTTTGGGCAAATGAAGTAATGGTGGCATATTGTGGGGGTACAGAGTGGTATGGTGGTGGTGTGTGTGGGGAGGACCCCGGAGGAGTAAGAGGATGATGACCCGGGCCGTCGATTGCCGGCGACGAAATCGACCCAAATGTAATGGTTGGGATGTTGGTTGGTGTAAGAGGAGGGGGTAATGGAGTGAAGGATGGGGCCGGGGAGTTTGATGAGGCTGGTGGCTCAGAAGAAATGGGTTGTCTGTGGTGTGTTAGGGAGTGGACCAAGGTGCTTTGAAGGGCGGCTAGTTGGGCTGAAATGCGATTTTCGAAAGCGTCTTGGCGGTGATTGATGGAGTCGACGGACTGATGGAATTCCTCCTGAAGCATGGCAAAAGAATGGTGTATTTCGGTGACATGAACTCTCTCGATTAAAAATAAAATAAAATAAAAAAACTACTTAATTGGATAAAGTACCGAAAGACTTTTCACACCAGGTCCACCTCCCTACCGTGTCATCATCCATTCACCGACGGAAAAGAAGAGGACTGGAATAACGTGCGTCAACACCCCAAGTCAAGAGTTCACATACAGTCTTTGCGCGTGATTTACTTGCCCCTGTGTAATCCATCGCCACCATATCTCCCTCCACTCCCACTCTCAGCCTCAGCCGCATTGACCTCCAAACCCGCCACCCCAAATGTACCCAATCCTCACCTTCCTCTTCTTCTTTTTCTTTTTCTTCTTCTTTTCCGTCCATGCAGTTGAAAATCTCTCCAACTGCAGCCAAACATTCAACTGTGGCTCTCTACATAATCTCTCCTACCCATTTACAGGCGGCGCCCGCCCGGCTCACTGCGGCCCGCCCGAGTTCCATATCAGATGCGTCAATGACGTGCCCGAGCTGACCATCATGTCGCTGAGTTACCGAGTCCTATCACTCGACTCACTTGGTCAAACTCTGAGCTTGGCCCGCAATGACCTCTGGAACGAGACCTGCACAAGTGACTTAGCTAACTCAAGTCTTGCTTCCGGTTTCTTCAACTTCAGCGACGCCGATAACGTCGACGTCACCATTTTCTACGGTTGCAATTCCTCGAGTATTGTGCCCACGCCCGAGAATTGGTTTCGCTGTTATAACAATCAGACTTTTGACGATGCTTATTACCTGATTGGTCCGGTTCCCAATGATCCAATCATGAATACTTTTAGGTGCAGTCATGTTATTACGGTACCGATTCTCAAAATCACAGCGGCTAAGCTCGTGGCTGAACGGTCGCTGTTTAAGCAAGCTATTATGGGTGGATTCCATGTCAACTTTACCGATCCGTACGCTGATCACTGCGCCAAGTGCTCCGCTGTAAATAGGCAGTGTGGGTTTGACTCCTATTCGAACCGACCCATTTGCATTTGCGGCAATCGGCTGTGTGGCCTAGGTACTCAACTTTGTTTTGCTCTTCATTTGCATCATATACAGTATGTACTGTTTTGGTTGTAAGCATCGGTAGAATTGGTAATGAGTTTTTCCTATGTTAGCGTTCATCTTCTAGGAACAAGACTGAACATTGCCATAAGTGAAAGAAAACTTGACCCAAAGTCATGCGTTCGACCATGGATATGTGCAACAAGTTAAGTTGCAAGGTTGAATTTCCTTTCATCTTCTCTAAAAGATTCTTTATGTGGAAGCCAATGAATCAACTCTAAAATTCTTGAAAATCATACTAGAGAGTAGAGACCTTTAATTGGAAATCTAATGATGAAATTATTATGATTAGTCAACTACAAGGTTCAAGCTCGATGATGAATTTTTGAAGACTAGCTGGTGGATCAATTTGATTAATTGTATAATCGTGGTACCAATTTGTACAAAGATACTACTCATGAGTCATGATACTTAATACCGCTAAAATAATTAGTAAAACTCTTTGGATCTTATAATCTTTTTTGTTGCAGGTTCAAATTCATTATCACGAAAATGGATCATAGGTACAAACATAACCTTCTTTTCAATATTTCTTGTTTTCTGTTGTTTATTTTGCTTCATTCATGCAGAAATTGATGAAATGCATAACTTCATTTTCCAGTTATAGGCATTTTGGCGGGTGTCTCTGGGGCCATCTTGATCATCGTTTGTGGTATACACATGTCAAGGAAAAGAATGATGATTTTCAAGAAACAAGAAACGAATGAGCTAGACTTTGAGGACTTTATAAAGAATTATGGATCGATTGCCCCAAAGCGTTATAGTTTTTCAAATGTGCAGAAAATGACAAACTCATTCCGAGATCAAATTGGGAAAGGAGGATATGGCACTGTCTACAAAGGAGAGTTGCCTGATGGCCTTCTTGTGGCCGTGAAAGTACTAACCAAATCAAAAGGTAATGGAGAAGAATTTATTAATGAAGTTGCTAGCATTGGTAGAACTTCCCATGTCAATGTAGTCACTCTTTTGGGATTCTGTTATGAAAGGGGTAAAAGTGCTCTGATTTATGAATACATGCCTAATGGATCTCTAGACAAATTCATACATAAGCCAGGATCTTCTAACGAAAGCTGTCGACTAGATTGGAAAACATTATATAATATTGCAGTTGGCATTGCTCGAGGACTAGAATACTTGCACCGCGGTTGTAACACAAGAATTTTGCATTTTGACATAAAGCCACAGAATATTCTTTTGGACAAGGATTTCTGCCCAAAAATCTCTGATTTCGGACTAGCCAAATCATGCATTACGAAGGAGAGTATCGTTTCACTGCTTGGCACAAGAGGAACAGCAGGATACATTGCACCAGAAGTATTTAGTCGGAACTTTGGCGGAGTATCTCATAAATCAGATGTCTACAGTTATGGGATGTTGGTTCTTGAAATGGTTGGGGCAAGAAAGAATTTGGATTCTGGAGTGTCTCATACAAGTGAAATGTTTCCACATTACATTTACAAAGATCTAGAGCTAGACAACGATGCAAACAATTTCGGGGCTATATCAGAGGAGGAAAAAGATACGGCAAGAAAGATGGTTTTAGTAAGTCTTGGGTGCATTCAGACTCTTCCACCTGATCGGCCATCAATGAGCAAAGTGGTAGAGATGCTTGAAGGACCCCTACATTCGTTGATGATTCCACCACAGCCTTCCTTGATACCTCCTACAAGATTTTCAGGAGAATCTGTGACTTCATCCCAACCATCTGAAACAGGCTAATGCAATTAATTGTATCGCTACTTCTGTGGTTTTAGGAAGTTCAAGCTGCGTGTAAGTAAGTTGTTTTGTGAAAACGAGACCGTTCTAGTCATCCACATGGTGAAAATATGTTCATAAATTATATAGAAAGTGAATGAGAACTTTCATTTCAACTTTCAAAATTTCTAAAGACAGCTTAGTTGAAATATGGTACTGTCTATTTCCTTAGTAACAAATGTTACTTTTAGTTCTGTAAATTTTCTCTTGTTCATGGATCCTGAATCCTGAATTCCTTTTTGGGTTAAAAACTTTGCTTCACCTTTAGTTTTCATTTGTTTTATATTACTTGAATAACATCCAACATGTGTTTCTAGCATGGAATAATAGAGTCTATTCCTGGTCTGATCTTAGGTTATTTGTTGTATAAATTGCTCATGAATAACACTAATCTTCTAGCCATGAAAGCCAGTTTAAAGAAACCAGTAGGCTTCTCATGTCATGATGAATATGCTGAAAGAATTTTGTGATCGTATCAATCTGTGGTAATGTTATTATTTTTAGTGATCTTCCAGCAAGTCTATTTCTGATAGGAACATGTACAACAGATATCCGCTAGTTTTGCTGAAATGGCAGAGCAATAGTGATTTTCATCAAGAGTTGTTTGGATTCATATATCTTGAAACCGCATTGCAAATTTCTTACAGAATTGCTTTCTGGTATTATGTAGCGGGTACAGAGTATAGACATTCCAGTCCCCTTGTTACTATGCCCCCCAAATTTGGTGAAGGCAGTGTTGCTGGATAGTCTAGGTGCTTGGTAATTAGGTTTCCAATTATGCTTTGGTTTTTCTAGTACGATGGTTGCATTCAGTGCTTATGTGTGCTTCAATTTCTTGTTATTCATTGTACGTGTATTTGTTCTAGTCTTCATGGTATATCAATTAAGTGGATATTGACACCAGCTCAAAGCTTTGATATGATGATGGTTTAGTTTCTTGAATGTCATCCTTTCTGTTACAAGTATGTAACTAATATTAATATAAGCACTGAAAATATGTTTGTATGACGACCCTGCTCAACTTGGACTAGGGTGTGTATTTCTTTCAGTTTATTTCCTTGAATGTCATCCACTGTCTTTGTTATTTGCCTCGGTCTTGATGGGAAATTGACACCAGCTAAAAAGCCTTCAAAATGAATGTTTGTTCTAATGAATATCAAAGTTTACGTTCCTAGAATCCTAGTAATGTTGTTATCAAAATACACAAACTAGCTAGCTTCACATTACCAAAGTATGAGAGTGTGTCCGTGCTGAAAAATCCCTTGCTATATCCAACGTTGTAGTCGCTGGGACGCGGGGCAGGTAACTACACCATTCATTCCCTGCAAGTCTTAGAGGTTTTTGGCTCTGGTCAGTGGCTGCCTCTGGAGCTGCCTCCATGTGATCCCGTCGTCCGCAATGCTCTCCTACCTGAACTTAACTTTGAATATCTAGTAGCTGGCCCCAATATCCTTCGCTGGGTTCGGGAGTATGGCGGAGCTTTGCGGTTTGACGTCACTCGGCCCAAACAAGGATGGACAGAGGTAGACGTTCCTGCTTTAATGGATACATTGAATGATGCTGAAACGTTGCTAATCGAGTTGCAGCAACGTTGCCATGATGGCTACCTAATCTTCGCCTGTAAGAGGGGAAGATATAGAGGTTTTGACGAAAAGGTTAAGAAAGAGATACAAGTTGTCCACTTGTCGCAGGAATGTGATTCTTCCAGACGTATGCAACCTCTGCCCCTGTGGCCACTGTTGCCTCGTGATTTTGGGAACATAGCTGAATGGAGTTTCTCCATCTAGGAGGTCAAAAAGTCCAACTTGCTCTCGATGGCTCTGGAATCCCCCAGCGGGGTGGTCTACCCTATGTTATACTGATAACATTTGAATATGAAATCATTGCCACTGAGGAGAGCCATGTCTTGGATGTCAAGTGCAGAGTGCGTACGACTAGCCATCACGAGGTGCATCACCATCCCCACAAGTTGTACCGGCCAGTACGAGCTTCCACAGATACTTTATGCCTGAACCTCATGCGCTAGTAAATAATAATAGCTGGGTTCACAAGCAATATTTGCCACACTTCCGAGCAATAATTGATGCACTTCTGGTAATACAGCGAATCATTTGGACTCTCTATGTAAAGATGGTTCCTTTCATATTCTAGTTACCCGTTGAAGCCTTGCAGAAAATATTACCTATGCTGCATATGATAGACAGAAAATAATTCAATTATAAGACCAAATAACGAGTGTTGCACTAGAATGATATGAAGGCAAAAGTGGAACAAGTTTGTTTTGTATTTGAAAAAGTTCCGAGTAGTTCAATTATGATAGACAGAAAAGTAAGTTTGAGTTGAAGGGTTCCTTTCAATTTCTACTTTCCCATAGAAGCCTCTGCAGAACATATTACCTATGCTGCGTATGATAGACAGAAAATAATTCAATTATAAGACCAAATATAACAAGTGTTGCACGAGAAGGAATATGATATGAAGGCAAACGTGCGTGGAACAAGTTTGTTTTGTATTTTAAAAAGTTTCCCAGTAGTTCATGTGCTCATCAAAGTCTGCAAGCAATCCCTCATCATTCATCAAGTCTTTGTCATTTTGACATAATGAATTTTGAATAGGATATATATTATTAACGGCAGTAGTACGTAGCTGACAGCTAGCTCTGTGGGAAGATTAACATAAATGAACAATGCTTTAAACTGGTGAAAATTAAAGAAGGTAAGAAGTAGAATTTACAAAATTGATACAATTTGATGATTTACTCTTGCAGAAGTAACTAATCAATCCATGCATTCCATTAGAAATTGTATTTCTTGACCCTAAAATTCTTAGCATGCATTTAATTTAGATTCTGTCGTAGTGGTATGGGTCGGGTATGAGTACCGGGTTTAGCCGGATTTTCACATTTAAGGTTTAAGGGTGAAAAGTGTTTTCGCGTACCTTTAGATCTAAGGGAGGCCCTATTAAGAAACCAAAACAGGTCCAACCCAGCCTATCCAAAGCAATCCATTTGGGCGAGACCAAAAACCATACAATTAAACTGGTCCCTGCAGTCCATATGGTCCCTGCAAAGAGAATCACAATGGTGACAATACAGGTCGCTCATTCTACTGCAGCTGCGAATACTACCACCTAATCAATTAGACGGCCGTAAATTTCCCTCCCTTGGATTCTGTTTTCTGAGATTCGTTTAAGTTACTAGCTCATGGTATCTGTAACTTCTATCTCAGTGTTCTTCATTTCCTTGAGATTCTTAACCTTTGATCCAATGAGATTATGAGAAGCCACTCTCTGTTGGACTTTTGGGCAAGCTAGTGTCGAAAGGCTTTCTCCTCTCAGCTCTTTAATTTGTGGCTAGCGGTTGACATGTTTACTTTTATGGCAATATGAAAGGCTCGGAATAGGCTAAGGTTTGATAATCGTCCCCCTATTTTTTCTACTATGTGTTGTTCAATTATGGCATGGATTGATCAAATTAGTTTGTTTGCTCCTGGTCACTATAAGGGGTGTTTTGGATGCCCAATTATTGTCTTCTCTTGGAGTTGCTCCTAAACGCGGTAAGGCTTTCAACTGAAGGCTTGGCGAAAGGCAATCCAGGCTCGACAACTTGTGGATTGTATTTTGCGATGCCTTAGGTGGTTTTTTGGGGAGTTTTTGTTAGTCACTTGGCTGAAATTCTTCTTTCTATTTTGAACTTTATGCTGTTATTTTGGCTATAGAAATTGTCTTTGCTAGAGGGTGGTTCTATTTATGGTTGGAAAGTGATCTATTAGTGTGCTAGCTTGCTTCTCTTCTATGAAATTTAAGAGTTCGTTGACGCAATTATCTCTCTAAAGTACACCAAATGAATTTTCGATGTAGTCATATTTTTAGAGAAGGTAATGTTGTAGCTAACAAGATGGCAAATCTGGGAATCTCAAATGCAACGTTTACTTGGTATGATAATCCTCCTAGTGAGCTCCACAAGTTTCTACAAGCTGATTATTTGGGTTTTCCAAATTATCATTTTTCATAGTGGAAGGGTTGCCTTATTTTTATGGGTGGAAAAAACATAAAAGATAAGGAGTGCCTCTTTTTCTTGTCTTTTAGTTTTATTTTGTTTTGGAAGCGGTCTTGGCCTAGTCTCCCGCTTCTCAATGATCTTATGTACTTCCAACTCCTTGGGAATTATCCTCTATACTTTGCAATTTTGTATTTTATCTCAGCAAGTTTTGGTCTAGCCCCCCTTGCTATGTGTCTTTTTTTAATATTTTTTATTAATAAATTCGGGTAAGAACGCTAAATTAGCTCTTCCACCGTTTCCTTAAAATATATATACATATATTGTAAAAATTATGTCTTGTCCGTTCTGGTCTTCCTGGTATATTGATTATGCGGATATTGACGTCAGCTCAAAGCTTTGATATCACCATTTCCTTATATGTCATCCTTTCTGTTACAAGTATGTAACTAATAATAACAGTACAGAAAATATGTTTGTATGTCCAGTTGACAACCGTGCTCAACTTGGACTGGGGAACTTTATACATGCATTTTTTTCACTTTATTTTCTTGAATCTCATCCACGGTTTATTTGCACGTCTTAGTTGGTTATTTGACTTGCTCTTTATGAGAAATTGACACCAGCTAAAAACCCTATAAAATGAATGTTTATTCGAATGAATATCAAGCTTTACGTTCCTAGTTTACAACTATTGTATGTGTACTGCAGTCTGTCATCACTCCCATTGCAAAGCTTATTAGGCTTTCATGGTCATTGTTGTGTTGCAGGTGGCCGGCTAGTATTTTTCTCCAATGAGAAAATTTGGATTTCGTGTTGAATTCGATTACCATGACCAGGTAGAGGATTGTTCACCGAGTTAGGTTGATAATGAGCACTAATCTCTTCCTCCTGACCCTGGTTAGACCACGGTACATCATCATTGTCATGGCGAGATGGGGACTCGTTTGGACCTTCACTTCCAAAGTACGACATCCTTGGTAATGTATGCATACTTTCCACGTCCTGTTCGGATTGATAATGCCGCAGAAGATGAACAGGGGACATGCCATGTAATGGAGTGCCGGGTGCACTGGTTGGAACTGAATGCTTGCTCTGTTTTACATGCTTCTTTGCTGCGTGGTGCCACTTTCTTATAGCATTTGCCACTCTATCATTAAAGATTGTAGGCTTCATAGTTGAACCCATCTGCATATAAAGTGTGAATTTCTTTAGTTCACATTTCTTACTGTGCAAGAAACAAAGTATTGAGTAAAACTCAGTCTGACCTGTGTTACCAAGGCATAAAGAGGAAGAGTTACATAGCTGCATAGTATTTGTATGATGACCCTGCTCAAATCACATAAATAAATTGACTCAGTAAATCAAGTCCTTCATAATCAATAATGTCTTTGTAATTAAGCTATAAAGTTAGAAAAATAACTAACCCCATTGTTAATCTTAAGACTACATCTTCCAGCTTGTCATGGAAGCAAGACTTCAACCCAAATTCATACTGTAAAAGAAGAGAAGAGAAATGATCAACATTGAGATTTTTGCAAGATGAAGGTAAAACCATCTTGGCTAATGAGAGTGACAATTTGATGTGAGTTTACCCAAGTCCACGCAAAGAAAGCAAGTTGAAAAGCATTCTGTGAGGATAAAACATAGAAAACAAAGCTGTGTTAGTAAATTGACAGCTGGTATGGTTTATTTCTCTCATTATGTGCTACTAGGTCATGTGACGAAAAAGATAGACACATAGATCTATTCAACCGGAGTTGAGAATAATTTCCGGAGTCCTGTAAAGTTGGGATGAATTCGAACCTGAAAGAGAACAAAATGGATGATGTGAAGAATAAGATGTGGGTTGTTGAACCAGAAAAGATGGTCACCAGGCTCAACAAGCGGGGTCCCCTTAACCACTTCTCCCCTCTCTTGAATTTTAAGTCCCATCTTGGTTATTATAACCTGTAGCTTTGTCCCTACTAATAAGATCATCTGCAAAAGAAATGGATTATTAGAAATCCATCTTTTTGTAGGACCTAGGAATGTTTCAAAGAAAAGGAATTAGATGGTGCGCATGGTTGCTTACGACTAGTGGAATAAAGGGTAGATAGAGATATGAACGTGAGCCTGCATAGAAACAAAAACACAATTAAAAAAATGCGAATTATTATGTAATCATATATAGTATATTGTGTGAGATATAAATGATGAAGGGTTGTAGGAGATGATCAAATTAAATCTTTACAGAGCAGCAGATTAGGAAGTAAAATCTGGTAATAACTGCCTTGCATTCATAAAAGAGAAGTAAAATGAGGGCTTACCGTGGGTGTTAGATAGCAGGAACAATACAGCGAATAACCAGATAGGAGGGCTGCAAGTGTGAAAGAAATAGTTAACTAGCGTCAGGATTGTGTACTTTGAAAATAATGCAAGATCTTTTGATACATGTCACATGAGCTATATGCACCAATTCCAAGTTCCAAATTGGTGTAAATATTTCTTGTGGTAAAAGAAAGCATGTTAGTCTAACTTCCTCATATTCAAGTTAATGAATTAGTTCGAATGACGCACCTGATCCCCACCACCACCTTGAAATCCTCTTCAAGTGATCTGTTAATGTACTTCTGGAAATCAAACTTGGTTTGACTCTGAGGTGCCAAATGTGCCTGCAGCAGAAGGAAACACAAGCATTAGTTTTCAAGCAGAAATTAAACCACATTTACCAACTGGCATCTATGTTCTGCTAAAACCTAGTGCATAGATCGAGAATGCTTACAAAGATAAACCCGTTGCGTAGCGTCAGGTAATCGACCTTAGGCACTGATCTGATAAACTGTCTGAAGAAGCAAACCTACAATTTTGTTCAAGATTAATTAGTACCTTCTTGATCATCATCATCCATGAAGTTTATGTGACTGTAATAATGGCATTTGAATACTTACAATCCATAACAAAATGGGTGACTGGCTCCAAAAGCTCAAGTGCCTTCGCCCAAACGATGTGTCTCTGGCAAATCTGAATCTTTCTGGGTCTGCACAATACAAATTAAGCACAATTTGCCTTGAGCCCTTTGATTCATATAACAATGACAGTAAATTAAGTGGTAAATAGTAAAAAAGAAGGTCAGAATTAGCTAATGGAGGCTGGTCAAGTTACGTGTGGATTAAACATACCATGTGAGAACTGGTAGTCTACTGTCCTGGTTTCCAATTCCCATTTTTTCCATCTCCTCATCTGCAAGTTGCAACCATCCGACAAAAATTTTGAAGTAATTAATCTGAGAAACACGGTGAGACAGAGAGAAAAACAAGGAGGAATTTTGGTTGGTACGTACCTTTGCTCGGCCCAAAACCAGTGTTATTATGCAGTAAAGCACGTGGGAAACGGCTAGCACGAAGATGAGTATATGAAGCTGGTGAATCCCATAAAATGACACAAACGGAACTTTTCCCTGCACAAAATTACCATAAATTTCTTACTAGCTGGTTCTTCTCTACATTTACCATCCAAATTTGTCTGAATTTTTCATTCCATGTTAATATCTATACTTGAGTCAAAACGCTCTTTTTTTAATAAGATAGTTTAATACATTAAGTTGCTAGACAATCCAAGTACACGGTAAAATTGTTACGTATTATGCTACAGAATTAAAGAACAGACTACTTGATCCTATTTTTAGATAAAATCTAAATCCGTAGCAACAAGCAGAACAATTCAACGTACCTGGGCACCACATTTGTCATATCCGGCTGCGGCCAAAACACGTCGGGCACTCTCACCGGAACTCGAGAGAACCGCCGATAGTAGCCTTCTGCGGCCGCTGTCATCATCTGATTCGGGACTAGTGCTCTCTTCATCCTTCCCTGCATAGACCGTCTCTTGCTTCTTACTACATGGATGCCAAGTGGCCCCAACAGACTTTGATATGCAAATGTCCGAAATGGGCCCTTGTCCTACTGTTAGCAGCAGCGAGAGGAACCCCAATAACATAAGCTCTACAAGAAAACAGATGCATAAATGTGATCAACTTTCTCTTCAGACCAAAATACAAACACTCGGTAGACTACATATAACACTCCAAACCTGCTTTGATCTTTTCCAGTGCTTCATAGAGAGCTCGTTTATTCTTCCTTTCCAACCACTGCATAGTGCAAAAACCATTTCAGATTCATAAACCATCTAAGAATTAATTACTTATACTTTTAGCAAGTGAAGGTCCGCGTAGCACCTTTCCGATCAAATGAAGGATATACTCGATGATGATGGAGACCAAAACCAAAAAGAAACAAACAACGGCAACGGCCCACGTCGGCGTTTGCTCCAAAGATCGTTCCTTTGTAGCTGTTGCCATGCTTGATTACTACCAAAATTGTTACTGCACAGTAACTGCTAAGAAACCACCAGTTTGTGTTTTGGTTAGTGCTGCAACACTAAGCAATTCTAATCCTATAATGAACTTCTACCCATTAAGGGATACAAACCCGTTATATATATAGTAGTATTATATGATAGACTCCACGTCTTTACAGAGAGAGCCAAAAGGAGAAGACTTGGTACTAAATGACGAGGGATTTAAGAATTGAAGTAAGAGGAATCAGAGACTTTGACTAGGATTAACCTGTTAAGGAAAAAGACTGGTTGGAAGATGAAAAGTTTTGAAGGAAGAGCTGATTCAGTCGTGGATCAGAGATGGGGGTTCTGTAAAAATACTATGAATTTGGTATTGGACTGAGCAGATTATCTTTGACCGTCTACCATCATAAATCAGATCGATATAATAAAGAAATATTTATTCCACAAAGAAAAACATTAAAATTCTGAAAATGCTGTTTTTTTTTTTTTTTTTTTTTTGTACGATTCTGAAAATGTTGTTGCTGCAAAGCAAGCTTGGTTTAGTTGGTTCCATGTGAATATCAACACATCATAATCGGATTCTGGTGAGCAATTAATCCTTACATTATTTATGCATAGCCATGCAAGTTGTAGTTTTTTTAAAGAGAAATGCCGTTTCAGAACCGTGGCCTTATAGATGGAGCATGCAAAGTCCATGGAAGAGGGGGCCAGTTCTAGATGAAACCATAACTCATCCATATTTTAACTGTTCTCCTTTCAATTTCCATGTGATAATTAAAGGACACAGAATGCTGATTAGGTAATGTTTGTAGCTAGTCCAGGATGTATTTGGACGTATAAGAATGGCGTAGGTATTGCTAGTCTCCATTATTTCAAATTTGGAGTTACTCCACTTGAGCATATGCCCCAAGGAACAGATCCTCATATATTTGTCTTAATACGTAATGGTGGTATATTAATATGTATTGTTCGCTTATCTCACATTAATGTTAATCTCAAAAATACATAACACTCAGGCTCAACTCGAAATTGTAATAGGCCATGTTTCAGGTTAAAGCTCAGGATTTGAAGTTTTTTTTTTACTTTGTCAAGGGGAACCCAAAGGCCTGACCACTTTGACAGCTTCGGGGTTTGAACCTAGGTTGAGGAGCACACCCAACTAGACAAGAACCACTAGGCTACTTGTAATGATTTAGGATTTGAAGTTTGATATACTAGAAAAATCAAAAGGAAATCACCATACAGTGACGTCTTTATGACCATAGCACATATCACAAAATAAAATATGTAAGCATGAAACCAAACAAAGGTTGAGGCTGAAATTTCAAAAGCTGCCTGATCAAATTAAAACTTGGACCATATTCAATGTCTCCCTGACTCAGTAATAGTGAAAACTACAACTTTTTTTTTATCATTGTATAAAGTTTGTTCCGTTTTTGTATGTATTGGTCTAAATAATTTATATATCTGATTTAACAAGAAAATTCTGAGGCACGTGGTGATACTTGTATCACATTAACTCTAAGGAAAATACTCTTATCCAAAATTTTCTATTTATTCTTGATTTTAGCAGAAAGGCCAAGAAAGATATTCTTCCCTTTAGATTCATTGCGCGTTGTAGCTTCATAATTCATACTAGTTATTTTCAAGATCAAATACCCTTTAAAACTCATCATCACCACAAGAAATCAATTAAAATGGAGTTCAAGCAATCATGCCATTGCATAAAACAAGTCAAAGGTTAGTCATGAGAATGTTTATTTCTATCCGAATCATTGTTTTGTTTGATACAATTAGATGAACTATTTTTTTTTTTTTGTTTAAATTAAAGGACAATGGTTCAGATCATGAAATTAACCCAATATGTATGCGGATAAGAGAGAGTTTAGACAAACTCATACAAATCGGTTTGGGTCAATGAGAATATAGACCCGCCGGCTGTAAATGAACTTGAAAATAAACCACATCAAAATTAATTGGAAGGATCGAAATCAAAGGGACCTAAATATCTAAAAGTGAACAAAAACTTTGCTTGGAAAACAAGGGCAGCGTGATGAGTGGGAACTTGATGACCTCCAAAATCAAGAAACTAGTGTTGAGGGTTGACTGACCTGGTAAATGTGAAGTTGACGGCTAATATCTCGTCCAGTGCCATTGGCTCATTACCCAGTCTCCCACTAGATCTCGTTTCAATATGAGATGGTATAAAAAATGGAACTCTTCCTTTTCAACTAGTAATTTAATCTCGCAATCGTACTTCTATTGACAAATCCTCCATTTTTTTTATAGTAATTTCAGTGATCTTCTTCCCAGTTTTTCAACAGAGCCACTTTTAGAGCTAGCTAGCGTGTACATTCAAGTACCAAACTGTTGTTTTCAAGCTGACCAAATCGCATGTGTATTCCTCCCTAGAACATATCGTGCTTGTTTTACGGAGCAAAAAATTTGATTTGCTTGGTGTCAATAGTATTGTATTTCCCTAATTTCCCATTTCACATTATAAAACGTGTGCAAAAGCTGCAAGCATTGTTTCTAACTATTTGGCCGCCACAGTAATTATCAAACGCATTGACATTCTCTAGAATATATATCAAATACACACAACAGCTATAAATTCGTGCAAAATATGCTTCATATGTAATATATATGATATTTATAATTAATTAACAGTTAAATTTTAAGCCAACTTGATCTTGTATCTGGTTTTGGCCGTAGAGTCTACTCAACCATATTCAATAAAGAATCAATGCATTACATTACGAAATAATCTTTGTCACAGAGTTGCACTCGCAACAACTAGGGGGAACTATATATATACAAGAATTTTCACTAGGTTGCAGACTGCATAGGTACTATGTGGTTGAGAAATATATATTTACCGGCAGGAAAAGGATCTAAGATTTTACATGGTAAATAGGTTCTCCCAAAGTTTTGGTGGAGCCTCATAATTACATTTCATACTTTTCAAGACTTAAAAGACATGTTAGTTTAGAAATTTGAAAGAAACAATACTTTGTGTCGACGAATAGTGTTATCTAATTTGATGTAGCAGTTCATATACTTGTGGCTTTATTCTAATTATAAAACTATGGCAAGGCAGACTATAAGGCCTCTAGTTCACTACGCCACGTGAACTGTAGCTGCTTTATTTAAGATGTTATAAAGCCAATTTGAATTGAACGTATAGCAGTTCGTGAGTAGAACGTGTTAGTGTGGGTTTTTCGTGATTGTAATGGTCAATTTTCTTTGTTGGAATTTACTTAGAATATTTTTAAATACCAACTATATTTGAGACCTCCATTGGACCTTTAATTGCAGATGGTAAAGTCATTAACTCTCTTGATTGTGATTGACACTAAGATTTCATCAATTTACTCATATACCATTATTTGGTCAAAGTCTGCAATTATGATGGTTCATTCCTTATTTGCTTTATTCCGTTTTGGTTTACTCATCAATCTCAAGATATATATTGTCTTTCTGTTACATAAGTTAGAGCATCTCCAACAGTGATAGCTATCTTCATAGCTAAAAGTAGCTAAAATTAGAATATAGCTAGTTGAATATTGAGTTATGCTCCAGCAGAATACCTAAATCTCAAGTTAAATTTCTCTTTTCTCTAGCTAAATATAGCTAGGTCTTTTAGCTAAAGCTAAATTTAGCTTTTGTTTAGCTAGTCTGCTGGAGATCAAACTTAGCCTAAAATTAGTTAAATTTCAAATTTTTTTTTGAAATAAGTATTCTGTTGGAGATGCTCTTACAGAGTATAAATGTCATTCCTAATTAGACGTTTTGATTCTTCCTAATCAATGTCATAATATTCCTTTCAGTTACATAAGTTACATAGCTTAATTGCTATTATTAAATTGTCATTGCATTTGTCATTCCTGCCATATATATAATCCCTAGCTTTCCAGATTGAAACACACAAGAAAACTCAATCCTTTGTTTCCTTTCCGAGCTAAAATTTTTCATGTGTTTCCTTTAATTGTTCTACTCCACCAAAAGAAAGTTTTCAAGTTGTTCGATACGATCCAAGTATTGTGAGTGTACACCTACAATGATCGAGGTTGTTGTACCCTGGAGGGTAGGCCGTCAACACTTGCGCCACCGAGATATAATCTCCGAAGGGCGGACATCTACTCTTAAGGGCAGTGTACCACACGCCTCAACTTACAAGTTCTTACTCAAAGCATCATCCATCTCCAAAATTTCCAACAATCTTAAGAGTAGACCACATGGATGCTGCTATGACCAACACCAAGATCCCAGATGTTTCCAAGATCGATGTTTTCAAAAGCTCGTTCTTCAAAAGATGGCAAGAAAGAGTCTTCTCTGCTCTTGATGTCATGAACCTGGTAGATTATCTCACGAATGCCAAGCCCAAGGAAGGTACGTAGCGAGAATTATAACAAATAGTTGGCTGAATGGGAGAAATGTAACAAAATTTGTAGGCATACTATTCTGAGCACACTTTCAAATGAGCTTTTTGATATATATTGTGCCTACAAGACTGCTGCTGAAATTTGGGAGATTCTCACCAAAAAGTACGTGACTGAAGATGCTGGAACCTAAAAATATGCAATTGGGAATTTTCTTAAATTTCAAATGACGGAGGACAAGAATGTTACACTTCAAATTCATGAGTTTCACAAGGTCGTCAATGATTTGATGATATCATTGATGCGGTCGTTTCTGAAATCAATGTGGTGACCAACGCCAAAGATTGAGTGGTAGACTCTGGTGCTACAAGGCACATTTGTGTAAATAGGAATGCGTTCATTTCATTTACTCCAATAAAAGAAGGTGAAGACTTTGTCCTTATAGGTGATTCAAGGCGCTCTGTAGTTATGGGTAAAGGAAAAGTGCTCCTTAAACTAACCTCTGGTAAAACCCTTTCACTTAGCAATGTGCTTTATGTTCCAAAGATTCGCTATAATCTTGTGTCTGTTGCTTTACTTGGAAAAGTGGGGGTGAGGGTAGTTTTTGAATCTGACAAGATTTTTTTAACTAAAAATGGTCAATTTGTGGGGAAAGGGTATTGCAATCAGGGTTTGTTTGTATTGAATGTCTCTGAGACTATTAATGGAAATGCATCTACTTCTTATGCTTATATGGTTGATTCTTTTGATATATGGCATGGTAGACTTGGTCATGTGAATTCCTCTTATATTAAGAAAATGAAAGATATTGGCATGCTTTCTTTCTCTACATACTCAAATGATAAATGTGATGTTTGTGTAGAATCTAAGTCAACCAAAAAGGTTTGCAATTCTGTAGAAAGAGAAACTGAATGACTTAGTTTAATTCATAGTGACCTTGGGGACTTGAAACAAACCATGACTAGAGGAGGCAAAAGGTACTACATTACTTTTATAGATGATTACTCTAGGTACACTAAGGTTTACCTACTTAGTAATAAAGATGAGGCTGGAAAAATGTTTCTAAAGTACAAAGCTAAAGTAGAAAACCAACTCAACAAGAAAATAAAACGGTTGAGAACCGATAGAGGTGAGGAGTATGATTCAAATCCCTTTAGCTCTTTTTATGAAGAACATGGCATAATTCATGAGGTTACTCCGCCATATTCTCCAGAATCAAACGGAGTAGCCGAGAGGAAAAATAGAACACTAAAAGAAATGATGAATGCCATGTTAGTAAGTTCGGGAGCATCACTGAATTTGTGGGGGGAAGCTATTTTGTCGACATGTCACTTACAAAATAGAATACCCTACAAGAAAACCGGAATAACTCCTTATGAGTTATGGAGAGGTCATGCACCTAGCTTAAAATATCTTAAAGTGTGGGGGTGCTTAGCAAAAGTCCTTTTACCCGAGCCAAAAAAGAGAAAATTAGGACCAAAAACCTTTGATGCAATGTTCATAGGATATGCTCAACATAGTGCAGCCTATAGGTTCTTAGTTATCAGTAGTGACCATAATTTAATGGAGGTCAATACCATAGTTGAAACTAAGAATGCAACATTCTTTGAAAATATTTTTCCTATGAAACATGGTAGAGACAAATATGTTGTTCCGTCTAGTTCTACACTAGAGCCTAGAGAGAATCTTGAAATAGAACCAAGAAGGAGCAAATGAGTTAGAAAAGAAACTAGCTTTGGAGATGACTTTTACACCTTCTTAGTTGAAAATGACCCACAAACCTATAATGAAGCCATTAAGTCGATTGATGCACCTTTCTGGAAGGAAGCCAAAAATAATGAATTAGAGTGCAATTCTCTCTAATCATGTTTGGGAACTTGTAGATTTACCTCCAAGGGCTAAAACCTTAGGGTGTAAATGGGTTTTTAAGAAGAAACTCAAATCAGATGGGTCAATTGATAAGTATAAGGCACGCTTAGTTGCTAAGGGTTACAAACAAAAGAAGGATGTGGATTATTTTGATACTTTTGCTCCTCTGACTAGAATTTCTTCTATTAGAGTCTTGGTTGCATTAGCATCTATTCATAATCTTGTTATTCATCAAATGGATGTTAAAACCGCTTTTTTGAATGGTGAATTGGATGAGGAAATATACATGGATCAACCTGAGGGTTATGTTGTCAAAGGTAAAGAACATAAAGTTTGTAAGCTTGTTAGATCTTTGTATGGTTTGAAACAAGCTCCTAAGCAATGACATGAAAATTTGATAAAGTTACGCTTTCAAATGGTTTTGTCATTAACAATGCTGATAAATGTTTATATTGCAAGTCTGATGGTGATTCACATGTGATTATATGCTTGTATGTTGATGACATGCTTATTTTTGGAACTAACCTTGAGATAGTTAATGAAACTAAATCTTTTCTAGTATCTAGCTTTGATATGAAAGATATGGGTGTTGCTGACATGATTCTTGGAATTAAGATTACTAGAACCAAAGGTGGCATTTCACTTTCTCAAGAACACTACGTGGAAAAGGTATTGAGAAAATTTGGTCATTTTGATTATAATTCTATTGCAACACCTTATGAGTTATGATGCTAGTATTCAATTAAAGAAAAATAGAGGTGAGTGTTTTTCTCAATCTGAATATGCACAAATCATTAGTAGTTTAATGTATCTAACAAATTGCACAAGACCAGATATATCTTATGCAGTTGGAAGATTGAGCAGATACACTCAAAGTCCAAACAAGGACCACTGGAATGCTATCTCAAGAGTACTAAAATATTTAACAAGTACTATTAATTATGAATTAAAATATGGTGGATTTCCTGCTGTACTAGAGGGGTACTGTGATGCCAACAGGATCTCAGATTTAGATGAAACGAAATCCACTAGTGGGTATGTATTTACTCTTGGTGGAGGTGCGGTGTCTTGGAAATCCTCCAAGCAAACAGAGATAACTCGGTCCACTATGGAATCTGAGTTTGCAGCCTTAGAAAAGGTGAGTTCATAGGCTGAGTGGCTTAGAAACCTCTTGGCAGATATCCCATTATGGAAGAGATCAACTCCGTCTGTGTCTATGCATTGTGATAGCCAAGCTGCTATAGCTGTTTGGCTCCAAAACCAGTCTGGTTGCAAACAGTCTCTTTTGAGCGTGCGCAGGCGTGCCAGCACCGTTCGGGTGCAGTCGTCAGAGAATCTCTTGACCTGACTTCTTCTCAAACGTTGTGGATCGACGAGGAGAGCACCAACCTCGTCACAGGGGTCTTTTCTCTGCCTTTTAGGAAAGGACTTCTTGCCTTACGGGTAAGGACTTGAGTTGCGTCACCGAATCGATACTCAACGTTGTAGGTTGAGCAGAGCGAAAATCACTGGGAAGTGGGAAGAACTTGCTAAAGCGTGACTTTAGCTTGGCTGGTTTGCGAGGGCGTTACCCTTGCTTGGCTAGTTCCATAACCATTGTGGTCGCGGTAGTACAATCGGCTCCCGAGGAGACTAGGACTGAAGTACATTGACAGAGGGTTTGGTGGCACTGATAGTCGGCTTCTGAGGAGACTAGGACTTGGAGTGTGGTCACCGGTAAGAGAAGGAGAGGGGTTGCTCCGGAGAGACTTGGATAATCGTAGAGATGTATTGATGAATTGTGTGTCTTGTTACTTCGTTGTAGCCTCTATATATAGACTACCAAGCCATAGTGGTTGGCCTTAAACAAATCATGATGGAGCACTAATGAAATTATGGTAGGTTTAATGGAATTATGGTAGGTTTTCCAATTAAGCACATAATGGAATCATGATAGGTTTTCCTTATTGGCCACCATGAAATGTAGTTGAATGCTTTCCTACGTGCATGTCATATTCCTTCATTGAATGGAGTATGAATATTCGCATGGACGTGTCTTTTCTTGCAGCTTGCATAATCTTCGTAATTCTGCATGTAGGCTTTATTTAGCCTCTAAATAATATATTTCGAACTTGTTGACAATATATAGCTTGAGCCACTGACATTGGCTTAATTTCTCCAAGACACGCCTTGTCAGGCCAAAATGCTCATTTTTGGTCCAAACATTGCCCCCCAGACCTCGAAGTCAAAAGGTCTTTGTCTTGACTGAAGAGGTCTTGAATCAGCACTGCTCTTATAATGTCGTTGCTCCGAAGCCACTTGTATTGGCTTGACTGAAATTACTTGACTAATTCCATATAGGCCTCTAAATAGGCCATAAACCTTGAATGCCACAATCTGAATTGCCTTTGTCATGAACTGACGCTTTCTTTTCCAACTTTATTTCCCCCCATGTATCTGATGTCTGGTATGCAGTGAACTCCCCTTCTCATGGATAATGGCGTTGGCCAAGCCTATGTTGGATTCCTCTGCCGCTTCCATGTAAAGGGGGCGCAGGGGCTTCGTTCCTCCTCTTTTTCCTTCCCTGAAGTCTGCCCTCCTTGGGATAATGGCGTGGCTCAAACCGATGTTTGGTTCCTCAACTGCTTCTTTTTTAGGAAAGATTCAGAAGATATGTGAAGATTCCTGTTTTGTATTCTAGCCACTTTTGGCTTTGTAATGAATGTACTGCTTTTGGCCGTAAAGCCACTTTATGAATACAATAATATTTTCTTATCATGATATTCAAATATCTGTGAGGAGCCAATGATTGTGTCTCGCAAGGCCACAAATATAGGCTCCCATAGTTGTATATGTAGGAGCTTCGAAAATAATATGAACTTTAAAATATGTTCCTTGTCAAAAAGAGCCTCGCGGCGAAAGTCTTGAGAAAATCCACATCTCGACCTTATTTTCCAGCGAAGGTGTTTTCTCTGTGAGAGAAGAGACAAAGCTCAAAAAAATTTCCGGAGCCGCTGACTCGGCTTAGTATAGTGTAGTGTTGCCCCATAGTGTTTCTAGGCGTAGCGAAGAAACGATTATGGGCCTAAAAAACAGGCCTTCATGAATGGGCTTCGCGAGTGTAGGAACACTAGAATTGCTCCATTTTTTTTTTTTTTTTTACAAATGACGAAAATAAAAGTGAAAACTGAAAATTGACAGGAAATTAAAAACAAAGAAAGAAGTTAGCAGCACTATGTTTGGCTAACCTCCAGAAGGCCACGGGGGAGGCCATCTGTGGTTCACTCCAAACCCTAATGCGTCAAAATTTATAGCATGAAACCCCCCCTTGTGAGAGCTTGTAGGAAAAGAACTAAGATACTTCGCGTCGAAAACTTGGAAGAAATTTGGCTCGCAGGAAGAGTAATATTGCCCCCCCCCCCAAGTATCTTTGTTGGTTGACGAAGCATGACCTTCAATTGCAATTTTGGAGATGATGGTGTACGAAGATCGTCTTTGCCGCCAACGACCATGTCATAGAACATGGTGTCTTCAGAATAAGCCACGAATTGGCTTTTACATTTAACCACTTGTTGGTTTGAATCCTCATGATCAAGAGCCTCAAAGAACTTGAACTCCTGCATATGATTTTTGGAACCAATAATTAAATTGTAATTATCATCATATTCATCATATATTGGCTCCGCATCAAGATCATATTTAGAGTCACCAAAAAGTGGTGAATCGATGTCAGTATTGCCAGTGGTGGCAACATTGGCCATCTTGTCACTTTAGGAAGTTCCTTTGGTAAATATCTTCCCGTGGCAGCCCAATGATGGTGAATACAAAAAGACTCTGGTGCAGGTCCCATTGGGCGTACCAAAATGTTTGGCTCCAAAATCAGTCTGGTTACAAACAGTCTCTTTTGAGCGTGCGCAGGCGTGCCAGCACCGTTCGGGTGCAGTCGTCGGAGAATCCCTTGACCTGACTTCTTCTCAAATACTGTGGACGAGGAGAGCACCAACCTCGTCACAGGGTTCTTTTCTCTACCTTTCAGGAAAGGACTTCTTGCCTTACGGGTAAGGACTTGTGTTGCGTCACCGAATCGATACTCAACGTTATAGGTTGAGCAGAGCGAAAATCACTGGGAAGTGGGGATAACTTGCTAAAGTGTGACTTTAGCTTAGCTGGTTTGTGAGGGCGTTACCATTGCTTGGCTGGTTCCGTAACCGTTGTGGTCGCGGTACTACAATCGGCTCCCAAGGAGACTAGGACTGAAGTACATTGACAGAGGGTTTGGTGGCAGTGATAGTCGGTTCCTGAGGAGACTAGGACTTGGAGTGTGGTCACCGGTAAGAGAAGGAGAGGGGTTGCTCCGGAGAGACTTGGATAATCGTAGAGATGTATTGATGAATTGTGTGTCTTGTTACTTCGTTGTAGCCTCTATATATAGGCTACCAAGCCATAGTGGTTGGCCTTAAACAAATCATGAGGGAGCACTAATGAAATTATGGTAGGTGTAATGGAATTATGGTAGGTTTTCCAATTAAGCACTTAATGGAATCATGATAGGTTTTCCTTATTGGCCACCATGAAATGTAGTTGAATGCTTTCCTACGTGCATGCCATATTCCTTCATTGAATGGAGTATGAATATTCGCATTGGCGTGCCTTTTCTTGCAGCTTGCATAATCTTCCGTAATTCTGCATGTAGGCTTTATTTAGCCTCTAAATAATATATTTCGAACTTGTCGACAATATATAGCTTGAGCCACTGACATTGGCTCAATTTCTCCAAGACACGCCTTGTCATGCCAAAATGCTCATTTTGGGTCCAAACAATAGCTAGAGCTAAAAATAAAACATATAATGGGAAAAATAGGTATATACGCCTAAGACATAATATTGTTAAGCAATTGCTTGAGAATGGAGTCATATCCATTGACTATGTCAAATCAGAGTTGAATTTAGCGGATCCTGTAACAAAACCACGAGGTTGAAAACTAGTGAGTGATACATCAAGGGGGATAGAGCTTATGCCTATAGACAAAGATCAAGAGTGATGGTAACCCAACCTATGTGATTGGAGATCCCATGAAGTAGGTTCATATGGGTAATAACAAGTCACTTGTTGGTCAGTGGTGCACTATCAAATAAACTATTGATAGTCTCTCCCTATAGTGTAAATAGATAGTGCTTGAGCTGCAATGTGTAAGGTTGAACAAATGTTCTTAATGAGTTCCATAGTCCAAACATTTGGGTGGTGTGTTTATTTGCTGTACACACTTGATGGATTCACTTATATGGATGTGAAAGTGGGGCCGCTTCCTATGAGAGTAAGGCATACTCTCTAGAGCATTCATGAATATCCAGGTAGGGCGCATGGCCTATTCGCGCCAACCCGCTTCGAACAACTTGAAACGAGAGTTAATGTGGATGGTTAGTTGACTTATTCACAAATCACAATTAGAAATTTTGGTTCATAGAAAATTTTATTTTCACCAAGGTTTCGTGGGTCATGACTAATTTTTCCTATTGCTGGTTCATAGTCCAAAAGACACCAGTTCTGATGCATTGATTCTCACTTTCTTTTGGTATTCCTTATCTTACAGATTTACACTTTCCTTGAAACTTTGGTATTTTGAAATAGTGGGGGATTGTTGGAATTTACTTAGAATATTTCAAAATACTAGCTATATTTGAGACCTCCATTGGACCTTTAACTGCAGATGGTAAAGTCATTAACTCTCTTTGATTGTGATTGACACCAAGATTTCATCAGTTTACTCATATACCATTATTTGGTCAAAGTCTGCAATTATGGTGGTTCATTCCTTATTTGCTTTATTCCGTCTTGGTTTACTCATCAATGTCAAGATATATATTGTCTTTCTGTTACATAAGTTACAGAGTATAAATGTCATTCCTAATTAGACGTTTTGATTCTTCCTAAACAATGTCATAATATTCCTTTCGGTTACATAAGTTAAATAGCTTAATTGCTATTATTAAATTATCATTGCATTTGTCATTCCTGCCATATACATTGATCATTCCTGCCATATATATAATCCCTAGCTTTTCAGATTGAAACACACAAGAAAACTCAATCCTTTGTTTCCTTTCCGAGCTAAAATTTCTCATGTGTTACCTTTAATTGTTCTACTCCACCAAAAGAAAGTTTTCAAGTTGTTCGATACAATCCAAGTATTGTGAGTGTACACCTACAAAGATCGAGGTTGTTGTACCCTGGAGGGTAGGCCGTCAACACTTGCTACACCGAGATATATTCTCCGAAGGGCGGACATCTACTCTTAAGGGCAGTGTACCACACGCCTCAACCTACAAGTTCTTACTCAAAGCATCATCCATCTCCAGAATTTCCAACATTCATCACGTTATAAAACTTTTATTAAGAAGAAAAAGACTTGAAATTAATGCATGCATTCGAATTACGTTATTTTAGTTTGGTAGACTTACATCGTCGCCTGTTGGTATTCCTTCCATTTTGAAAACTAAACTATTATTCTAGTTGACAAAAAAAGCTCTTATTAGTTGTTTTTAAAGTTTTTGACAAACATAAAATTACATTACGTTTTATAAACTTTTTTTTTTTGGAGGTGGTCGCGTTAGTAAGAGCCACCAGGTGTGGAATCCCTATGTCACGCCCCGAATTTTGAATAATAAATTCAAATCCGAAACCTGAATAATTACAATTACAAAAAACCAAATCTCGAAACTTCGAGTTCATTATTACAATTCACTCTCACAATATATTATAAAGCTCAAATGAGCATAACACACCTCACAACTTACAATTGTTGTAAAACTCTAACAATTGCTCTAACCGCACGATCACCGTCCTGGTTCTCCTGTCCTGTAGGATTACCCGCTACACAATTTGAATAGTGTACCGGGAGTTGCAACAACACAAAACCCGGTAAGCTTTTTACAGCCAGTATGAGTAAACAAGAAAGAACTGTTGATTTATTAGATTTCAAGACTACCACAAACCCACGTTACTTTCTCACTCTCATATATATATATAGACACTTATGAGTTACTCTCAATTTAGCTCATAAGATCACTCACTCTCATATATATATGTAGACACTTATGAGTTACTCTCAATTTAGCTCATAAGATCCCTCACTCTCATATATATATATAGACACTTATGAGTTACTCTCAAATTCGCTCATAAGATTTCCCAACATTTGGTAGACAGACTCAT
The DNA here is from genome assembly GCF_958449725.1 of Rosa rugosa. Lineage (NCBI taxonomy): Eukaryota > Viridiplantae > Streptophyta > Magnoliopsida > Rosales > Rosaceae > Rosa > Rosa rugosa. Next base: position 12,656,267 of record NC_084826.1, on the reverse strand, counting down.
ATATATATATAGACCCTTATGAGTTACTCTCAATTTCCCTCATAAGGTTACCATATATATATTGACACTTATGAGTTACTCTCAATTTCACTCATAAGGTCACTCCACATTTGGCAGACAGACTAGAGCTCTAACTGAACGTAACCACTCGTCCGGCCACAGACGTGATTACGATTTAATACTATTAATAACCACCAGCCCGGTACGAGAGCGTGATTCACTAATAGATGCCATGGTCACCTCGTGACCTAGTGATCTCCACAGATCACAACAATTTATTGTTCCTCAACAATAAAACTCAACACCTCTCACAATATATTGTTTCTCAACAATAAACTCAATACCTCTCACAATATATTGTTTCTCAACAATAAACTCAATACCTCTCACAATATGTTGTTTCTCAACAATAACTCAACACAACTCCAACAATACATATTATTTCACGTAATAATATATATACAGACATTCACACAGGAATGTCTAGTAACACCAACAATAGTTCATATGATTGCAACAAAATAAAGCAATTAATTGTATTGGGTTCGTAATATGAACCACGTGAGGTTTACTCACCTCGATATTCCCGCTGCGTCTTCAATTCAACACAATACACACCGAAATCTTTCACCCAAGGGAGACCGTCAATCACCTAATCACACATGACCTTATTTTAGCCAATAACTCAAAAACATACTCAAACGACAATCCAACGGTCGGATCGAAATTAAATGATGATCCAACGGTCGGATCCTCACGGATCGCCTTTAGGATCACCCTCCAAAAATCATCACGAAGATCCGACGGTCGGATCTTCCTGAATTGTCCTTACTAACATCTTCACAAATTTATACAAAAATCCGACGGACGGATTCTCACGAATCGCCTCCCTAATCACCGTTTTGCATTTATACGAAGATCCAACGGTCGGATCTTCGCCCATGACCACACAAAGCCACTGGGACAGTCATAAGATCATCGTATCAAAACTACAAGTCCATCTGACGGTCCTAACTTCACATATCACAAATCTAACGATCGAAATCGATCGAAACTTAAAAATTCATAACTTCATCATACGATATCCAAAAATTATGAATTATATATGCAAACGATCGTATCGACACGTAGAACACAAAAATGGACAGAAACTGTCCTTGGGGTGGCCGGAGGTCGCCGGAAACCACCATCACAGTGGCGGCACCGCCACCCATCCAAAGTCAAAATTAGACAAAACTCCCAACATCAAAGTCCTTCAACTCAACTCCAATTTCACTTTTCATAACTACACCAAAGTCAGATTATAAGCCAAACGAGTCGAATTTTACCTCACAACATTTTCAGATCGGATGAACCCTAGTTTCAAAAGTTCCAAAATTCGATCTCCACAGATCGAATCATTGCAAGCCGTTTTGAGGACAGCATCTACGTCTTCTGGGCTAGAAAAGCCCTCAATAATCACGAGCTAAGGTGGCCGGAGCTGGGAGAATGAAGGCCGGCGACTGGAGGTAATTTCAGCTCGGTGGCGCAACTTCCCGGACTTGTAGCAGCCTTCACCGTGCTTCCCGTGCTATATGGCTTCCACAGACGTGTAGGAGGGAGTGTGGTGAACAAAACCCACTGAAGAAATCGACCTATGGTGGCCGGAAGGTGAAGAAATCGGCCGGCGAAGGTGGTGGCTGCGTGGGGGCTCGGGCAGGAAGAGAGAAAACTGAGGGTTCAGGTTTTGGTTTTCCAAATTTTCTGTCCTTCCTTGCAATTTCCGAAAATAGAAATATATTTATACCAAAATGGAAATATCTTCAAAAATCCATAAATATTCACACGAACTCCGATTTTCGCGTTCTACATATGCACGAGTTCGTATCGACGAGCTCTACGACTTTCATGAAGGAAGTTTTCCGAAATTCCATACGTATAAAAAGTCAATTTTTGAGACGCTCCTAAATACGTACGATTTCGAAATAAAATCGTTCGAACTAATTTCACAACTTCTCCAAGCTTCGTACTCGCTCCTACTATCGTGAAATCATTTCTAAAAATCCACGGAATTTAATTTGGATTTTCCGGGGTATTACAGTCTACCCTCCTTAAAGAAATTTCGTCCCGAAATTTGAGCGTAAGTCAATTCCTCTCGATTAAGGTTGACCTAACCATAGAATCTCCATCTCTTCCAAATCTGTAGTAATCTACAGAGCCTCAGCTCTTTGTATAAAAATACATTCCTATGGCCACTAAATCCTTTCATCACAAACGTAAACTCACACAACAACTGCTCAACAACACTCCACATCACATACACAAAATCGTCACATGGATCATCTCATAGATCCTCACATAGATCTTCACATAGATCTTCACATAGATCATCACTCTGTACTGGCATACAAGCACAGTAAACACTCCCACAAAGTGTTTCGCTACTCAATTAGCATCACGGTAAATCTCCATAGTAAAACTCAAGCATGCACCTTTCTTCACAACAATAGAGATGCATCACTCAAAACAAATCATCCCCAAAAGCACGCCAATAAAATATGTCACCCAGTGACGATGACTTGGGCTTGCTCAATCCTTGGGCTAAGCATTAGGGCTGGCCAATTGGGCCTGAAGAAATCGGACCATCCACATTTCGAACCGGCCCAAACCACTTTGGGTTTAACATTTGGGCCTACTATTCGGGCCGAACAATTGGGCTTACCATTTGGGCCTACCATTTGGGCCTACCATTCGGGCTTACTATTTGGGCTTACTATTTGGGCTTACTATTTGGGCCTACCAATCGGCCCACCAACTTCCAGCTCGGCTACGGTATGAAATTGTACATACCGTATATACGTATGCATACCGTACAGATCGTATATACGTATGCATACCGTACAACTGTATATTCGTATGCATACCGTACAGACCGTATATACGTATGTATACCGTACATACCGTATATACGTCGTATATCAAGCATATACGAGATCCAAAAATATTTGTAAGAGGTAGGGTTCGAACTCCCGACCTCAAACACGAAGGTTTTGCTCCCAACCACTGAAGCAAGAGCTGCCTTCATTAATATATGCTCACGTGTTATATTTATTATGTCATAAGCGACATAAATAAAATAACGGGGGAGGCAAGGTTCGAAACCTCAACCTGCCGCACGAAACCTTTGTCCCCCAACCACTGGAGCACAAGCTGTGCTTAATATAATGTGTACAAATTTTATACTTATTATGTCATAAACGAACATAATAAAAATAAACAAGAGGCGAGGTTCGAACCTCAGACCTCTTGTACACGAACTGTACACTCAACCACTCGAGCACGGCTGCTCACGTTATTATCCATACCAATCCTTTTATTTAAACCAACTGTTTCAACAATTCGGCCCAAAACATCCAAGACTGTTGCAGAAACCCAGCCCAACGTATCCAAAACTGTTACAGAAATCCGGCCCAACTCATCCAAAACTGTTTCAGAAACTCGGCCCATCATGTCCAAAACTGTTTCTGAAACTCGGCCCATCAGGCCTCCACCCACAGCTACAGTGATGCCTTGATCCGAGACAGGCCCAAGTACGGCCCACTTGTGTCACGGCTTATCCCTTCCGTGATTTACGGCAGTCAAATCTGCTTTCGGCTAAAGCTGTCTGCCACAGCATCTCGAGGTTCGGCCTGTCCCCTTACACGCTCTCCACGCGCCAACAACTTTTCCGGGTTTTCGGATGACTTTAATCCAACGCGTGGATTCAAATTCTGAGATCGTTCATCCAACGGTGGAGATCTGCTCACCTTGTTCTATAAATAGGTGCATTCTGGGGAAAAACTGTTCACTCCAAAAGAAAAGAAATTTTCTTCCGAGCTCAAGCCTTTCTCTCTCAACTCTTCAGCCTTTCTCTTCTCAAATCCTTTCTTCATCAATTTCAATCCTTCTCTTCTGATCTTCTCTCCCATCTAGTTGATTCAATCCCATCTTTCCTCTGAACTTTCAGATCTTCAATCTTTTCCTCCAAATCTTCAATCCTTCTTTCTCAGATCTTTTCTTCCATTTGAAGATTCGATCTCATCTTTCCTCTGAGAATCTCAGATCTCCAATCACCAGTTCAACAACTCCAATCCTTCTAACAAAATCTCCCTCAAACACTAAACCATGTATTCCTCGATTTCCACATCCTCTCACCCCATGACCCAAGAGCCACGAACTCTGCAACTAATGGAGCTCCAAACCCCGCAACAAATGGAACCACAACAACAGCAACCAACAGAGGAGGGAGGAAACACCCAAGCAGCTGGAAGTAGTGCCAACATGGATTTCTGGCGAAGCCGTACCAGGTGGATTCCTACTCCAGAACAAATAAGAATCCTCAAGGATCTTTACTATGTCAAGGGATTTAAGTGCCCAACTACAGAGCAGATTCACGAGATCTGTCTCCAGCTGAACCAGTATGGGTATGTTGAGGGTAAGAACATTTACTTTTGGTTCCAGAACGTCAGGGCTCGAGAGAAGCAGATGAATAGGTGTAATCAGGCTGCTCCAGTGCCCATGAGAACTAGTTCTCTTGGTACTGGTAGATCCATTGATCTCAATTTTGGGTCCACTGGTTCTACTGGTGCTGGTGGATCCATCGACATCAATTTTGGGCCAGCTGGTGGATCCATTGACATCAATTTTGGGTCCACTAGTTCTACTGATGATGGTAGATCCATTGATCTCAACTTTGGTTCCACCTATTCTACTGGTAATGAAGGATTTATTTACTTAAATTTTGTTTCGTATTCTTCCTCACACTTCAACACTAATACCAGTACAACTCTTTTGGCACAACAGGAGGACAAACATCCCTGCAACAACGAGGAGGAGATCACCAGGAGGTTCAAACTCTTCCTCTGTTCCCCGTGCACGGCGAGGACGTCTTTGGTAACCTGAAGGCTACTTCCGAGGAAGGTAGCGCTTTTGGTTACTATTCTGGTGGCTCAGGCGGTTACCACAGTGGCTCAAACGTTTCTCTTGAGCTCAGCCTCAACCCATCCGGAGCTGCTGACTAGGCTTAGTATAGCATAGTCCTCGTTTCCCTTTTTGTAATATAAAATCAATAAGATTGTGTGCATGTTTTCTTTTTCTTTTTTGTTTAACCACAACAACACCAAGGATCGAACCTTGGTCACTTAATACTCTTTTCAAAACCATCGAGACTCTGCTGCACACATCTTTCAAAATGATTTATCACAAACAATCATTCAAAACCTAGCAATCAATTAAGTCACACAGAGGTCAAGCTAGTATCCTCTGAGTCAAACCAAACACAATAATTTCGTTGCTAGAATTAGGGATTAATAAAGCTAAACACTTCCTGAGTTAGCTAGGAAAAACCCACATCTTTAGAGTTACACTTACAACTCTAAAAAAAATCTCGATCACTCCATCTATCAATTGCTTCAACAAGCAATATGTACCATCTTAGCATCCACTAATCGATACTGGTACCACACTCAGTATCTCACCCACGAATCACCTCACTGCTCATTTGGTGGTAAGTCAACATCTAGTGGGTCAAAATTCTGTGATTATAGCACTTCACACTAACCACGTCATAATCCATAATCTGTCCTCACAACAGTATCTGGCCTCATAAATTAGTTATACAACCCTAGCACTCCTAGAGTTGAAAACAACGTTATTACCTAAGCTCATACATCAACACAATGTCTCTTCACAGTCAATCCTATCACGAGGTCATATCAATCTTTCCATAAGTCAACCATACACAAAATCCATCATAGTAACAACGAATTATGCATTACTACTCAACAATAGTCAGTGAACCAGCACTCCACAATAATTTCCAATACCATCCGCAGATCTCAAACCACACCCCGACATTTAGCTAATATATAGTAGCTATCCTAAACACCAAACAACTGTGCATGAATGAATGCTCCATTATAACACAATTCCATCACTAAGCAACCAATAACTGCTAAGTATTCTTCAACTCAAAACATCTGCATATCCAACTAATGGAAAGTATCACAACTACTAGTCAAATACTCGTAACGACTTTAGATACAAGCATTGGTCAAACACCATGACCCCAACAACCAACGACTACAATGCACATAAGGATACTGTTTTTCGTGAAAACCATCCTCAATAACTCCACCAGAGTTTAATCCAAAGGTTCCCATTCCTCAAAGGTGATAACTCAAAGAAGCTACACAAGCTCCACTACTTCACTTACAAAGTCAACCTATGCCATGATCACTTGACATACTACCCTTATTAAAGGTAACATAAGTATCTCCCAAATTACATCACTACACTCGAACACCAATATAGTCTTGAGAATTCTGTCTCATAATCTCTCACACTCCTATCATCTTGAGTTGGTGAGATCAATTCTCTTTTCAACTATTCCTAGGGTCTCAATCTCTTTCACCATTTCAACCCAAGAATAACATCCATCACATCAACTACAGGTAGACTAGGCAACTCAACCTCTAATGCCTCCACCTCATCCTCAACTGTCTCCATAGAAAGGTCATGTCCCTACATCAGACTCGACCTCTACCTCACCGACTCATCAGAGTTAAATCCAGAGGTTCCTATTCCTCGAAGATCACAACTCGCGGAAACTAAACTTATTCTAATACGAACTTAGTAGACAACTCTACCGTCCTACGGACTTACACGTTGTCTAGACCCCATACTAAGACATACCCAATGATTTTACCAGTACCGAAGAGTATATGATGGGGATCCGCTGCAGACGGGCCATCACTCGGGAGGTACTGATTATCACCAAATATGTACCTTACGCTCTGATACCAAACTGTCACGCCCCGAATTTTGAATAATAAATTCAAATCCGAAACCTGAATAATTACAATTACAAAAAACCAAATCTCGAAACTTCGAGTTCATTATTACAATTCACTCTCACAATATATTATAAAGCTCAAATGAGCATAACACACCTCACAACTTACAATTGTTGTAAAACTCTAACAATTGCTCTAACCGCACGATCACCGTCCTGGTTCTCCTGTCCTGTAGGATTACCCGCTACACAATTTGAATAGTGTACCGGGAGTTGCAACAACACAAAACCCGGTAAGCTTTTTACAGCCAGTATGAGTAAACAAGAAAGAACTGTTGATTTATTAGATTTCAAGACTACCACAAACCCACGTTACTTTCTCACTCTCATATATATATATAGACACTTATGAGTTACTCTCAATTTAGCTCATAAGATCACTCACTCTCATATATATATGTAGACACTTATGAGTTACTCTCAATTTAGCTCATAAGATTCCTCACTCTCATATATATATATAGACACTTATGAGTTACTCTCAAATTCGCTCATAAGATTTCCCAACATTTGGTAGACAGACTCATATATATATATAGACCCTTATGAGTTACTCTCAATTTCCCTCATAAGGTTACCATATATATATTGACACTTATGAGTTACTCTCAATTTCACTCATAAGGTCACTCCACATTTGGCAGACAGACTAGAGCTCTAACTGAACGTAACCACTCGTCCGGCCACAGACGTGATTACGATTTAATACTATTAATAACCACCAGCCCGGTACGAGAGCGTGATTCACTAATAGATGCCATGGTCACCTCGTGACCTAGTGATCTCCACAGATCACAACAATTTATTGTTCCTCAACAATAAAACTCAACACCTCTCACAATATATTGTTTCTCAACAATAAACTCAATACCTCTCACAATATATTGTTTCTCAACAATAAACTCAATACCTCTCACAATATGTTGTTTCTCAACAATAACTCAACACAACTCCAACAATACATATTATTTCACGTAATAATATATATACAGACATTCACACAGGAATGTCTAGTAACACCAACAATAGTTCATATGATTGCAACAAAATAAAGCAATTAATTGTATTGGGTTCGTAATATGAACCACGTGAGGTTTACTCACCTCGATATTCCCGCTGCGTCTTCAATTCAACACAATACACACCGAAATCTTTCACCCAAGGGAGACCGTCAATCACCTAATCACACATGACCTTATTTTAGCCAATAACTCAAAAACATACTCAAACGACAATCCAACGGTCGGATCGAAATTAAATGATGATCCAACGGTCGGATCCTCACGGATCGCCTTTAGGATCACCCTCCAAAAATCATCACGAAGATCCGACGGTCGGATCTTCCTGAATTGTCCTTACTAACATCTTCACAAATTTATACAAAAATCCGACGGACGGATTCTCACGAATCGCCTCCCTAATCACCGTTTTGCATTTATACGAAGATCCAACGGTCGGATCTTCGCCCATGACCACACAAAGCCACTGGGACAGTCATAAGATCATCGTATCAAAACTACAAGTCCATCTGACGGTCCTAACTTCACATATCACAAATCTAACGATCGAAATCGATCGAAACTTAAAAATTCATAACTTCATCATACGATATCCAAAAATTATGAATTATATATGCAAACGATCGTATCGACACGTAGAACACAAAAATGGACAGAAACTGTCCTTGGGGTGGCCGGAGGTCGCCGGAAACCACCATCACAGTGGCGGCACCGCCACCCATCCAAAGTCAAAATTAGACAAAACTCCCAACATCAAAGTCCTTCAACTCAACTCCAATTTCACTTTTCATAACTACACCAAAGTCAGATTATAAGCCAAACGAGTCGAATTTTACCTCACAACATTTTCAGATCGGATGAACCCTAGTTTCAAAAGTTCCAAAATTCGATCTCCACAGATCGAATCATTGCAAGCCGTTTTGAGGACAGCATCTACGTCTTCTGGGCTAGAAAAGCCCTCAATAATCACGAGCTAAGGTGGCCGGAGCTGGGAGAATGAAGGCCGGCGACTGGAGGTAATTTCAGCTCGGTGGCGCAACTTCCCGGACTTGTAGCAGCCTTCACCGTGCTTCCCGTGCTATATGGCTTCCACAGACGTGTAGGAGGGAGTGTGGTGAACAAAACCCACTGAAGAAATCGACCTATGGTGGCCGGAAGGTGAAGAAATCGGCCGGCGAAGGTGGTGGCTGCGTGGGGGCTCGGGCAGGAAGAGAGAAAACTGAGGGTTCAGGTTTTGGTTTTCCAAATTTTCTGTCCTTCCTTGCAATTTCCGAAAATAGAAATATATTTATACCAAAATGGAAATATCTTCAAAAATCCATAAATATTCACACGAACTCCGATTTTCGCGTTCTACATATGCACGAGTTCGTATCGACGAGCTCTACGACTTTCATGAAGGAAGTTTTCCGAAATTCCATACGTATAAAAAGTCAATTTTTGAGACGCTCCTAAATACGTACGATTTCGAAATAAAATCGTTCGAACTAATTTCACAACTTCTCCAAGCTTCGTACTCGCTCCTACTATCGTGAAATCATTTCTAAAAATCCACGGAATTTAATTTGGATTTTCCGGGGTATTACAGTCTACCCTCCTTAAAGAAATTTCGTCCCGAAATTTGAGCGTAAGTCAATTCCTCTCGATTAAGGTTGACCTAACCATAGAATCTCCATCTCTTCCAAATCTGTAGTAATCTACAGAGCCTCAGCTCTTTGTATAAAAATACATTCCTATGGCCACTAAATCCTTTCATCACAAACGTAAACTCACACAACAACTGCTCAACAACACTCCACATCACATACACAAAATCGTCACATGGATCATCTCATAGATCCTCACATAGATCTTCACATAGATCTTCACATAGATCATCACTCTGTACTGGCATACAAGCACAGTAAACACTCCCACAAAGTGTTTCGCTACTCAATTAGCATCACGGTAAATCTCCATAGTAAAACTCAAGCATGCACCTTTCTTCACAACAATAGAGATGCATCACTCAAAACAAATCATCCCCAAAAGCACGCCAATAAAATATGTCACCCAGTGACGATGACTTGGGCTTGCTCAATCCTTGGGCTAAGCATTAGGGCTGGCCAATTGGGCCTGAAGAAATCGGACCATCCACATTTCGAACCGGCCCAAACCACTTTGGGTTTAACATTTGGGCCTACTATTCGGGCCGAACAATTGGGCTTACCATTTGGGCCTACCATTTGGGCCTACCATTCGGGCTTACTATTTGGGCTTACTATTTGGGCTTACTATTTGGGCCTACCAATCGGCCCACCAACTTCCAGCTCGGCTACGGTATGAAATTGTACATACCGTATATACGTATGCATACCGTACAGATCGTATATACGTATGCATACCGTACAACTGTATATTCGTATGCATACCGTACAGACCGTATATACGTATGTATACCGTACATACCGTATATACGTCGTATATCAAGCATATACGAGATCCAAAAATATTTGTAAGAGGTAGGGTTCGAACTCCCGACCTCAAACACGAAGGTTTTGCTCCCAACCACTGAAGCAAGAGCTGCCTTCATTAATATATGCTCACGTGTTATATTTATTATGTCATAAGCGACATAAATAAAATAACGGGGGAGGCAAGGTTCGAAACCTCAACCTGCCGCACGAAACCTTTGTCCCCCAACCACTGGAGCACAAGCTGTGCTTAATATAATGTGTACAAATTTTATACTTATTATGTCATAAACGAACATAATAAAAATAAACAAGAGGCGAGGTTCGAACCTCAGACCTCTTGTACACGAACTGTACACTCAACCACTCGAGCACGGCTGCTCACGTTATTATCCATACCAATCCTTTTATTTAAACCAACTGTTTCAACAATTCGGCCCAAAACATCCAAGACTGTTGCAGAAACCCAGCCCAACGTATCCAAAACTGTTACAGAAATCCGGCCTAACTCATCCAAAACTGTTTCAGAAACTCGGCCCATCATGTCCAAAACTGTTTCTGAAACTCGGCCCATCAGGCCTCCACCCACAGCTACAGTGATGCCTTGATCCGAGACAGGCCCAAGTACGGCCCACTTGTGTCACGGCTTATCCCTTCCGTGATTTACGGCAGTCAAATCTGCTTTCGGCTAAAGCTGTCTGCCACAGCATCTCGAGGTTCGGCCTGTCCCCTTACACGCTCTCCACGCGCCAACAACTTTTCCGGGTTTTCGGATGACTTTAATCCAACGCGTGGATTCAAATTCTGAGATCGTTCATCCAACGGTGGAGATCTGCTCACCTTGTTCTATAAATAGGTGCATTCTGGGGAAAAACTGTTCACTCCAAAAGAAAAGAAATTTTCTTCCGAGCTCAAGCCTTTCTCTCTCAACTCTTCAGCCTTTCTCTTCTCAAATCCTTTCTTCATCAATTTCAATCCTTCTCTTCTGATCTTCTCTCCCATCTAGTTGATTCAATCCCATCTTTCCTCTGAACTTTCAGATCTTCAATCTTTTCCTCCAAATCTTCAATCCTTCTTTCTCAGATCTTTTCTTCCATTTGAAGATTCGATCTCATCTTTCCTCTGAGAATCTCAGATCTCCAATCACCAGTTCAACAACTCCAATCCTTCTAACAAAATCTCCCTCAAACACTAAACCATGTATTCCTCGATTTCCACATCCTCTCACCCCATGACCCAAGAGCCACGAACTCTGCAACTAATGGAGCTCCAAACCCCGCAACAAATGGAACCACAACAACAGCAACCAACAGAGGAGGGAGGAAACACCCAAGCAGCTGGAAGTAGTGCCAACATGGATTTCTGGCGAAGCCGTACCAGGTGGATTCCTACTCCAGAACAAATAAGAATCCTCAAGGATCTTTACTATGTCAAGGGATTTAAGTGCCCAACTACAGAGCAGATTCACGAGATCTGTCTCCAGCTGAACCAGTATGGGTATGTTGAGGGTAAGAACATTTACTTTTGGTTCCAGAACGTCAGGGCTCGAGAGAAGCAGATGAATAGGTGTAATCAGGCTGCTCCAGTGCCCATGAGAACTAGTTCTCTTGGTACTGGTAGATCCATTGATCTCAATTTTGGGTCCACTGGTTCTACTGGTGCTGGTGGATCCATCGACATCAATTTTGGGCCAGCTGGTGGATCCATTGACATCAATTTTGGGTCCACTAGTTCTACTGATGATGGTAGATCCATTGATCTCAACTTTGGTTCCACCTATTCTACTGGTAATGAAGGATTTATTTACTTAAATTTTGTTTCGTATTCTTCCTCACACTTCAACACTAATACCAGTACAACTCTTTTGGCACAACAGGAGGACAAACATCCCTGCAACAACGAGGAGGAGATCACCAGGAGGTTCAAACTCTTCCTCTGTTCCCCGTGCACGGCGAGGACGTCTTTGGTAACCTGAAGGCTACTTCCGAGGAAGGTAGCGCTTTTGGTTACTATTCTGGTGGCTCAGGCGGTTACCACAGTGGCTCAAACGTTTCTCTTGAGCTCAGCCTCAACCCATCCGGAGCTGCTGACTAGGCTTAGTATAGCATAGTCCTCGTTTCCCTTTTTGTAATATAAAATCAATAAGATTGTGTGCATGTTTTCTTTTTCTTTTTTGTTTAACCACAACAACACCAAGGATCGAACCTTGGTCACTTAATACTCTTTTCAAAACCATCGAGACTCTGCTGCACACATCTTTCAAAATGATTTATCACAAACAATCATTCAAAACCTAGCAATCAATTAAGTCACACAGAGGTCAAGCTAGTATCCTCTGAGTCAAACCAAACACAATAATTTCGTTGCTAGAATTAGGGATTAATAAAGCTAAACACTTCCTGAGTTAGCTAGGAAAAACCCACATCTTTAGAGTTACACTTACAACTCTAAAAAAAATCTCGATCACTCCATCTATCAATTGCTTCAACAAGCAATATGTACCATCTTAGCATCCACTAATCGATACTGGTACCACACTCAGTATCTCACCCACGAATCACCTCACTGCTCATTTGGTGGTAAGTCAACATCTAGTGGGTCAAAATTCTGTGATTATAGCACTTCACACTAACCACGTCATAATCCATAATCTGTCCTCACAACAGTATCTGGCCTCATAAATTAGTTATACAACCCTAGCACTCCTAGAGTTGAAAACAACGTTATTACCTAAGCTCATACATCAACACAATGTCTCTTCACAGTCAATCCTATCACGAGGTCATATCAATCTTTCCATAAGTCAACCATACACAAAATCCATCATAGTAACAACGAATTATGCATTACTACTCAACAATAGTCAGTGAACCAGCACTCCACAATAATTTCCAATACCATCCGCAGATCTCAAACCACACCCCGACATTTAGCTAATATATAGTAGCTATCCTAAACACCAAACAACTGTGCATGAATGAATGCTCCATTATAACACAATTCCATCACTAAGCAACCAATAACTGCTAAGTATTCTTCAACTCAAAACATCTGCATATCCAACTAATGGAAAGTATCACAACTACTAGTCAAATACTCGTAACGACTTTAGATACAAGCATTGGTCAAACACCATGACCCCAACAACCAACGACTACAATGCACATAAGGATACTGTTTTTCGTGAAAACCATCCTCAATAACTCCACCAGAGTTTAATCCAAAGGTTCCCATTCCTCAAAGGTGATAACTCAAAGAAGCTACACAAGCTCCACTACTTCACTTACAAAGTCAACCTATGCCATGATCACTTGACATACTACCCTTATTAAAGGTAACATAAGTATCTCCCAAATTACATCACTACACTCGAACACCAATATAGTCTTGAGAATTCTGTCTCATAATCTCTCACACTCCTATCATCTTGAGTTGGTGAGATCAATTCTCTTTTCAACTATTCCTAGGGTCTCAATCTCTTTCACCATTTCAACCCAAGAATAACATCCATCACATCAACTACAGGTAGACTAGGCAACTCAACCTCTAATGCCTCCACCTCATCCTCAACTGTCTCCATAGAAAGGTCATGTCCCTACATCAGACTCGACCTCTACCTCACCGACTCATCAGAGTTAAATCCAGAGGTTCCTATTCCTCGAAGATCACAACTCGCGGAAACTAAACTTATTCTAATACGAACTTAGTAGACAACTCTACCGTCCTACGGACTTACACGTTGTCTAGACCCCATACTAAGACATACCCAATGATTTTACCAGTACCGAAGAGTATATGATGGGGATCCGCTGCAGACGGGCCATCACTCGGGAGGTACTGATTATCACCAAATATGTACCTTACGCTCTGATACCAAACTGTCACGCCCCGAATTTTGAATAATAAATTCAAATCCGAAACCTGAATAATTACAATTACAAAAAACCAAATCTCGAAACTTCGAGTTCATTATTACAATTCACTCTCACAATATATTATAAAGCTCAAATGAGCATAACACACCTCACAACTTACAATTGTTGTAAAACTCTAACAATTGCTCTAACCGCACGATCACCGTCCTGGTTCTCCTGTCCTGTAGGATTACCCGCTACACAATTTGAATAGTGTACCGGGAGTTGCAACAACACAAAACCCGGTAAGCTTTTTACAGCCAGTATGAGTAAACAAGAAAGAACTGTTGATTTATTAGATTTCAAGACTACCACAAACCCACGTTACTTTCTCACTCTCATATATATATATAGACACTTATGAGTTACTCTCAATTTAGCTCATAAGATCACTCACTCTCATATATATATGTAGACACTTATGAGTTACTCTCAATTTAGCTCATAAGATTCCTCACTCTCATATATATATATAGACACTTATGAGTTACTCTCAAATTCGCTCATAAGATTTCCCAACATTTGGTAGACAGACTCATATATATATATAGACCCTTATGAGTTACTCTCAATTTCCCTCATAAGGTTACCATATATATATTGACACTTATGAGTTACTCTCAATTTCACTCATAAGGTCACTCCACATTTGGCAGACAGACTAGAGCTCTAACTGAACGTAACCACTCGTCCGGCCACAGACGTGATTACGATTTAATACTATTAATAACCACCAGCCCGGTACGAGAGCGTGATTCACTAATAGATGCCATGGTCACCTCGTGACCTAGTGATCTCCACAGATCACAACAATTTATTGTTCCTCAACAATAAAACTCAACACCTCTCACAATATATTGTTTCTCAACAATAAACTCAATACCTCTCACAATATATTGTTTCTCAACAATAAACTCAATACCTCTCACAATATGTTGTTTCTCAACAATAACTCAACACAACTCCAACAATACATATTATTTCACGTAATAATATATATACAGACATTCACACAGGAATGTCTAGTAACACCAACAATAGTTCATATGATTGCAACAAAATAAAGCAATTAATTGTATTGGGTTCGTAATATGAACCACGTGAGGTTTACTCACCTCGATATTCCCGCTGCGTCTTCAATTCAACACAATACACACCGAAATCTTTCACCCAAGGGAGACCGTCAATCACCTAATCACACATGACCTTATTTTAGCCAATAACTCAAAAACATACTCAAACGACAATCCAACGGTCGGATCGAAATTAAATGATGATCCAACGGTCGGATCCTCACGGATCGCCTTTAGGATCACCCTCCAAAAATCATCACGAAGATCCGACGGTCGGATCTTCCTGAATTGTCCTTACTAACATCTTCACAAATTTATACAAAAATCCGACGGACGGATTCTCACGAATCGCCTCCCTAATCACCGTTTTGCATTTATACGAAGATCCAACGGTCGGATCTTCGCCCATGACCACACAAAGCCACTGGGACAGTCATAAGATCATCGTATCAAAACTACAAGTCCATCTGACGGTCCTAACTTCACATATCACAAATCTAACGATCGAAATCGATCGAAACTTAAAAATTCATAACTTCATCATACGATATCCAAAAATTATGAATTATATATGCAAACGATCGTATCGACACGTAGAACACAAAAATGGACAGAAACTGTCCTTGGGGTGGCCGGAGGTCGCCGGAAACCACCATCACAGTGGCGGCACCGCCACCCATCCAAAGTCAAAATTAGACAAAACTCCCAACATCAAAGTCCTTCAACTCAACTCCAATTTCACTTTTCATAACTACACCAAAGTCAGATTATAAGCCAAACGAGTCGAATTTTACCTCACAACATTTTCAGATCGGATGAACCCTAGTTTCAAAAGTTCCAAAATTCGATCTCCACAGATCGAATCATTGCAAGCCGTTTTGAGGACAGCATCTACGTCTTCTGGGCTAGAAAAGCCCTCAATAATCACGAGCTAAGGTGGCCGGAGCTGGGAGAATGAAGGCCGGCGACTGGAGGTAATTTCAGCTCGGTGGCGCAACTTCCCGGACTTGTAGCAGCCTTCACCGTGCTTCCCGTGCTATATGGCTTCCACAGACGTGTAGGAGGGAGTGTGGTGAACAAAACCCACTGAAGAAATCGACCTATGGTGGCCGGAAGGTGAAGAAATCGGCCGGCGAAGGTGGTGGCTGCGTGGGGGCTCGGGCAGGAAGAGAGAAAACTGAGGGTTCAGGTTTTGGTTTTCCAAATTTTCTGTCCTTCCTTGCAATTTCCGAAAATAGAAATATATTTATACCAAAATGGAAATATCTTCAAAAATCCATAAATATTCACACGAACTCCGATTTTCGCGTTCTACATATGCACGAGTTCGTATCGACGAGCTCTACGACTTTCATGAAGGAAGTTTTCCGAAATTCCATACGTATAAAAAGTCAATTTTTGAGACGCTCCTAAATACGTACGATTTCGAAATAAAATCGTTCGAACTAATTTCACAACTTCTCCAAGCTTCGTACTCGCTCCTACTATCGTGAAATCATTTCTAAAAATCCACGGAATTTAATTTGGATTTTCCGGGGTATTACAGTCTACCCTCCTTAAAGAAATTTCGTCCCGAAATTTGAGCGTAAGTCAATTCCTCTCGATTAAGGTTGACCTAACCATAGAATCTCCATCTCTTCCAAATCTGTAGTAATCTACAGAGCCTCAGCTCTTTGTATAAAAATACATTCCTATGGCCACTAAATCCTTTCATCACAAACGTAAACTCACACAACAACTGCTCAACAACACTCCACATCACATACACAAAATCGTCACATGGATCATCTCATAGATCCTCACATAGATCTTCACATAGATCTTCACATAGATCATCACTCTGTACTGGCATACAAGCACAGTAAACACTCCCACAAAGTGTTTCGCTACTCAATTAGCATCACGGTAAATCTCCATAGTAAAACTCAAGCATGCACCTTTCTTCACAACAATAGAGATGCATCACTCAAAACAAATCATCCCCAAAAGCACGCCAATAAAATATGTCACCCAGTGACGATGACTTGGGCTTGCTCAATCCTTGGGCTAAGCATTAGGGCTGGCCAATTGGGCCTGAAGAAATCGGACCATCCACATTTCGAACCGGCCCAAACCACTTTGGGTTTAACATTTGGGCCTACTATTCGGGCCGAACAATTGGGCTTACCATTTGGGCCTACCATTTGGGCCTACCATTCGGGCTTACTATTTGGGCTTACTATTTGGGCTTACTATTTGGGCCTACCAATCGGCCCACCAACTTCCAGCTCGGCTACGGTATGAAATTGTACATACCGTATATACGTATGCATACCGTACAGATCGTATATACGTATGCATACCGTACAACTGTATATTCGTATGCATACCGTACAGACCGTATATACGTATGTATACCGTACATACCGTATATACGTCGTATATCAAGCATATACGAGATCCAAAAATATTTGTAAGAGGTAGGGTTCGAACTCCCGACCTCAAACACGAAGGTTTTGCTCCCAACCACTGAAGCAAGAGCTGCCTTCATTAATATATGCTCACGTGTTATATTTATTATGTCATAAGCGACATAAATAAAATAACGGGGGAGGCAAGGTTCGAAACCTCAACCTGCCGCACGAAACCTTTGTCCCCCAACCACTGGAGCACAAGCTGTGCTTAATATAATGTGTACAAATTTTATACTTATTATGTCATAAACGAACATAATAAAAATAAACAAGAGGCGAGGTTCGAACCTCAGACCTCTTGTACACGAACTGTACACTCAACCACTCGAGCACGGCTGCTCACGTTATTATCCATACCAATCCTTTTATTTAAACCAACTGTTTCAACTGTTTCAACAATTCGGCCCAAAACATCCAAGACTGTTGCAGAAACCCAGCCCAACGTATCCAAAACTGTTACAGAAATCCGGCCCAACTCATCCAAAACTGTTTCAGAAACTCGGCCCATCATGTCCAAAACTGTTTCTGAAACTCGGCCCATCAGGCCTCCACCCACAGCTACAGTGATGCCTTGATCCGAGACAGGCCCAAGTACGGCCCACTTGTGTCACGGCTTATCCCTTCCGTGATTTACGGCAGTCAAATCTGCTTTCGGCTAAAGCTGTCTGCCACAGCATCTCGAGGTTCGGCCTGTCCCCTTACACGCTCTCCACGCGCCAACAACTTTTCCGGGTTTTCGGATGACTTTAATCCAACGCGTGGATTCAAATTCTGAGATCGTTCATCCAACGGTGGAGATCTGCTCACCTTGTTCTATAAATAGGTGCATTCTGGGGAAAAACTGTTCACTCCAAAAGAAAAGAAATTTTCTTCCGAGCTCAAGCCTTTCTCTCTCAACTCTTCAGCCTTTCTCTTCTCAAATCCTTTCTTCATCAATTTCAATCCTTCTCTTCTGATCTTCTCTCCCATCTAGTTGATTCAATCCCATCTTTCCTCTGAACTTTCAGATCTTCAATCTTTTCCTCCAAATCTTCAATCCTTCTTTCTCAGATCTTTTCTTCCATTTGAAGATTCGATCTCATCTTTCCTCTGAGAATCTCAGATCTCCAATCACCAGTTCAACAACTCCAATCCTTCTAACAAAATCTCCCTCAAACACTAAACCATGTATTCCTCGATTTCCACATCCTCTCACCCCATGACCCAAGAGCCACGAACTCTGCAACTAATGGAGCTCCAAACCCCGCAACAAATGGAACCACAACAACAGCAACCAACAGAGGAGGGAGGAAACACCCAAGCAGCTGGAAGTAGTGCCAACATGGATTTCTGGCGAAGCCGTACCAGGTGGATTCCTACTCCAGAACAAATAAGAATCCTCAAGGATCTTTACTATGTCAAGGGATTTAAGTGCCCAACTACAGAGCAGATTCACGAGATCTGTCTCCAGCTGAACCAGTATGGGTATGTTGAGGGTAAGAACATTTACTTTTGGTTCCAGAACGTCAGGGCTCGAGAGAAGCAGATGAATAGGTGTAATCAGGCTGCTCCAGTGCCCATGAGAACTAGTTCTCTTGGTACTGGTAGATCCATTGATCTCAATTTTGGGTCCACTGGTTCTACTGGTGCTGGTGGATCCATCGACATCAATTTTGGGCCAGCTGGTGGATCCATTGACATCAATTTTGGGTCCACTAGTTCTACTGATGATGGTAGATCCATTGATCTCAACTTTGGTTCCACCTATTCTACTGGTAATGAAGGATTTATTTACTTAAATTTTGTTTCGTATTCTTCCTCACACTTCAACACTAATACCAGTACAACTCTTTTGGCACAACAGGAGGACAAACATCCCTGCAACAACGAGGAGGAGATCACCAGGAGGTTCAAACTCTTCCTCTGTTCCCCGTGCACGGCGAGGACGTCTTTGGTAACCTGAAGGCTACTTCCGAGGAAGGTAGCGCTTTTGGTTACTATTCTGGTGGCTCAGGCGGTTACCACAGTGGCTCAAACGTTTCTCTTGAGCTCAGCCTCAACCCATCCGGAGCTGCTGACTAGGCTTAGTATAGCATAGTCCTCGTTTCCCTTTTTGTAATATAAAATCAATAAGATTGTGTGCATGTTTTCTTTTTCTTTTTTGTTTAACCACAACAACACCAAGGATCGAACCTTGGTCACTTAATACTCTTTTCAAAACCATCGAGACTCTGCTGCACACATCTTTCAAAATGATTTATCACAAACAATCATTCAAAACCTAGCAATCAATTAAGTCACACAGAGGTCAAGCTAGTATCCTCTGAGTCAAACCAAACACAATAATTTCGTTGCTAGAATTAGGGATTAATAAAGCTAAAC
Source organism: Rosa rugosa (assembly GCF_958449725.1). NCBI lineage: Eukaryota > Viridiplantae > Streptophyta > Magnoliopsida > Rosales > Rosaceae > Rosa > Rosa rugosa. Next base: position 12,636,123 of record NC_084826.1, on the reverse strand, counting down.
ACTTCCTGAGTTAGCTAGGAAAAACCCACATCTTTAGAGTTACACTTACAACTCTAAAAAAAATCTCGATCACTCCATCTATCAATTGCTTCAACAAGCAATATGTACCATCTTAGCATCCACTAATCGATACTGGTACCACACTCAGTATCTCACCCACGAATCACCTCACTGCTCATTTGGTGGTAAGTCAACATCTAGTGGGTCAAAATTCTGTGATTATAGCACTTCACACTAACCACGTCATAATCCATAATCTGTCCTCACAACAGTATCTGGCCTCATAAATTAGTTATACAACCCTAGCACTCCTAGAGTTGAAAACAACGTTATTACCTAAGCTCATACATCAACACAATGTCTCTTCACAGTCAATCCTATCACGAGGTCATATCAATCTTTCCATAAGTCAACCATACACAAAATCCATCATAGTAACAACGAATTATGCATTACTACTCAACAATAGTCAGTGAACCAGCACTCCACAATAATTTCCAATACCATCCGCAGATCTCAAACCACACCCCGACATTTAGCTAATATATAGTAGCTATCCTAAACACCAAACAACTGTGCATGAATGAATGCTCCATTATAACACAATTCCATCACTAAGCAACCAATAACTGCTAAGTATTCTTCAACTCAAAACATCTGCATATCCAACTAATGGAAAGTATCACAACTACTAGTCAAATACTCGTAACGACTTTAGATACAAGCATTGGTCAAACACCATGACCCCAACAACCAACGACTACAATGCACATAAGGATACTGTTTTTCGTGAAAACCATCCTCAATAACTCCACCAGAGTTTAATCCAAAGGTTCCCATTCCTCAAAGGTGATAACTCAAAGAAGCTACACAAGCTCCACTACTTCACTTACAAAGTCAACCTATGCCATGATCACTTGACATACTACCCTTATTAAAGGTAACATAAGTATCTCCCAAATTACATCACTACACTCGAACACCAATATAGTCTTGAGAATTCTGTCTCATAATCTCTCACACTCCTATCATCTTGAGTTGGTGAGATCAATTCTCTTTTCAACTATTCCTAGGGTCTCAATCTCTTTCACCATTTCAACCCAAGAATAACATCCATCACATCAACTACAGGTAGACTAGGCAACTCAACCTCTAATGCCTCCACCTCATCCTCAACTGTCTCCATAGAAAGGTCATGTCCCTACATCAGACTCGACCTCTACCTCACCGACTCATCAGAGTTAAATCCAGAGGTTCCTATTCCTCGAAGATCACAACTCGCGGAAACTAAACTTATTCTAATACGAACTTAGTAGACAACTCTACCGTCCTACGGACTTACACGTTGTCTAGACCCCATACTAAGACATACCCAATGATTTTACCAGTACCGAAGAGTATATGATGGGGATCCGCTGCAGACGGGCCATCACTCGGGAGGTACTGATTATCACCAAATATGTACCTTACGCTCTGATACCAAACTGTCACGCCCCGAATTTTGAATAATAAATTCAAATCCGAAACCTGAATAATTACAATTACAAAAAACCAAATCTCGAAACTTCGAGTTCATTATTACAATTCACTCTCACAATATATTATAAAGCTCAAATGAGCATAACACACCTCACAACTTACAATTGTTGTAAAACTCTAACAATTGCTCTAACCGCACGATCACCGTCCTGGTTCTCCTGTCCTGTAGGATTACCCGCTACACAATTTGAATAGTGTACCGGGAGTTGCAACAACACAAAACCCGGTAAGCTTTTTACAGCCAGTATGAGTAAACAAGAAAGAACTGTTGATTTATTAGATTTCAAGACTACCACAAACCCACGTTACTTTCTCACTCTCATATATATATATAGACACTTATGAGTTACTCTCAATTTAGCTCATAAGATCACTCACTCTCATATATATATGTAGACACTTATGAGTTACTCTCAATTTAGCTCATAAGATCCCTCACTCTCATATATATATATAGACACTTATGAGTTACTCTCAAATTCGCTCATAAGATTTCCCAACATTTGGTAGACAGACTCATATATATATATAGACCCTTATGAGTTACTCTCAATTTCCCTCATAAGGTTACCATATATATATTGACACTTATGAGTTACTCTCAATTTCACTCATAAGGTCACTCCACATTTGGCAGACAGACTAGAGCTCTAACTGAACGTAACCACTCGTCCGGCCACAGACGTGATTACGATTTAATACTATTAATAACCACCAGCCCGGTACGAGAGCGTGATTCACTAATAGATGCCATGGTCACCTCGTGACCTAGTGATCTCCACAGATCACAACAATTTATTGTTCCTCAACAATAAAACTCAACACCTCTCACAATATATTGTTTCTCAACAATAAACTCAATACCTCTCACAATATATTGTTTCTCAACAATAAACTCAATACCTCTCACAATATGTTGTTTCTCAACAATAACTCAACACAACTCCAACAATACATATTATTTCACGTAATAATATATATACAGACATTCACACAGGAATGTCTAGTAACACCAACAATAGTTCATATGATTGCAACAAAATAAAGCAATTAATTGTATTGGGTTCGTAATATGAACCACGTGAGGTTTACTCACCTCGATATTCCCGCTGCGTCTTCAATTCAACACAATACACACCGAAATCTTTCACCCAAGGGAGACCGTCAATCACCTAATCACACATGACCTTATTTTAGCCAATAACTCAAAAACATACTCAAACGACAATCCAACGGTCGGATCGAAATTAAATGATGATCCAACGGTCGGATCCTCACGGATCGCCTTTAGGATCACCCTCCAAAAATCATCACGAAGATCCGACGGTCGGATCTTCCTGAATTGTCCTTACTAACATCTTCACAAATTTATACAAAAATCCGACGGACGGATTCTCACGAATCGCCTCCCTAATCACCGTTTTGCATTTATACGAAGATCCAACGGTCGGATCTTCGCCCATGACCACACAAAGCCACTAGGACAGTCATAAGATCATCGTATCAAAACTACAAGTCCATCTGACGGTCCTAACTTCACATATCACAAATCTAACGATCGAAATCGATCGAAACTTAAAAATTCATAACTTCATCATACGATATCCAAAAATTATGAATTATATATGCAAACGATCGTATCGACACGTAGAACACAAAAATGGACAGAAACTGTCCTTGGGGTGGCCGGAGGTCGCCGGAAACCACCATCACAGTGGCGGCACCGCCACCCATCCAAAGTCAAAATTAGACAAAACTCCCAACATCAAAGTCCTTCAACTCAACTCCAATTTCACTTTTCATAACTACACCAAAGTCAGATTATAAGCCAAACGAGTCGAATTTTACCTCACAACATTTTCAGATCGGATGAACCCTAGTTTCAAAAGTTCCAAAATTCGATCTCCACAGATCGAATCATTGCAAGCCGTTTTGAGGACAGCATCTACGTCTTCTGGGCTAGAAAAGCCCTCAATAATCACGAGCTAAGGTGGCCGGAGCTGGGAGAATGAAGGCCGGCGACTGGAGGTAATTTCAGCTCGGTGGCGCAACTTCCCGGACTTGTAGCAGCCTTCACCGTGCTTCCCGTGCTATATGGCTTCCACAGACGTGTAGGAGGGAGTGTGGTGAACAAAACCCACTGAAGAAATCGACCTATGGTGGCCGGAAGGTGAAGAAATCGGCCGGCGAAGGTGGTGGCTGCGTGGGGGCTCGGGCAGGAAGAGAGAAAACTGAGGGTTCAGGTTTTGGTTTTCCAAATTTTCTGTCCTTCCTTGCAATTTCCGAAAATAGAAATATATTTATACCAAAATGGAAATATCTTCAAAAATCCATAAATATTCACACGAACTCCGATTTTCGCGTTCTACATATGCACGAGTTCGTATCGACGAGCTCTACGACTTTCATGAAGGAAGTTTTCCGAAATTCCATACGTATAAAAAGTCAATTTTTGAGACGCTCCTAAATACGTACGATTTCGAAATAAAATCGTTCGAACTAATTTCACAACTTCTCCAAGCTTCGTACTCGCTCCTACTATCGTGAAATCATTTCTAAAAATCCACGGAATTTAATTTGGATTTTCCGGGGTATTACACCCTACACCCTGATTCGAATCCCACTGATGTTGATTGGAGTTAAATCTCAATATATTATTAGTGGCCAGGGGGGAGGAAGCGTTCTGACATGATCTTCCGACACGGATTAGTCTCTGAACCAAGGAAGCTTTTGAGGAACCGTGCGATCTCGATAAAAAATAATAAAAAAATAAAATAAAAAAAATTCAGTAGAAGGAGATCAGTCATTTTTATTTAATATTAAAAAAGTAATATTATACTGTGATCCGCCCCGGTGAGGCCGTCAGAAAGAGACACCATTAAAAACAATACCACTCCATCTATTGAGTGAAGCTCAGGAGGGAGTAAACTAATAAAAAATTGACAATAAAATTTTCAGTAGAATCCATCAGCAGACTCGCTAACGACCTAAGACCAATAATCCTTACAGTTTCCTAGATCTCAATAAAAACAAGAGATTAGGTACCAAAACAGAAAGCGTCCTAAATCCCAAATTTTTATAAAAAAAATTCACCGGGATCCCAAATCCGGAACCAAGAGTTGGTAAGCCCAACTAATACTGCTCTAACCCACCCTAAAAGGCCCAAGCTTAAATCTGAAATACAAATCCGAGCCCAAGCCCAAGGGGGAGTTGCCCTAGCAGCCGAAGTCGATCTAGCCAAACCAGTGTCAGCTCCTCGAAAAAGCTCCGGCAGTCCAGCAGCTACCCTGCTGCATCTCACCTTCGCTAATTGGCTTTGCCACCAGACCATCCTATGACACCGATAAGCAAGAACACGTCGAGAGAGAATCTGAAAAAGAATCTGACCCAACTCGCACTTCACCACCATTCGATGATCTGTCACTTGCACCACCTCGCCATTGTGCCGACGTCGGAGACCGCTGCTTGTACTGAAACCAACGAAAGCTCCACTAAACGCCAACCTACAAACAAGTAGCATTTGCGTCGGAGTCGGATGATCCGGCCGAAGTAATATCATATCCACACTTCGCAGCCTTCTACCCGGATCCCACTCAACCCAACGACCGCCACCGCCCTCCTTTGTCGTTCCAAAAATCCTTTGGCTCTCTGGCACGGCCACACTATCGCCAAAGCTCTCTTCAAAAGCCGCTCTACCATCAAGAACAGCAATCTAACACATAGAGGCCGAGCCTTGAAAATATCTCCATGAATGGAGCAGGTTTATGTCGTGACTCCCAAGAGACGCGCTGCTTCCACAAGCTCTAGTAAAGCGCTAGGGTGTCCCTAGTATAAGATTGTTGAATAACCTATGTATTGAAACAAAACCAAATGGTGAAATTATCAATAAATTATTGAATTTTTTTTGTGAAACAAATAAGTTTAATATACTTTTATTCATACACTCTTCACAACTTTTCAAAGTATATTGAAATAATATCACAAACTTGACATAATAATGCCACAAGTGGATGCATTTTGTAATAAGGGATTAACTACCATTGTTCAAGACTCAACAGTGGCAAATAGGGATCGATTTGCATTTAAAAAAAAAAGGAACGATTGGTAAGTAGTGACATTAATAGTTAAAAAAAATTTTAATTTTTTTTTTTTCGTTCAGGGTTGGTTGTGTTTTTGTTTTTGAACTGAATGATTTATAGCATTAATTATGACCCTAAACATGGATTAGAATAGTGCATAGATGACTACTCTAATAAAACAATATGAGCACCGAGTAGTCTATACTAAAACAAAAGGCACTTCGCCTTGTAGGCAATCTAGGCTACTTGTCCACATACGCCAAGCACGTAACTGTGGTACAATGGAGATAAGCACATCTACAAAGTCTCATAAAAGAGCTCCCACTAGCATAAACTGAAAACCAGACTTAGAATACTAGCCAATAGATGGGCCTTCAGCCCAAACCCATAAATTAGAGAAATAATGGGCCCGTGATATAGCCCAAAAGTCATTTGTACTCTTGGGCCTCCTAAGGACGTTGAGCGCCCCAAGTACTATAGGAACCCAAACCCTTAAAACCCAGAATTCAACGTGGGGAAGTAGGCTTGCAGCGCCGCCACCCTTCTTCTCCGCTATCTTCCTTAGCTAGGTTTCAAGTTGAGTCATGGCTTCGCCGCCACACACTACCGCTAGCATCATGCTTCCGACTGCCACAACATAGCCTAACAAAAGTATTCATCCCCTATTCGGATTCAACACCAACGTCTTTAGATCCGATCTAACTAAAATCAGATCCAATCCACTCAAGCTGAAATCATAACCAAGTGTGAAGCAACGGGCTAGAAGCTGCCACCACCACCAAATAAAGGTACTCGGATCACACAGACGAAAAAGGTCCCATAACCGAAAGCGAAACCTTGCTTGCTCACGCGCAAGTGCGCAACGAATCGGGTCAAGCAACCACCATCGAGACGAGGTTTCAAACCTAATCAAACTATAGAAGGAAACGGCTGAAAATCGCTGGGCTGAGACACATTGTATGCTGAAAATGCCTGAAATGCTTAAGCGCCAAGGCGATTATTGAGAAAGAAGCAACCAAGTCTTCCATGGCTGACAGTAGGCCTCATCATTTAGCCCTTCGACCCTAAACCCGCCCGGCCCGTAGGGCCGAAGCTCGACCAGGCCCTTACATTAGGGCGGGCCGGCGCTACCCTTTCTCAAATAGGGTAGGGTAAGGGTCATGCAAATGAAGCCCGACCCTACCCTATGGCCCGGCCCTAAAAGCCCTATTCGGCTCAACCCTAAAATTTATATATTATTTTTATTATTTTCTATTACATAGGCTTTGTTTTCTTTAACTATTATTTTCCTTGTTACACAACAATTAATATTGATAGATTTAGAGAGATAGTTAATTGAAGGATTAAATTATGTTTAGTCCCTGTACTATGACCATTTTTTTGTTTCAGTCCCTAACATTCTCAATTAATTTGAAAAGTCTCTAACGTCAAAATTTCCGTTTGATTGGTCCCTCCCGCGTCAAATTAGGAGTTGGCCTTAGGTGAAATGTCCAATTTACCCCTCTGTTATTTCTTTTTCTCCTTTTTTTTCTTTTTCCTTTTTAATTTCTTTTTTTCCTTTTTTCTTTTTAATTTCTTTTTTGTTTTTTCTTCTTTTTTTCTTGTTCTTTTTTTTTTCTTTTTTTTCTTTTTTTCCTTTTTAATTTCTATTTTGCCTTTTCTTCTTTTTTTCTTGTTCCTTTTTAATTTCTTTTTTTCCTTTTTTTTTCTTTTCGTTTTGCCTACTTTCTCCTTCCTCAACCCACCAATCCCATTCCGACCAAACTCCACAACCCATCTGTTTCTCTCCCCAAATTGAAACCAAACCCAGCAAAGTCCTAGTTTGGCTATGCAAAGATGGACATCGAGCAAAAGCAAGAGGCTAGGAGCTGATCGATCACTTCTTTACCTTCTCTGAAGCCATCTCCCTCTGTTGGGATCCGCCCTCGCCTCCATCGTTGCCGACGCCATCTCCCAAACACAAGCAGATCCCAATCAGCTCGGAAATTCGCCGCTAAACCACTCCCCTCTTGTTTTCACAGCCTACTTCTCTCTCTCCCAGTCAAATCTCACTTTCTCTCTCCACATCAAGCCTCAATTTGGAAACTTTTCACTGAAAACTACCATTTTTTCAGACCCTGAGGTTTTTGGGTCTTGCTCAAAATGGTGATTTGGATTTTGGGTCTGGTTGAAATGATGATTTTTGATGGCCAAGTTGACCAAAACCAGAAGTGAAGAAGAAGAATAGTGATGGAAAAGAAAAATGGCCGCCGGCGTGGAGAACAATAATTGGGGTTTCGGGTCGATCTGGATTGGTTCGCCGACGTGGCGCTATCGATGCAGCAGGATATGATGGTCATTAAAAATGAAAAAGAAAAAAGAAAAAAGAAAAGAAAAAGGAAAAAAGAAATTAAAAAGGAAAAAATAAAAATAAAAAAAGGAAAAGGAAAAGGAAAAAAGAAATTAAAAAGGAAAAACAAAAAAAGAAAAAAAAAAAGGGTCGCCGGCGTGGAGAACAAGATTTGGGGTTTCGGGTCGATCTGGATTGGTTCGCCGACGTGGCGCTACCGATGCAGCAGGATACGATGGTCATTAAAAAGGAAAAAGACAAAAGAAAAAAGGAAAAAAAAGAAATTAAAAAGGAAAAATGAAAAATAAAAAAGGAAAAAAGAAAAAAGAAAAAAGAAAAAAGAAAAAAGAAAAAAGAAAAAAGAAAAAAGAAAAAAGAAAAAAGAAAAAAGAAAAAAGAAAAAAGAAAAAAGAAAAAAGAAAAAAGAAAAAAGAAAAAAGAAAAAAGAAAAAAAGGAAAAAAAGAAATTAAAAAGGAAAAAGAAAAAAAAAGGAGAAAAAAAAATTAAAAAGGAAAAAGAAATAACAGAGGGGTATATTGGACATTTCACCTAAGGCCAACTCCTAATTTGACGCGGGAGGGACCAATCAGACGGAAATTTTGACGTTAGGGACTTTTCAGATTAATTGAGAATGTCAGGGATTGAAACGAAAAAATGGTCATAGTACAGGGACTAAATATAATTTAATCCTTAATTGAATATAACCACCATAACTAAATTAATAAATGCTATAAGTTAATTTCTATATGTGTGTGTGTGTGTGTATTAAATATGATCAACAAAAAACAATGAGTCTTGTATTACCTATATAATCATTGAGCCACATTTTGAGGAAAAAAAAAATAATGTATATATTTTTTTTTTGGGTTATACAAAATAAGGCCCTTTTCGGCCCTATTCGGAAGGCTGGCCCTAGCGAATCGGGCGGGTAAAGATTAGCATATTTAAGCCCCGGCCCGACCCTAAATTTTGTTGACTTTGACTAGGCCCGGCCCGGCCTGACCCTAAGTCCTAAAATTTAGGGTAGGGCCGGCCCTAGCTCGGCCCATGATGACCTCTAGCTGACAGCTGCTAGCGCGGCTATAGGGTTTTGAAGAGCTCTTTCAACCATTGTTTGGTCGTATCTATTTAGAATTTGGAATGTGTAATGAACTGATTTAGGTTTTACTTGAGTGCATTTAATTTGTTTTGGCATATTTTTGCGTTTAAGATTACATTGAATTCTTTTATTAGGGATATAATAGTGTAATCATTGTTTAAAAATGATGGTAGGAGTAACTATTGACTTGTTGTTTTTAGATACAAAATAAGAAACGGTCTCTCTAACGTATGACCATAGCTTAATATTCGTTGGTTATTAAGAGTGATAAAGTAGTTCTTGTTTCTTTTTTATAATTAAATAAAAACTAGACGACATATGTTCCTTGACAGCGCGATATTTGTAGTCTTATTTTATTTTGTTAATCATAAAAAAATTGAACTTATCCCAAGATACAAGAAAAGAAAAATTAAGATCATCTATACTCCAGAAAATCTGAAGAATGATATAATAAGCTACTTTTCAATGGAATGTTCTAAGAAGACAACTATTCTATCAAGATTAAGAAGAGGATTTGAAATTCACAAGCAAAGACGTGCACCAGCTCCTTAGACTGATTCACATAACACGAGGCTACTGTTAAGTAACCCTTTTTCCTTTGAAGGATCGGTCCTTGATTTAAACAATGCCGGCCTAAGTGAATTTAAATTGTTATACCCCAGTCTACTATATGGTGTGGGTTCGAATTGTTAGAATATCTACATTATAATATGTCATAAAAAAAAATCTACATTATAATATAATTAATACACACTCAACATCTTCCAAACTCTTTTGTTTGGAAGGGAATATTCAGACCCTATTTTCTTGCTTACATAAGAACTTCTAAGAAGCAACAAAGAGTGAAACGAATTTGGTGAGTCTACCCATTGTTAATCAGACAAGAAAATAAAATCTTGTACCTAAATTTGGAATTTGTGTATTGTTTATGTGAATTAGATAGAGTTCGGCAACCTGAAAAGGAAAGAAAAAGAATCCGTACTTCGAGAGTAGCAATTTTTCTTGTATAAGGAATAGAAAAGTTGCCAAATTGATATTGAGTGAGTTATTTTCTCAATTCATTCGGTGTCTGAATAATCAATGGGTTCTATTTTATTCGTTCAGATCAGAATGGTAGTAGAAATGTATATAGCATTCTTAACCCCAATCCATCTCACTACCATCCTAAGTTGATCGATCATGGATGCATGGATCGATTGATCACACTAAACTTTTTTTTTTTTCCTCGAGAGAGAGTGACAATTTTTTATTGTTGTATACTATTGTCTAATAGTTAGCTGTATTGTTGGTAGATCATTTACCAAAAGCATACCAAGAAACAAAGTACTCCTGCTAAATAAGTCGAGCAATCAAATGAGCATTAGAATTTTAAGTGGGTGATCACACGAAGACGAGGGTGATAGAAGCTACCATGAAGATTGTCCAATAAATACACTGGTTATTGTAAAAGAAAATGGCGAAAAATGAAATATCAAAAGCCCAGTAATCAGTTATCCAATCCATACTAGCTGGAACAGCGAATGGTGATAGCTACAGATCCTAATGCCTACCTTGGGCCAGCCCAGAGGTTACAGATCCTAATGCCTACCTTGGGCCAGGCCAGAGGTGAAGAGGTGACAAAAAAAAATATAAAGGAAGGGGCATTCCGAGAATTGAACTCGGGACCTCTCGCACCCTAAGCGAGAATCATACCACTAGACCAAATGCCCTCAATGCTTCTGATTGCCACAAATATCCTTTACGACTATCACCGGTAAAAAACACACAAAATAATGAGTTTTTTTTTTTTTTCAACCGGTGAACTATTTAGAAAATTTATTAAAATTGATGTTTGAGGTAGAAGAGGTCAGTTTATTAAGAATAATTTTCCAAACATATGATAACGTTGAGCTGCAATAGCAGCTAATAATAAAGAATGAGAAGAAAAATAAAAGCATTCATGCACTAGAGAGCTAGCATGAGCAGCCATTAAATGTGCTAACTTGTTAGCATTGCTTCTAGTGTGAGAAATTTGAAAATTGAGATTTGATGCCAATATGCAACTCAAGTCTTCATACATACGACCCAAAAAGAAAGTATTAATCTCTTCAAAGTTGCAAAGTTGTCGTTGCACCATCTCAAAATCAGTCTCTATCACAACAGATAACAAACTTTGGTCTAAGGCAAAGTCAATTGCCATCTTGCATGCCAAAACCTCTGCATGTTCTGGCGAAATTAAACCAACCAAAGGCTGCCCTCCACTAGCAACCATACTACCATATTCATCACGCACCACAAACCCAGCACTTCCCAATCGGGAGACATGGTGAAATGAACCATCCACATTTTTCTTCAATAAGCTAAAGGAGGGAGCTTTCCATCGAGCAATTCTAGAGCTGCCACTCCCTTGAGTAACCGGTCTGGTGTTATGAAAATGAAACTCATGCAATCTTGCAATATACTTAAAAAACACATCAACAGCATGACACCTTTTATTGTCCCAAACTCTGCTATTTCTCTCCTTCTAAATCCCCCACAACAGATAGATAAATTCACCCAAATTCAATAACGAAAGGTCATGGACTCATAAACTTAACCAATGCAACAAATCACAAGAGATTGCATAAGAACTTAGACATACTTGAGCCAACATGCACACCCCTACTTTGAAAAATTTGTCTTATAAAAGAGCAATCATGAATAATATGTAATGTAGTCTCAATTGCACTATCATGCAAAACACATACCTGTGACTCCAAAGCCATCATTTTAGAGATGAGTCTCTCCATCGATAGAAGAATGTTATGGTACACTTTTCACATGTGAATCTTCGCCGAATTAAGAATCTTCACTTTCCACAATTTCTTCCAAAGGGTGCACAAGATGTTAGACTTCTTGCAATCCTCTAATAATCATTAATTTCGAGAATACTTTGGAACACTGGTTGTAGTCTAACAATATTAGAAGTCAACTACTCTGGCATGAAACACAAACATTTTCTTTTTGAATTTGTTTGAAAATTTGTCATGATGCATAGTTTTTCACTTTTTCTTTTTCTTCTTTCTAATTTATCATCTTCATCTTTATGTGGAATTTGAACAATTTGTTCGCATAACCACGTATTGAAAACTCTCTTCAAGGCTCCGGCCAGTAAGTTAACTATCATTACTTTTCTTTTCTTTCTTGAAAAAACTATCATTACTTTTCGAATATTGGCAAAATTGTAGAAATTTTTTAATTATATATAAGACTGTTACTTGTCGCTACGCCACTGGGCAAGGGACAAACATTTTGGAGTGAACGTAATAAAAGAAAGTTTGAAGGTGGAGAGTGTTGCCCCTCTAGATTCAAACAGTTCTTCCTACTGTCCATAAAAGAATCTGCAGGTTTAGCTTTTGTCTCCGCCTCTTCTCCCTCAAGTCAGATTCCCATCTTTGGCTACTTGGGCATTTCACCTCTTCTTCCCTCGGCCCCCCGCTTCATTCCAGTGATTTGGCAATCCCCCCTAGAAGCTGGTTTAAAGCTAACTCTGATGGTTCTTACCAGGATCTTAACCATGCTGGCTATGGAGCGGTTTTTCGGAACTGCGATGCGGCCTTCTTGGGTGCTTTTTCTTGCAATGCTCAGGTCTCTTGTGCCATAGATGCAGAGTTATTGGCTGTGATTGAGGTAATTAAGGTGGCAAAAGAGAGAGGCTGGTTCCCTTTGTGGATTGAAACAGACTCTATGTTGGCTTTACAATACTTTAAAAAGCCATGCTTAACCCCGTGGAGGCTGCGGGTGCAATGGATGAATAGCCTTAATTCGATCAGCCAGTTTCAGGTACACGTCTCTCATGTCTTCAGGGAGGGAAATCAAGTTGCAGATAAGCTGGCTAACTACGGTGCCTTGAATAGTGGGTCAGTGTGGTGGGATTCAATCCCTCATTTCTTGATTAGTTCTTTTGGTCAGGATTTTTCTGGACATACTACTTACCGGTTTGCTTAATTGTGGTTGTTCTCTTTTTATGTTTGTTATATGTATAGGAGTGGTCAGGCCTAGTCCCCCACCCTTCTCTCTGTATCTTGTTTCCTTCTTAATAAATTCACTTTTGAGGGACGGGCGGTGGGCTTCCGGTTGTAATGGTCCCCTTCGGGGTTGTGTGGGTGCCTTGGTGCCTCTTTCTGACCGTTACAGAGAAGCTAATATCGCCTAATCCTCATTAGTTTTCAAAAAAAAAAAAAAGGGACAAACATTTTGGAAAGTTTCACACCCTCGATCATGAAGCTGCCGCAACTTGGTAGAGCGATCCAAGCATTGCTACAACCTCTACCAAACAGGTTGGCCATTGTCAAGATATATATAATTTTTTTAATTTTCTTTTTTATTCTGAGACAAGTGATTTAAACTTGAGACTTCATACACAATCTGAATAGAAATACTATTGGAAATACTTAATATTAACTTATTTATATCGTCCAAAACATTTGAATAAAACCACCCTATGTTTGTAATCAAAGCTTTGTTTATATTTAGCTCTTAACAAAACCAAGTTGTGAGAACACCGACAAAGACCCTGGCAAATTTCTGAAACTTGTCTCCAGTCCTCTCTTACCCTTAACGTACGGTTATTATTAGGTTCTGGGGTATAGCTACGGAAAAACAAATTAAGTAAAACCCTAGTTGTCTGTGTGTACATAACATCCATGAGAAGAACTTGAAACTAAATCAACTAATTATTCCCACATTTGTTTCTGTCTAATTTTCAGATCGACTAGTTAATTACAAGTGGATTTGGTTTCGAGCCATAAACATACTAATAATTACGTTAAGAATTTGATTAGGTCAAAATGATACGTACGTAAGTATGTACCAATTTCCAGATCCCCTTACCAAGTCAAAATATTAAACAAATATGGTATGAAACAAATTCTTGAATAGAGATGATGATGCTTGGAAAACGTACATATTCTGTCAAAACACTGTACAACTGTATTTTAGCGCGTGGAAATAATAATGAAGAACACCCATATCCCTTTGATTCTTTGAGGACTGCATAGTGCACTGCATACTATAATCGATCATATACTATATAATAAAAATTGAGGCGTGCTCAATAAGGAGTTGGTCGACTCGATCTTATGCATGGTTTCATTTTCCTTGACCGTAGAATATTCTGTAAATATTTACTTTCCTTGTACGTATAAATTACGTTTCTCTGTATAATTGTAGGAGATCGTTTCCTATTAGGATTACTCTTGTATCACTTTATAAACCCTATTCTTTGGAGGTAAATATTATTAAAGCATCCAAAACCTATTGAATTCTTATTTTCTACTTGGTATCAGAGCAGGCTCAATTCCTGCACTGTATTCCTCTGAAACCCGAAACCTGCATCTCGAAGAATTTTTACGAACCACCTGATCAAATTGATTTTTTCCACCATCACAAGTCCATTCGAAATTGACCCAAACGAAAATCACTTTGGAAGCAGCAGCATCTGCAACATCACGTGGGGACTATATACCACCACATCCTTCATAATTGTCTAGGCCTAGCCGACAAGCCACAAGCCCAAGCCAAGCCAAGTCGCTGCATAATTGTTCAAGCCTTGCTGCGCTGCTACAGTCCCTACAGTCCTCCTTTTTTTTATTTCGTACAGATCCTTATTTCTGCTAAAGTGCTAAATGGAGGACGACGCTGCCACCCTTGCACTCCACAAGATGCCTCCAATTATTAACCATTATCATACCACCACTCAAGATAACTCAGCGTTTCCAACTGGCGTTGCCTTGAACGAATCCAACTACACCATATGGGCTCCTCTTATGAAGATGAGGATCGGAGCACAAGGAAAGGTTGGCCATCTCACTGGAGCTAGAGCTGCACCAAATGTAGATTCTGCTGAATTTGAAGTTTGGACCACAGAGAACGAAAAAGTGAAGAGTTGGTTAATTGATTCCATGGAGCCATCCCTCATGAATCGATATATCCGACTCCCAACTGCCAAAGATGTGTGGGAAGCTGTTGAGAAGACCTTTTATGATGATTCTGATGAAACCAGAATTTTTGAATTAAACAAGAAGTGCTTTGGAGCAAAACAGAATGGCCGGACTCTTCCTACCTACTACAATGAATTGGTGGGAATGTTTCAGGAAATTGATCAGCGTATGGCCTCTCAAAATAACACAGTGGCTGCAGTTGTTCAAGAGACCACTGCCATGGCACGAATGCGAGTTCACATGTTTCTTAGTGGACTCGATTCAGAATATGATCAAATCCGTGGTGAGATTCTACGCAAAGACCCTAAATTCGACTTGGAGTAAAGTTATGCATATGTTCGGAAAGTGCATTCTGAGAGGCAGGCAATGGGACACGCCTCTGAATCCTCTGCCATGGCTGTCCAATGCAAACAGGGTCCTCCCCCAGGCTTCTCAATTCCTCCACAACGCCGCCCTCCGAGTAAAACAAATTCATATGCAAATACAAAGTGTCCAGTGTGTGGAGAGTTGGGTCATAGCAAACAACGGTGTTATGAGGTGATTGACTACCCTGATTGGTGGGATTTCACCAAGAAACAGCGAAAGAACCTTGGAAAAGCAGCCATGGCTACTACAGAGGAAACGCAGCCATCTAATGCCTCCGCTAATGTAGCACAGTCAGGTATGAAGGGTAAGATATCTATGAATAGTTCTTGAATAATTGATACAGGTGCATCTGACCATATGACTAATGATCCTAGTCTGTTAGAAAAGATGAAACCCTCCTCTCAAAATATTGTTTCTACTGCTGATGGTACTCCAACTCCGGTTACCAGAGAAGGTTCTGTTGTTCTCTCTAATACATTAACCCTTGATTATGTGTTAGTTGTTCCTTCATTGGCATATAATCTCCTATCTGTTGGCCAAATTATTCTAGCACTAGCATGTATTGTGACCTTTTATCCCTCTTTCTGTGTGTTTCAGGACATTCTGACTCGACGGATTCTTGGTTATGGTGTTAGAAGGGGGAAACTCTACTACTTGGATCTGACAGAGAGTGGCGAACAACAGTTGTTAGGACAAGTGAATCAGGTCAATGGAGTAGAGAGCGCTAAGGAAACAGTGTGGCTATGGCATCGTCGTTTGGGTCATCTATCTTTTAGTAATCTCAAGAAACTACAACCTCATTTGTTTTCGGTTGTTAGTGATTCAGATTTTCGTTGTGATGTATATGAATTGGCTAAGAGCCATAGAATTTCGTATTCACCTAGTCTTCATAAAAGTCCCATTCCATTTATGAAGATTCATTCTGATGTCTGGGGTCCTGCCAAGATCCCTTCTCTTTCTGGAGCTCGGTATTATGTGACTTTTATTGATGATTGCACTCGTATGACTTGGGTATCTTTGTTAAAGAACAAGAGTGATGTATGTTCCATGTTCCAAGATTTTCATAAAATGGTGTCCACGCAATACCAACAGTCTATTCGTATTTTCCAGTCTGACAATGGTGGTGAATATGTTAATGGCCCTATGCAGGAGTTTATGCAATCTCATGGAATTCGCCATCAGACTTCAAACTCATATACTCCTCAACAGAATGGATTGGCATAAAGGAAGAATCGCCAGTTACTTGAAGTTGTCCGTGCTTCTTTGTTTGGCATGCATGTACCTCGTGAATATTGGGGAGAAGCTGTGAAGTCCGCCGCCTACCTCATTAATCGTACTCCTTCTCGGGTAATTGAATTTCAAAATCCGCCTCCCCGGCAACGGCGCCAAAAATTGATACGCTAAAATTAAGCGCTCAACTTAACCCTGCAAGATGTAGTCGTTAGCAATATAGAGTAAGCAGGGATCGTTCAAGCCGGGGATTGAGGGTAACAAATTATTCACACAAAATAAAAACAAACTAATTTAAACTAACTAAAACAAAAATCAAACAAATAAAATCTGAAACTAAACAAAACAAAAACGTCAAATACTAGAAAAGAGAGAAAAATATGGCAGGAAACAGAAGGGGATAGAAAGGGGCTCTGCAATCCTAAACAAGAACAATATTCAACGGCGCCAAAAATTGATACGCTAAAATTAAGCGCTCAACTTAACCCTGCAAGATGTAGTCGTTAGCAATATAGAGTAAGCAGGGATCGTTCAAGCCGGGGATTGAGGGTAACAAATTATTCACACAAAATAAAAACAAACTAATTTAAACTAACTAAAACAAAAATCAAACAAATAAAATCTGAAACTAAACAAAACAAAAACGTCAAATACTAGAAAAGAGAGAAAAATATGGCAGGAAACAGAAGGGGATAGAAAGGGGCTCTGCAATCCTAAACAAGAACAATATTTTGGGGTTTTTGGTTTTTAACGAAAATAAAAGATAATATAAAAGAAAAACAATTTTGATTTTAGGTTTTTAGAAAATAAGATGGAGAATATGTTAGAGACTTGGAAATCCACCGCCAATTACTTTCGAACAATGTTAAGTTAACCTAGTTTCAATTACTAAGGTGTGAACAGAAACCAACCAAGAAACAAGTCGGAGCAGATCATGTCCCTTATTTATGTTTCCCTAATTACTTAGTCTACGTGAACGCACAATAGCTAAGCCTATCAAACATGCAATCAAGGTATAGAACGCTATCCTATCAACAATACATATAGTGTCAACATATTTGAAGCATTAAGATCACATGGAAACGATTGGTTATAGAGTTGCAGTCTAGTGTGGAACGCCTACCTAGCATGCTCTTCTAGTTGTTTAAAACATTAGCTTTTGTCCAAAGCCTTGCATACTTGTGGATTAGAAAACAAGACGATTAGGTGAATTATTTTCTAAACCTAGCTCCAATTACATGCATAAATCCTATGTTCGCGACCATAAAACATACACATGCAAAAGTTTTCAATCAATCAGAGATAAACAACCAATTCACACCAAAGATCAAAAAACTAAATTTCAACAAACATATGTTCTACATAATTGGGGCTTCAAACCTCGCCCCTAACAAAAAGTGACTAGCCACACATCGTCTTAAATTCAACAAATAAAAGCACGAGTATTAGATTACAAGATGATAGAAACCGTAAAAGGGAGAGTATGAGAGCCACGAATTCACTTTTAGGCAGCCTTAGATGCAAGCACTCCTTCAAGATAGGTCACGGCAGAAGCTTGATGGAGATGGAAGATGAATTGCACGGTTTTTCTTCTTGAAGACTTGGGAATTTTAGACTTTGTGTGCTAGGGTTTGGGAGCAGAAGATGGCGCTGTAGGATGGTCCTCTTCAACGTGTTTAGAGCCTCTATATATGTGGAATACACAGCCCAAGTTTCCTTTTCCAATTCTGCTTTGAAAGCCTCCCCTAGTTGCTTGAGGATTACTCTACTTGGTGCATAATTAAATGATTTTCAAGCCTTAATAATCTTCCCAAAATCTTGAGGAATCATTCTAGGACTCTCCATATTTGCAGCAGCAAAAACCTTCCAAAAATGCCCTGGAAATCCGTCCAAAGAAGAATTCTGCCAAAATGCCCTGTTTTGACTAGGATTCTATTTCTGACTCTGAAGCTTACTTCTTGGGCAAGGAACGACTTCTTCTTGACAAGTTTCTGGATGGTTCTTGACTCCCACGTCCTCTATGACATCATATAATCTAGAATGATCAATAAAAGTCTGGAAAAACTCCAAGAAAATCGCCGGAAAAGATCTCCCAAAAAGCTTCGTGAAAAGCTGACAGTTTCTGCCTTATCGGGAAGCCTACTTTGCATTTGATTTCCTGCTTCCTCGTTGACGTTTCTGACCAGTTATTTAGCTGTACTTGAAGTATAACATCATGTATTCAAGGATCGCTGGTCCTTTCTGCAAAGGTGCAGCCGGAAGAATGCAAGAATTGCTCCTCAAAACCGTTCCCAGAAAGCTGATTCTGAAACTGCAGTTTTCTGCTTTGCAGCAACTATTTTGCACAATGATTTCCGTGGACTTCCCTTGTAATTTCCGGCCAAATGGTTGATCAAACTTGGTCCTCTGCATCAGTACTTCATGTTTCATAGCCTCATTGCTCCTTGTGAGCTCCTATTTCTCTTGAATCACTCCACGAACAACCTAAAAAGAAACAAAGTTAAAACTGACTTTTTAAAGGAAATAACTAAGAAAAGTGTAAAGGATTCCACACTATATTTGTCGCATTTATGCTCCTATCAGGTAATTGAATTTCAAAATCCTCAGCAGAAACTTCTGTCACTTCCGTCGCTACCAAATCTTGAACCTCGCGTGTTTGGCTGCATAGCCTATGTTCATATTCCCAAGCCTCAACGTAGCAAGCTTAATCCCCGTGCCCGTAAGTCTATATTTGTTGGTTATGCAGAATTCAAAAAGGGTTATCGTTGCTATGATCCTCTTACTAGCACTATGTATGTTTCTCTTGATGTTGCGTTTCGCGAATCTGAGCCATATTATTCAGGGGGAGTTTCCGAGTCTTCCCTTCAGGGGGAGAGCAACTGTGAAGGAAATCCTCGAGATTTATTTGCATTTGAAGAATTCGAAGATTTAGGGGCTTTGGAGTTAAAATTTGGAGTTGGGAACTCTCCAATATCAGTGGACAACGACATAGACGTTGAGACGGCAAACAAAAAAGAATTGGGAGAATTGGGCACTGAACCAATCGGTGAACCCGTAGGGGTGGACCACTCAGATGGAGGTGTTGACCGGATCGTGGGGTCCGCAGGTGAGGATGGTGGTCTGATGGGATGTAGACAAGTCGGTGGACTAGTGGGCCCCTCAGATGGGCAGCATTTTGAGTCTCCAAGCCGACGGCTTGGCTCCAGCCGATCAATGGGCTCCAGCCAACCATGTAACACGCTAAATACTCCTAATGCTGCAAGTCAATTTCATGATTTGTCAGAAAGGGCAGGTCCAACACGCCAACCTGTTACTATGCAGCCCCAAAGTGGGGTTGACTTGTCAAACAGGGACCATGTGCACCAGAAAACCGACACGCAACTTGAAGGTGATGATGATGCATTAATGCATGCTGGGAAATATGGAACATCAGAAACTAATGACGTGTTCATTCATCAGCCCCGCTATAATGCACCCACTGAACAGAATATTCAGAGTCCTCATCTGTCAGAGTTCTTCCCCTTCTCTACATCGTCAACTAAAGAATCCGCTGCAAATGTTCCTTCCCAGGTACCTTTAATTTCAAACGAGTCATCTGGGGTAGGTAATATTGAGTCTAGGAGATCACAGAGGGCTACCAAGGGTATTCCTAAGAAACAATATGAACCAGACATCAAAACCAAAGCTAAGTATCCTATAGCTAATTACATGTCTAACCATAGGTTGTTGGCACGTCTTAAAAGATGCACAATTTAAACCTTGCACTCAAACATCATCGTTGGTAATATAGTGATCAAGCAAGGGTCATTACCCGCTGAAGATTGTTTCTAAACTGCTAATCAAAAATCACAAACTACTCTAAACTATGCTACTGAACAGTTAACGAAAATAAATTAAGTAACTAATCTAGACTCAATGGAATTTTCTGAAACTTTTACAGGACACTAAAGACACATTGAAAAACAAGTACACAAAATTTCAAAATAATTGGAGTTGATTTGCTATATGAAATAATTCACGTAAAACTGAACACAGAAAGCTAATCAAACAGAAACAGATTTTATAAGATTCTAAAACTGTTAATAGAAACAAAGCTAAGGACTCATTCTCTACCACCGAACATATTCATTCATATCAAAGCTCAGTTATGGAATTCTAATTCTCAATTGAATTTACCCGAAATTAACTCACAAGCTCGAGTTAACCCATTACCCTTTCTTAGTTCCTCGTTAAGTGAATACAAGCTCACCACTTAATCTATTTTCGAATATGCAACCTAGACACAAGCTCGCTAAGTTTAACATATCAAAATCATTAAGCAAGAAAAGGGTTTGGATAAATCTAGGGTCACAAGTACGTTGGTAGTCTTGCTAAACCTATGGTTTGAGTCACTGTAATTCGTGAAAACATTTTGCTACTCAATTGGAATGAACACAAGACATATACGAATCTAGTGTTACTCCTAGCATTAGAATCCTAACTTATTCATTTAGTTGCGCACCTAAGCAAATAAGTAAAGATTCATCTTGTAGATACGGTGAATCAAACACTCAATTGACAATATAGAAAACCAAAAACTGATTTATTAATATGAATTGAACATGTTCGGGGCTTTGAAATCGCCCCTAGCTACAAAAGTATTTAGCTAGACATAGTTATGATGAAAACAAAAACTAGAAGAAAAGAAAAGGAAGAGATGATAGCTGGATGATGGCAGAAGGGGTGTCGTTCTTTCTCCTCTTGTGCTGCAGACATAAGTCTAAACTAAATGTCTCTCTCTATCTTCTGCTCTCCCCTTCTCTGTTCTGCCGTTCTCTTCTGCTCTCCCCTCTATTTATCTAGTCATATAGTGCTCCTAGCACTAGTTATTGCAGCTGGAAATATTGCTCCTAGCACTAGTTATTGCAGCTGGAAATATTTCTTTCATATAGTGCTCCTAGCACTAGTTATTGCAGCTGGAAATATTGCTCCTAGCACTAGTTATTGCAGCTGAAAGTGTTTCTTTTTCAAAGATGGATGGCTGCAACTTTTCAAGTTAGGTGTGCTGCCACTTCAGATTCTCGGAATGTCTGACCTTGCTGTACTAATTCGGCCATAACTTTTTGTACAAAAATGATATGGACAAACCGTTAAAAGTTCTGGAAACTAGACATCCAAGGCTTTCCAACCATATAAAGCTCACTTTCTCACTCGCTCTGAGCTGTTCTCAGTTTTATTTTGAAGTTGACTGATCTGCACAGGCAGATTTGCTGATTTGGCTTCTTTTCTTCTACTTTGCTCCATAACACCTACAAAACATAAAAATAAAGTAAATGACTCAAATAGATGGAAAACTAGCTAAGAAAACATGAAGAAATTAATATGGAATCATGTATATTTATGAGCTTATCAAATTCCCCCACACTTATCTCTTGCTAGTCCTCGAGCAAAACAAAAGAAACTAATTAGAAAAAACACAAGAACCTAATGTCTTCCAAACATCTCAGAGAACTTACAATGCCCACAAGTATGATCCTCAAAATTCGAATAGTCATATATCAGAATTCAGAACTTCACTTAGAGGCTAATTTATTTTGATAACCGTCATGCTCAAAGTATAATGCAAGGACAATCAAACCCACGCAACAAATGAGAACCAACTTCCTCATGGTTCAAACAAGAAATTCACTTAATTTCTCACAGAGATGCTCTCAATTCTTTTCACTCATGATTTTCTGACTCAGCGCACACAATCCTAAGTATTTCTACGTGAGAGAATTGATAATATAATGACAACAAAAAGCTCACGTAGATAACAGGACAAAGAAGGCTCTTTCTGAATATATTATTTTTTTTTTAGATTTCACGAACGATACTAGCATAAGACCAAATGAACCCAAGCCATAGGCTCATCTCCATGCACAAATCTCCACAGACCAACTGCCGTCCCCAATGATCAAATAGGTCTTTTATTCAGGGTTATAATGGGGCCAATGGTAAAGGTTAAAAGAAAGAAAGGATAGGGAATAACAAAGATCCTAAAGAACTTAGTGGAGCACTAGAAGAACATAAGAGATAACAACTTGTGAAACTCCTCTAGGTAATCAATCTTCGAACACATGAAGCAAGAAATTTTTTTTTTTTTCAAGGTCAGATGTCATTTGCTTGGGCCTTTGCTTCATTCTAAACCTTTCTTCTAACACTTGTGAAATAGGACAAAGGTCAAATTTTCTTGAACAGGCCTTCAACTCAAAATAAACTCCTTATTCACAAAGGGGGACTAAAATCCATACACAAAATTTTTTTTTTTATTTTTTTTTTATGGACAAGTCTCACCCCCACACTTGCTTGCAAAAGTACCTCGAACATAAGTATCTCTCTAAAGATTGCTCCACTAATTCATTAGGATAGGGTAAGGATACATCTATACTAAGCTTAGGGTTACGGAATTTGTGGTGATGAAACAAAAGGTTCAATGTAGGCTCAACGGGGTTAACTAGGGGATTGCACAACTTGTGTGCCTAAGGGGACACAGGTTTAATTTGGCTATGGTGGTAAATCCTAGTGCCTATATCCCTTCAAAGGTTCAAACATTAGATTGGCAAAAAGTTTCGACAGGCATGAAAGATGAGTTCTAGCATTCTCTAGTTACATTAAAAGCTGCGGTCAATATGCATAGTCAAGATGAAACGACATGTGAAATCAACAAACCCTCGTCAAGAAAATAGGATGATCTAATAAAGTCACTCAGAAAAGAAAAGCACATATACAGGATCAAACGCTCACAAGGGTAGAAATTAAGTTCAACTTGTCCTAGCATGCATCAATCAATTCTCAAGTATCACATTAGCCTAACCATCAATGCATTTTTGTCAAGCACAATAATCATAAAAATCCATTAGCAATTACTTGAAATCAAGAATCTGACATATGCTTGTAATCATCTTGTGACCATAATAAATTTCTGAAAAGTTCAGACTCATGATACTGTTTGGAAGAACCCTAAAGACTCAACAAAGAATAAACCTAAGAACTAGACTCTTTTTTTTTTTTTTTTTTTTTTGGGTAACAAAAAGTTCAAATTCCTTCCCCCCACACTTAAACTAAACATTGTCCTCAATGTTTGATCTAGAATTAATCATGCAACGGTATAGTTAAGTATAGAAGGAAAGACAAAAGCACAACAAAAACAAATATAGTTAAGAAGAGTAGAGAATGCTCCCTCATGTAGACCTCCCAATGCTCTGATCTTTGGACACCGACCTCAAGGTTATAAGCTTTGAATCTCTAGTGTACGTTCCATGCCAAATGCGCACAATCTTCCTCTTCCATTCATTGGGTTGCCTCCCAAGAAGCGCTTGGTTTAACGTCCTCAGCCGGACGAGGCAATTCTTCAATCTTCTTGTGACACTGGTTCGTGAAGGGGCATTACTTCCACATTTTGCATCACAAAAGGCTCATAATAGATCTTCAGTCGATGTCCATTTACCTTGAATATTTTGTTGGTTTTTTCACTACGAATCTCGACTGCACCATGAGAGAAAACATTAGTAATAACAAAAGGACCAACCCAACGAGAGCGCAGTTTACCTGGAAACAATTTAAGGCGAGAATGGAAGAGAAGAACTTTTTGTCCTACAACAAAAGTTTTCCTTGTGATCATTTTGTCATGAAACGCCTTTGTTCTCTCCTTGTATATTCTTGAACTCTCATAGGCATCATTGCGTATTTCCTCAAGCTCATTCAATTGCAGCTTTCTTTGCTCACCAGCCGCATCCAAGTTCATATTGCACCGCTTCACTGCCCAATATGCCCTATGCTCCAACTCAACCGGAAGGTGACACGGTTTTCCATAGACCATTCTGAATGGTGACATCCCAATTGGTGTCTTGTAAGCTGTTCTATATGCCCATAATGCATCATCAAGTCGCAAGCTCCAATCTTTCCTATTCGGATTCACGGTCTTTTCCAAAATTTGCTTTACCTCACGGTTAGAAACTTCTGCTTGGCCACTTGTTTGAGGATGATACGGCGTTGAAACCTTATGTGTGATGTTGTATTTCCTCAACAATGCCTCAAATGATCTATTGCAAAAGTGACTTCCTCCATCACTGATGATAGCTCTTGGCGTTCCAAATCTAGTAAAGATGTTAGATTTAACAAAATCTACAACAACTTTAGAATCATTAGTCCGGGTGGCTTTAGCTTCCACCCATTTGGAAACGTAATCAACAGCTAAAAGAATGTAAAGGTTACCATACGAGGACAGAAAAGGTCCCATGAAATCTATGCCCCAAACATCAAAAAGTTCAACAACAAGAATAGGAGTTTGTGGCATTTGGTTTCTAGCACCTAAATTACCTGTTCGTTGACAACGATCACATGACTTGCAAAACTCAAATGCATCCTTGAATAAGGTAGGCCAATAAAATCCACTCTCAAGTACCTTGAGAGCCGTCCTTTTTGCTCCAAAATGACCACCACATGCATAGGAATGACAAAAAGTAAGAATAGAGAGAAATTCAGAGTTAGGTATGCACCTTCTTATCAACTGATCCGCACAATGTTTCCATAAGTAAGGATCATCCCACACATAATACTTGGCAGTCTTGGTAAGCTTGTCCTTTTGAGCCTTTGTCAAATCATCCGGAAACTTCTTGGTTACTTTGTAGTTGACGATATCTGCATACCAAGGTTCCAAAATTTCTAAGTGAAAAAGTTGCTCATCCGGAAAACTTTCATGCAAAGGCAATAGATCCTCCTCTGCATTTGAACCATTTACAAGTCGACTTAGGTGATCTGCTACCACATTCTCACTTCCCTTCTTATCCTTGATTTCCAAATCAAACTCTTGTAAGAGAAGCATCCACCTAATAAGTCTCGGCTTTGCATCCTTCTTTGTAAGAAGATACTTCAAAGCTGCATGGTCAGAAAACACAATCACTTTAGTACCAATTAAATATGAACGAAATTTCTCTAAAGCGAAAATAACAGCTAAAAGTTCCTTCTCTGTAGTTGAATAATTCAACTGAGCATCATTAAGAGTCCGAGATGCATAGTAGATAACATGTGAAAGCTTGTTCACACGTTGGCCCAAAACAGCACCTACAGCATAGTCAGAGGCGTCACACATTAGCTCAAAGGGCAAATTCCAATCTGGAGGAGTGATGATAGGTGCTGTGGTTAACAACTCCTTAAGTTTCTCGAAAGCTTTCTTGCATTTCTCATCAAACTCAAATGCCACTTCCTTTTGTAACAACCTACATAAGGGTCTTGATATTTTTGAGAAGTCCTTGATGAATCGCCTATAGAAACCTGCATGTCCAAGAAAAGAACGAACCTCTCTCACACTTGTGGGAGAGGGTAAGGAACGTACAAGATCTATTTTTGATTTATCAACTTCTATGCCCTTAGCAGAAATAACGTGCCCTAAAACAATACCTTGATCAACCATGAAATGGCATTTTTCCCAATTTAAAACAAGGTTACTTTCAATGCAACGATTAAGCACAAGAGATAGATTATCCAAGCATTTATCGAAAGAATCACCATAAACACTAAAATCATCCATGAATACTTCTATGATGTTTTCGACAAAATCTGAAAATATACTTACCATACATCTCTGAAACGTTGCAGGCGCGTTACAGAGTCCAAAAGGCATCCTCCGGTATGCAAAAGTCCCAAAAGGACAAGTGAATGTTGTCTTTTCTTGATCCTCCGGAGCAATAGCAATCTGATTGTAACCTGAATAGCCATCAAGAAAGCAATAATGAGAATGACCAGCTAACCTTTCGAGCATCTGATCAATAAAGGGTAGTGGAAAGTGATCCTTGCGAGTTGTTGTGTTTAATTTTCGATAGTCAATACACACCCGCCACCCAGTTTGCACACGTGTAGGCACTAGCTCGTTGTCTTCATTCTTCACAACTGTGATACCAGATCGTTTAGGAACTACCTGCACTGGACTCACCCATTTGCTATCTGAGATGGGGTAGATCACACCCACATCTAGCAACTTTAGTACCTCCTTCTTTACCACCTCCATCATGACAGGATTCAAACGACGCTGAGCTTCCCTTGTTGGTCTTGAACCTTCCTCAAGAAGTATTCTATGCATGCAAGTTACCGGGCTAATGCCTTTTATATCTGCTATGCTCCATCCAATAGCGGTCTTGTACTCCTTGAGCACAAGAATCAACTTTTCCTCCTCTAATTCTGTGAGGTTTGAGGCAATGATCACAGGTAGTGTTTCTTCCTCTCCCAAAAATGCATATTTCAAGTGATCCGGTAGCGGTTTAAGCTCTAACTTGGGGGCCTGCACCACAGAAGGCAACAACTTTTCAGTAGATAAAGGAAGAGAAGTGAAATCATTGGAATTACCTCCAAACCGTGGTAATGACTCAAGGGCAGCCACAGTTTCCTCAATATCCTCCCTCAACTCAATGTTCCTTTTTGAGTTCTTTGATGTTTCAAACTGTAAGCTTTGAGAGATAGTGGTTTCCAATGCATCCTCACTTATGACTTCAAAGAATTTCTGAGCTAAATCATCAAGAATGTCAATAGAAAAACAAGAATGCAACTCACTAGGATACCTCATAGCTTCAAAGACGTTGAAGCTTATTATGTCACCATCGAACTCCATTGTCAAAGTCCCCTCATAAACATCAATCTTAGTTCTAGCGGTTCTCATGAAAGGTCGGCCTAGAAGGATGGGTGTAGATGTAGATGATGGCTCTTCATCCATCTCTAACACATAAAAGTCTGCTGGAAAGATTAAATCATTTACCTGCACCAAAACATCTTCCAACAAACCTTTGGGATATGCATTAGAACGGTCAGCCAATTGAATAACAACACCATCTTTTTTTAGTTCACCAAGACCTAGAGATGCATAAACTGAATAAGGCATGACATTTATAGATGCACCTAAGTCTAACATAGCACGCTCAAACCTGGTGTTACCCATTGTGATGGGAATAGTGAAGCTACCGGGGTCCTTACACTTCGGTGGAAGTTTTTGTTGGAGCACTGCTGAAACATTCTCACTAACCTTCACAGTCTCATTCCCATTTAACCTCCGCTTGGTAGTGCAAAGCTCTTTTAGAAATTTGGCATATTTTGGGACTTGCTTTATTGCATCTAAGAGCGGTATGTTCACTTGGACTTTCCGGAATGTTTCCAAGATCTCCTTTTCAAGTTCCTCTCTCTTTGATTTAGCAAACCTACGCGGAAAAGGAAGACATGAAGTAGTCAAACTTGGAACTGCATTACTAACCTTAGAATCTCTCAAACCCATGGGTTTAAGGGCTGCCTTTGATGTATTTATGTGATTAGGGGGCTGCCCTAAATTGTCCAAGCACTCATGGTTGTCCTCCTTTGCTACTGTAGCTTCTCCTTGCTCCTCCTCATTATTCATGGCCCTTCGAACTCTTTTTTGCACTCTTGGCTGCTCCAAAACTTCTTTCCCACTTCTTAAGGTCACAGCACTAGCATTCTCAAACCCCCCTTTTGGATTGATCACAGTCTGACTAGGGAGCTTTCCTTGTTGGTGTTGTTGTCCAATTATGTTTGCTAGTTGACTCACTTGACGCTCAAGATTCTCGATAGATTTATCTGTTTTCTGTTGAAAAGATTGTTGAGAGTTAGCTAAAGAAGCAACTAAATCCTCAAGAGACTTACTTGGAGCTTGTTGTTGAGGATGAGGTTGATAAGATGTTTGCGGTCTAGCTTGATAGAATCCAGGTGGGCGATTGTAATTGCTTCCTTGAGGTTGCAAGACATTGTCATTATTGCTCCACCTAAAATTCGGATGATCACGCCACCCTGCATTATAGGTATTAGAGAATGGATCATATTTTGGCCTTTGCTGCCCTTGAAATCCAACCGCATTAGCTTGCTCAAAACCATTTTGCTCCATCAATGACGGACATGTATCAGAAACATGTCCCACCATTGAGCACACACTGCATACTTGCTTTGGAGCGATCACAACCTGTTTCACAAGATTAGTTAGGTTAGCTAATTGTAATTCAATATTAGAATTAGTACTTACCTCTTTGACGCTCTTAAGTGATAGCTCATCCCTTCCTCCAAATTGCCGAGTATTTCCAGCTATGTTCTTTAATAATGCTCTAGCAGTAGTTTGAGTCTTGTCCATGAATGCTCCCCCACTTGCTGCATCAAGCATCACACGATCTGTGCCACACAGTCCTTCATAGAAATATTGTATGAGAAGGTGCTCTGATATTTGATGATTAGGACATGAGGCAACCAAGCACATGAATCTCTCATAGTATTCTCCAAAAGACTCTCCATGCATTTGCCGAATTGCACATATATCCTTCCTTATGCTTGCGGCCTTCGTGGCTGGAAAATATTGCTCAAGGAATGCTTGTTTCACTTGATTCCATGTGGTAAGTGATCCGGAAGGCAAATTGTAAAGCCATTCCTTAGCCTTACCCTCCAATGTAAATGGGAAGGCCCTTAACATAACATGGTTTTCATGGATAGTTGCTGGCTTCATTCCAGAACATACCACATGTAGCTCCTTAAGATGCAAGTTGGCATCTTCTGTTGAGAAGCCATGAAACTTAGGCAAATAGTGAATCATGCCGGACTTTAGCTCAAATCCTCCAGCCTCATTCTGATTTGGATAGGCGATGCACAAAGGTTGTTGTTCTACATCAGGAGTTGCCAACTCTCTCAAAGTACGATTGGCCATGTCTTCTTGCCTCTGTTCTTCCTCTTCCCCGGAACTCAAGTGTGGTGGGGATGGTGGTGGCAAGGATGCCGGTGCTCGCGTTTCCTTGATTGTCCTTCGAAACTCTCTAAGTGTGAGTTCAAGCTCAGGATCATACTCAGCAAGATCAAGGCTCTTATTCCTCCGAGTATGCATGCACAATAAGAGGTATCTAAGACAGAAAAATAAAATAAAAGCAACTAAGTTAATAACCCAATGAAACAGAAAAATAAGACAAACAAAATAGATTAGCTATTTAGGAAAAACAATCCCCGGCGACACGGCGCCAAAAATTGGCACGTCTTAAAAGATGCACAATTTAAACCTTGCACTCAAACATCATCGTTGGTAATATAGTGATCAAGCAAGGGTCATTACCCGCTGAAGATTGTTTCTAAACTGCTAATCAAAAATCACAAACTACTCTAAACTATGCTACTGAACAGTTAACGAAAATAAATTAAGTAACTAATCTAGACTCAATGGAATTTTCTGAAACTTTTACAGGACACTAAAGACACATTGAAAAACAAGTACACAAAATTTCAAAATAATTGGAGTTGATTTGCTATATGAAATAATTCACGTAAAACTGAACACAGAAAGCTAATCAAACAGAAACAGATTTTATAAGATTCTAAAACTGTTAATAGAAACAAAGCTAAGGACTCATTCTCTACCACCGAACATATTCATTCATATCAAAGCTCAGTTATGGAATTCTAATTCTCAATTGAATTTACCCGAAATTAACTCACAAGCTCGAGTTAACCCATTACCCTTTCTTAGTTCCTCGTTAAGTGAATACAAG
Source organism: Rosa rugosa (assembly GCF_958449725.1). Classification (NCBI taxonomy): domain Eukaryota; kingdom Viridiplantae; phylum Streptophyta; class Magnoliopsida; order Rosales; family Rosaceae; genus Rosa; species Rosa rugosa. The sequence goes on along the minus strand of NC_084826.1, from coordinate 12,605,988 downwards.
CTCACCACTTAATCTATTTTCGAATATGCAACCTAGACACAAGCTCGCTAAGTTTAACATATCAAAATCATTAAGCAAGAAAAGGGTTTGGATAAATCTAGGGTCACAAGTACGTTGGTAGTCTTGCTAAACCTATGGTTTGAGTCACATGTAATTCGTGAAAACATTTTGCTACTCAATTGGAATGAACACAAGACATATACGAATCTAGTGTTACTCCTAGCATTAGAATCCTAACTTATTCATTTAGTTGCGCACCTAAGCAAATAAGTAAAGATTCATCTTGTAGATACGGTGAATCAAACACTCAATTGACAATATAGAAAACCAAAAACTGAATTATTAATATGAATTGAACATGTTCGGGGCTTTGAAATCGCCCCTAGCTACAAAAGTATTTAGCTAGACATAGTTATGATGAAAACAAAAACTAGAAGAAAAGAAAAGGAAGAGATGATAGCTGGATGATGGCAGAAGGGGTGTCGTTCTTTCTCCTCTTGTGCTGCAGACATAAGTCTAAACTAAATGTCTCTCTCTATCTTCTGCTCTCCCCTTCTCTGTTCTGCCGTTCTCTTCTGCTCTCCCCTCTATTTATCTAGTCATATAGTGCTCCTAGCACTAGTTATTGCAGCTGGAAATATTGCTCCTAGCACTAGTTATTGCAGCTGGAAATATTTCTTTCATATAGTGCTCCTAGCACTAGTTATTGCAGCTGGAAATATTGCTCCTAGCACTAGTTATTGCAGCTGAAAGTGTTTCTTTTTCAAAGATGGATGGCTGCAACTTTTCAAGTTAGGTGTGCTGCCACTTCAGATTCTCGGAATGTCTGACCTTGCTGTACTAATTCGGCCATAACTTTTTGTACAAAAATGATATGGACAAACCGTTAAAAGTTCTGGAAACTAGACATCCAAGGCTTTCCAACCATATAAAGCTCACTTTCTCACTCGCTCTGAGCTGTTCTCAGTTTTATTTTGAAGTTGACTGATCTGCACAGGCAGATTTGCTGATTTGGCTTCTTTTCTTCTACTTTGCTCCATAACACCTACAAAACATAAAAATAAAGTAAATGACTCAAATAGATGGAAAACTAGCTAAGAAAACATGAAGAAATTAATATGGAATCATGTATATTTATGAGCTTATCAGTTGTCTGGGTCACATGCATTTGTTGTTGATCAATTATCCACTGTATCTATTCCTAGTAGTGTACAGGATGCTTTGGCAGATCCGAAGTGGACTCAAGCAATGAATGAATAACTAGAGGCTTTGCAGAAAAACTCGACTTGGGATATGGTGACTATGCCTGTTGGAAAGAAGACGGTTGGATGCCGGTAGGTGTTTACAGTAAAACTTAAACCTGATGGGAGCATTGACAGGTACAAAGCCATATTAGTTGCCAAAGGTTACACTCAGCGCTATGGAATTGATTATGAAGAGACGTTTGCTCCTGTAGCAAAGATCAATACTGTTCGAATCTTGATTTCACTTACAGCAATTAAAGATTGGCCTCTACATCAGTTTGATGTGAAGAATGCGTTTCTCAATGGTAACTTGGAGGAGGAAGTGTATATGGACATGCCACCAGGGGTTAAAAATTTGCCTTATGATACTGGCAAGGTTTGTAAGTTGAAGAAGTCTCTTTATGGTTTGAAGCAGTCTCCGAGAGCTTGGTTTGGAAGATTCTCCAAATCCATGAGGACGTTTGGATATAAACAAAGCAACTCGGATCACACTTTGTTCATCAAACGTCGTCAGGGTAAGATTACCGCTCTGATTGTATATGTTGATGATATGGTTGTCACAGGGGATGACTTCAAAGAGATGGAGGCTCTACAAAAGTATCTTTCTAAGGAGTTCGAGATGAAGGATCTTGGGCAATTAAAATACTTTCTTGAAATCGAGGTTGCAAGGTCTAAGAAGGGGATTTCGTTGTCTCAACGTAAGTATGTGCTTGACTTGTTAGCTGAAACCGGAATGCTTGACTGTAATCCTATTGAGACACCGATCGAGATGAACCACAACCTTGCAATCCATCCAGATCAAGTTCCAACTGATAAAGGGAGGTACCAACGTCTAGTAGGGAGACTTATTTATCTTTCTCATACTAGGCCTGATATTGCTTATGCTGTAAGTGTGGTTAGTCAGTTTATGCATTGTCCTAGTGAAGAGCATATGGATGCAGTATATCGTATTTTGAGATACCTTAAGACGGCACCTGGAAGAGGTTTGTTGTTTGAAAAAGAGGGTGAGTTGGAAGTTGTGGGGTACACGGATGCAGACTGGGCTGGTGATAAAACAGACAGACAGTCTACATCTGGGTATTTTACATTTGTTGGAGGAAACCTGGTGACTTGGCGCAGCAAGAAACAGAAGGTTGTTACTAGGTCAAGTGCTGAAGCTGAGTTTCGAGGTATGGCACATGGAGTGTGTGAGATGTTGTGGATTCGTAATGTGTTGAAAGATTTGGGTTTTAAACTCAAGAAATCTATGGACCTACATTGTGATAGCACATCTGCTATTGAAATTGCTCGCAATCCTGTTCAGCATGACCGAACTAAGCATGTGGAAGTAGATCGACATTTCATTAAGGAAAACCTTGACAGAAAAATTATTCGTTTTCCTTTTGTGTATACAGAAGATCAATTAGCAGATGTCCTTACGAAAGGAGTGTCAAGGAAAGTGTTTGACAACTCGATTGACAAGTTGGGCATGATTGACATCTACGCACCAACTTGAGGGGGAGTGTAGAATATTCTGTAAATATTTACTTTCCTTGTACGTATAGATTACGTCTCTCTGTATAATTGTACGAGATTGTTTCCTATTAGGATTACTCTTGTATCACTTTATAAACTCTATTCTTTGGAGGTAAATATTATTGAAGCATCCAAAACCTATTGAATTCTTATTTTCTACTTTGACTAGTTGGTTCTTCAAAATCAATCTAAATATGGATTACATGTCCTCTTTGCAGGAAATACGTACTTGGAGATGAATTCCAAATAACAGCAGGCTAGCTGGGGTTTGTGTATTGTTTTTTTTTTTTTTGAACAAGGGTCGGTGCGGCTGCCCTGAAGTCTTCATAAATGAAACCGACGAATCTAAGGGGGGGACATTGAGCCTAGAGGTTTGTGTATTGTAATAACTAATTATAACAAGTTTCTGGGACATGATTGATCGATCGATCTAGTGGATATATTGAAGGAGATCGATCAGCTCTCGATCTGGAACTAGATGCAAGCGGCTCATATTAGGATCGGTTTTCTGATGGCTGGTGGAAAGAGTTGCAGTACAATAATGCAGGTAGGGTTTGGATTCCTCCGTTGACAAGTGGGTGATAGCAATGGGAGGGTCATCTTATGGAGAAATTTTAGGTTTTTAATTAATGCAGTCGATCTCCACTTTTTTTTTTTTTCTCTTTCAAATTTTTATTTTGCAGTCTCCACTTTACTCGCACTAAGACAGATGATTTAAGTAGACATTTAATTAGAGTATATATTAGGTTTTCAGTTTCAATAATGTGAGGCAAACTATATTTTTGAGTACTACTTCTACTTATATCTCATCTTATATGACAGCTGATGTAGCGACAGTTACTTAATTTAATTAGAGAGAGATTCTCTGATAGGTTTGGTTTTGTGCTATATTAACTCCCCATCTTTTTTTTTTTTTTGAAAGAGAGCCAGTACGGCTGTCCTTAAGTCTTGATCATTAATGAAACTGCAGAATACATGGGGGGGACATGATACCCAAAAATGTGGTTAACTTAGTTTTGTGCTACATCAGTTTTAAGTTGTTATATTTCAGTTTTAGTAAATGTTGCTGAGATCAACTTATCCATCACCATCCCTTACAACTATCTCTTAGGTGACTATGACTATATATTAGCATTTTTTTTTACTTTCTTAACAACCTATATAAGGAAGCCAATACTATTTAGTCGAGTGACACAAATTTTTTCTTTGGAAGTAAGAGGTCTTGAATTTGACTTATAGACGTTTAGTTATGAACCTATATAAGGAATCCAATACCATTTCTTAGTTGTTAAACGAATAAATGTTCTTAAGTACTGTTTATGACCATTTAATTTAGTGACGCAAATTCTCATTTGCAAGTGAGAGACTTTATTGAGTTTAAGAATTAGGACGAAAGTTTGTGTGAGCCCCCAAAATTTTTGTTTAATTTTTTAAGGTAATTTTTCGCCAATAAGATTTTTCGCCAGGTGATTTAAGTGAAGAATTGACCTTGGAGATTAATTCGGTGTCGAGACTTCGATTTGGGCCTTATAATTTAAGTTTGGGCCAATGTCCTTCCAATTGGGCCTAAGGAATTACTAAGGTTTGTTGAAGCAAAAGATTGTCGGGATTATTATGAAAAGATACAAATTTAATTTTTAGTAATTCGATGTTTTGGGCATACGACGGAGTCGACGAAGAACATTAGTGACGAAAAACGAATAAAGAAGCGAGCTCAAAACCCGACTCAATTATTGGTCGAATTCATCGCAGGGGTAGACTTGTCATTTCACATGTACAAGTACTATAAATAGGAAATTGGAAACCCAAAAAAAACCTAAACTCTCCTTTTCTCCCTCAGCCGAACTCTCTCTCTCCTCGACCTCTCGCACTCCCTCTCTCTTCTTCCCACTGCCAACGCCGGAAACCACCGTCTCCGGCCACCATCTCACCACACCGCCTCCTCCAATCGATCCAGAACCTAAACCCGATCAAAGCCCACTCGGAATCGACAACATGCATCGACTCCAGCCTCCACCTGCAATCCTCCCGAACCGCAACGCCACTGTCGCCACCTCCCTTCGGATTTCGGCTACCGCCTCGCCACGCCACCACCACCGCTCAACTCAGTGGACTACGGAGATCAAAACCCTAAAGGCAGCTACCCCAACCAACGCTGGAGAATCGCCGTACACGCCACCACCGATGGCATCGAATCTGCATGTCTTCGTATTCCGACCTCCAGTCCAAACCAAGCGAAACCACCTTCAAGAACGGAACCAGCACCTCGTCAAACATCAAAGCCCCTAGTCCTGACCTCCGACTCCGACCAGAGCCGCCTGACGCACTACACGTGCCGCTGCTGGCGCCTCGACCACCGTAGCTCCGCCACTCGTGAACGCCGGATCTTCGTACGTTCCCGATTAGGTAATTTCGTCACCCTGTTTAGTGTTGAGGCCTCTGTTTTAATTTGGAAAGGATTGGGTTTCTAACTTAGATTTTCTGGATTGGAGTTTGGAACCTCAAGCTCGGAGGTGAATGAAGAAAACTGGAGCTCGATATATATGGAGTCTGGAAGGGGTTGTGGGCTTCTGCGTTTTTGGAGTGATGGAGAAGAGAGAGATTGTTGGTTCAGTCGAATTGATATCGAAGATGGGTAAGGATTCTTGAACTCTGTTTTGGTTACGGAAAATTGGTTGAGGGTTGATTTTAATTATGTATGCTGCTAGGGATTTGAGAAGGGAGTGGTGATAGAGCAGCCGGTTCACAGCAGCATAAATGGGTTATCCTTGTTGGAGAAGAAGAATGGTAAGGGTCCGGATTTTTGGTCTTGCTGGTGTTGAAAATTATTGTGGATGTGTTCTGTTAAGTAAAAGATGCATAAATGTAATTTGGTGTACGAATTGAAGGAATGTTGATTTAAGATGACTTTTACTTTGGGTAAAGGCTTAAACAGATTGGTAATTGAGATCGAATCAATTTTATGAAGTGAACTAAATGTTGTGGTTGATTTTAATATTGAGAAGCAGTTGGTCAAGAACATGGTGGATTTTATTTGATTGAGCTAAATTAGGATATTGGATTAACGTTCTTGCAATAAGGTTAAAAATCGGAATATTCTAGTGTCGCCATATCCCGAAGTTATCGTAAAAATGTTATCATTCAGGAATGGTAATTACTATTTATTTGCTTAAGGTTTAAAGACTAAGTAAAAATGCCAACTTGGTTGACCCGAATTACATTAAGGAAAGAAGTACGATCACCATATCCCGAAAGAGCTTTCTACGTTAAGTGAATTGTTCGGGAATGGAAATTGTGAATTGTTTTTCTAAAGTAAAAAGGTTAAAGAAATGAAGTCAAACTGCTAAGCATAATCACCATATCCTAAATGATTCAAATGCTATATCATGTATTATGTATTTTAAAAGTGTTTTCGATAAACGTGCACAATATTATGTAGTAAATATTTTCAAACATATTATTATTTTCAAACCTAGCATGGTTGGGTCGGCCCCTACTGGGCATGCGAGGACGAAAGCTCACCCCTACAATAGTGTGCAGGTTTCGAGCATGTGGTCGGGAAGCGTACAGGGGTGGCACATGACCCGGCTTGGCGTATTTCTCTTTTAACTTTGTTAAAAGAAGGTTTTGGTCCTTTATCGGATTTAAAGTAACTTATTTATTTACTTTTTATTTATTCATTTGTTTCCTATTCGCTTATTTACAAAAATTCCGGGAGACCCGTAACCCTGGGGCGCGTCTCCCATACTTGTATTTACTTGGTGATTTGTTATTTTCCAAATTGGACTCCTATTGTAAGCCCAAAATCCTTTAGCCCACTTTAAATTCCGTTTTCGAAAATATGTTGTTCGGTTGCTAGAGTGATTTGTCCAAGAAAGTGTTTTGTGAACCAACAGTCTAAACCCAAAAAGGCCTTGCGATTTCGAATTGATGAGTTATCGGGATGTCATTCGTGACATGTCGGTTTCTCATTGGTTTGGAGTGGCGGTGCTGTGGGACCCCTCTCTCGGGTCACCACAGTTTGCAAGCTCAACTGTGATGGTTCTGTGCGAGCAAAGTCGATCATATATTAATGTTGATTTCATAACAAGAGACTCTTAATTCTGATCTATTTACACTGTGTAATGGTGATCGATTGTGAAGTAGTGCCGTGAGGGAAGAGTGAAAGAACCCCAATCGGAGAGTGAAATAGAACATGAAACCAAACATATTTGAACAATACAAGTAATTTTAATTGGTGAAACTAAATCTTTTCAAGAAAGTCCTAGAATAGCCTCAAAGAGTTTGTCATTTTACAAATGAAATTGTTGTCACTACAAAAGCATTAGTAATATCATTTAGAAGAAAGTGCCATTATATAACTGAAAGAGTTGCCACTACAAAAAAAAAAAAGACTTCCTATTTTTGAATTAGCAGAATTAACCTGACTTCACCACAGATTGACAAAGTTGATAAATTGACTTGTCTTCAGTTGAACCAAACACGAAGCAGCTTAATCTGTTTATAACGAATTTATTTATTTATATATTAACTAGACATAAAAGTAGGGAGAACAACATATTTTCCTTTTGTTGTATATGCTTATTTTATTATTTTTAAAATATATAAGATTTTTAATGTGAATCATCAGAATTGACCGATGCTTACAAAGTCATAAAGATCAATAAGCCACGCGGTGGGTCTCGTGACTCGTGAGAGTTCGAAAGAACGGGAGGGAAGCACATCAAGAACTCAATGTGAAGATGGCCGGCATTAGAAGAAACTCTTCTTCTTTGAATGCCTCTGTTCCATTACATATTTGACGTTTGACAAGACATCAATACCCCTTTTTTTTTTGGAAAAGACATCAATACCCCTTGAACATGGACTTTTCTAGATATTATTAATCTAATTTCTTATATAGTCCTCGTCATGGCTCCGATAACATTAATTCTGTAGCGAAATTAATCTAACCCGACGTGTGAATCGAAGAGAAAAACCATATCAAGTTTTCAAAGCTTGCTTGCTTCATTTCAAAAAGCCATATTCGATCATCTCAACCACAAATTCTTAAGACATTATCATTCTCATCGTCTTCCATTAATCAGAAGAAGAAGAGGACAAGGCCGTACTCATTACGACAGCGTCATGGCAGTAGCCGTTGAAGCCACCACTTTGGAACACACACCGACATGGGCTCTTGCCACTGTTTGCTTCTTCTTCATCTCCGTCTCCATCTTGATTGAACACTTAATCCACCTCCTTGTAACAGTAAGTTGTATTCTGTTTTTGTAACATAAAATTTCCGAGCTTTGTCATTTGGATATTGAAAGATTGATTCTTGTTCGTGCAGTGGCTCAAAAACCATCGAAAAACCGCCTTAACTGATGCGGTTGAGAAGCTCAAAGCAGGTACAGCTTACTTAGAAGTTTAAAACCAGACCCGATTTTGTAATCTATTTGATCATACTTGTATTGGGTTTATATTGTTGTGCTTGTTTTTATTGCAGAGTTGATGCTTCTGGGATTTGTGTCACTTTTATTGGCGGTGACCCAAGATAGGATAGCGAAAATTTGTATACCTGCAAAGATAGGAGATATAATGCTTCCATGTCGTAAAGCCTCGAATGAGACGGCCAAAGTGGAAACTGTTGAGCACTATGTGAACAAATTTGCAGGAAACCTTAATTCTTCTGGGGCACATGTCATGTTTGACCAAATGCTCAGGCAAACGCAGAGGATACTCGCCGAGGATGAGGAGGCAGCAGCTGTTGAGGATTATTGCGGTGATGTATGTACTTCATAATCAGTTGATTTTGTTGATGTTTTATAAGGGTGATTGCTGATTCAGATGAGACTAATTTGCAGGGAAAGGTTTCGTTGGTGACGAAAAACGCCCTTCATCAGCTGCACTTGCTGATCTTTGCGCTTGCGGTTATGCATATTGTGTATAGTGTTCTAACCATGGCTTTGGGCAGGGCTAAGGTAATCTTCATTAGTCATTGCAAAGTTATTATAAGCTTTAAATGTAATTTTGATCATTCAAATAACTTCTGGGTACTTAATATCTTCGTGTTGAATATACAGATGAGGCGCTGGGAAGCATGGGAGGAAGAAACTCGAACAATGGAGTACCAAGTTGCCAATGGTATGTATTTAGTTAGGACAAGGATTGCAACTAATTAAGTTTTTGGTGCCAATTTGGATGAATTCTTGTTCGTATTGCTTACGGTTCATTCTTTGTGGACCATCTTTATCAGAAAACAATATCTGGGTTAGTCTAGTTTCCTCAAGTCCAAAAACTGTAGTTTGAAGTGTCAATAAGAGTTGCGCCAAACTCCATAAAATTCCAAAGAATCATTATACATCATGCAGTAAGTGGAAGGGAAGGAATTGGTGTCGGATTCTAAATCTGGTTTTATTAACAAACATTTCTTTTTCTAGGGTGAGGCGACTGGGTCTAAAAAATTGATGTCTTAGAAAGACTGCTGCATGTTATTATATCTCAAACATTATAGAAGGCCTCCAATATAAATATACCCCCAAATGGCTGTAAAGTCTCTGTCTTTAGAATACTGGGGGCCTGAGCCACCTGGAGTTGGAAAGTCTTGCACATAAGCTTCGGTTCAAATGATTACTCTGGCAATGTTTATTACTTTTCTTTAAACCGTTGTACCAGTATTTTGGGGGTACGTATCTTTGACTGTGACTGGTTCAAAACTTCAAAATGTCCATTTCTGAGCTTTTCTATGAATATCTCTATCATAGTCTTTGTTTATGTACCTAGTTAGCTTTTGAAAAATGGAATGTATGCAAGAAAGTAAACCAAATTTTGTATCGGACATATTCTCGAAGTTCTTATTTTTCTCCCTTAACTTGTGCGAATGTATTCAATCTAAATATGTCAGCTGTATGACAAAACGTATCCCAGAAAAGTATGCAGAACGTCTAGATACTATGCACCTTAAAGCAGAGTATATGTATTTCTGTTGCCCTTTTTTTTTCTCTTTTTGGTGGGAGTTACAGTAGTTATAAGTTGATCCTGAGTTCCTGACCTTAAGGTCATCGAGATTCAAGATGGGCAATAATAAACTGAGCTATATACTTCTAGTAACTTATCCACTGAGCTATATACTTCTAGTAACTTATCCACATTCTTTTGCAGACCCCAATCGATTCAGACTTACGAGACAAACAACATTTGGACAAAGGCACATGAATACGTGCACAGAGACTTCACTTCATCTATGGCTGGTGAGTACCTTCTATCATCTTGAAGCTGGAGTTTTACTTGCCTAAATCTATCTGCTAGTACATTTCTAATGACTTGGTTTTGGATAACTGTGAATTGGAGCAGAAATGCTTTTTCAGGCAATTCTATAATTCCGTAGCAAAAGTTGACTACTTCACCATGAGACACGGTTTTATATCGGTAAGGAACTCAACTACACAAAGTTAATTTTGTGTATGGTTTGATGAGAAAAGTCTCAACAGAATCTATTAAGCCTCTAATCAATGAATCTTTCTGCAGGCTCACCTATCAAGCAGACACAACAACTTTGATTTTCAAAAATACATACAGCGATCCTTGGAGGAAGATTTCAAGACATTGGTTGGCATAAGGTTTTTTATTCTTTTTGCATTGTCTTTGTAATTATCATGGAAAGTTACACAGTTTTACATCTTTCATCCCAATCATTACTGTTTGGAAAATTAATATGGCCTCTTTTTTGTTTCCCCAGCCCTGCAATGTGGTTTGTAGTAGCCATTTTTATGCTGGTGGATGTGTATGGTAAGATTTCTTATTGCTTCTTGTTGATGATTTCCTATAGCTTGTGTTAAGATTGATAAATATTAATTCATGATATTTGCATGAACTCTAACCAGGTTGGCATGTATATCTTTGGCTATCCTATGTTCCACTCTTGGTAAGTACATTTTTGTATGTTTAGACAAGCATATATGGATACCTGTGTTTCCAGATAGTCATTAACTTTTCTTTTCTAGGTCGTTCTGGTCCTAGGAACCAAACTTGAATACATTGTTGCAAAGATGGCGCTTCAAATTAAAGAACAGAACAATGTAATCATTGGAACACCTCTTGTTCGAGTAGACGATAATCTATTCTGGTTCGGGAAACCAAGATTTGTCTTGGTGCTTTTACATTATACTTTGTTCCTGGTACGCACTCTATATCAGAAGGAGAAAATTTTGATTTTTAATTTATAAAAAATGCTGTGTAACTAACACTACTGTTTTGGACCTTGTAGAATGCATTTGAGCTTGCCTTCTTCGTTTGGGTTACAGTAAGTTTTTCTTTCCCATCCTCCAGATTTTGGTGAAGTTCAATATGTAAAATTTTGCATAGCTTATGACAGAGCATCCTTCTTGTGGTTTTCTTAGGCCCAATTTGGAGTAGAATCCTGCTACCACGAGCACAAAGTGATCATTGTTACAAGAGTTTTCTTAGCGTAAGACTACCAAAAACTTTGCATTCTAATCACTATAAAGTTACTTAAAGATGATAAATATGTTACAGATTATTGAGCACGCCTTGTTCGCATTAGTGACCCTAAATCCCTTTTGATTTCTCAGGGTGACCACCCAAGTCCTCTGCAGCTACATTACTCTTCCTCTGTATGCACTTGTAACACAGGTGAAGTATATCTGAACTGTCGGTCATAGCTATACATATTACTCTGACCAGAAAAACTTTTGATTTTCAATCAAATGAAATTTAATGACCAAATTTGGTTGATATCTGACTTCTTGTTTATATGTACACACAGATGGGTTCACAATTCAAGGGTAAGATACTAGAAGATAACATGGCTGGCATTCTAAAGCAATGGCACCGTGATGTGAGGCGGAGAAGGAAGATGGAAGAACAAGAATCACAATCTGGACGCACGTCTTTTTCCATGGAATGGAGCTCTGTGAGGCACAGCATTTCTTCTTATATGAGACCAAGCACTTCCAGACGAGGTGAAAATGCCGATTTTTCTAACAGATGGGATAACAAGGACCAGATAGTAGAATTAGAAGAAAGCTCCTCATCAAGGGGTCACAGAAGAAATAGTGATAATGGGACATGATCAGTAGTGGAATCACAAAGCCCTGAGTTTATGGGAGGGTTAATGGCTGAAGGTCAGTTTCTCTGCAGACTTTGTGATGGCCACTTTGCGCCCAATTACAGAGCAAATGCATCATAGTATAGATGTGATGGCTGTGTGCTTCTATTGCCCCGATTGTTTATAAATTGAGAATCATTACTTGCATTGCTGTGTATACAAAAATAGTTTAGGACTTCAAATCCAAGCATACTTCATGAGCAGTTCATAATTCATTCATGGAATGCCTTCTGCTACTTGGGTAATGATCAATATTGTCTATGCGGTACAAAATTATATAGTGACACTCAGTGACGTATTTGGGATCTAAATATGGGGTGGGGCTAAATTTATTGTTGCCCTAGCTTCGAAATCTCAAAGGCCATCTCGCCCGCTCTTTTTAGACGACTCGTCATATTGGCCGTCCTCAACGGCCAACTGGGGGACAAACTCTAAAGCTGCAAAAGAAGAGTAATCATCAGATTCAAAATATATGGGTTTTAAGCTTTCAAGATGAAGAGATGAAAATCTTCATACTTTTATATGCCAGGTCCTTGGGACTTAGAGAGGCCTCCAATTCTCATTGTCCCGTGTTCGAAGAGAGAAGAGCACGAAGACTGAAGGCTGGGAAGCGACTGAAACTGAAGGACGAACACTAGTGGCGGAATCAAAGCAGATTTTTTTTTTTCTCTCGAAATAACCTGGTATGGCTGGGTATAGGGCTGGGCTATTTAAGGTTTAGGTATACTTAGACTGATCTTCAGCCTAATTTTGGGTTGGGCTGTACCTTCACATGGATACGGCCCTGGTGACACCTTTGTGATCTATAACTTTAGCTAGGAGACAACTTTAGTAGTGTCATCTGATTTTTCCTTTTTCAAACAGGGGACTTGCTCTCGTAGCTTGGAGCATTTCGGCATTTTCAATAGCAAGTATGTCAAATACAAATCTGAAGATTGACGTGAGCAATAATATTTGACAAATTTGAACCTTCATCTTAACCGAATTCTCAAATGATTGACAGAACTCACTCCAGATTTCAGGATGAAATCTGAAGTGTCCATGTGGGGGCCCATCTTAAGAGAAATTTTACTGAAAAATTTGACAGAATTTTCTTTTAAAGTGGACTACCCAAAACATGTAAAACAAACTAAACCCTTCTAATAACTTAACTCCAACCTCAACTTCTGGAGCATACATGCTCTCCATAATAATAACCATACTCAAACTCAAATACATGCGGATCGCAACACTTAAATCCCTAAAATATGATATAAGCCAAATAATGAAATTCAGAGAAGTTTATTTAACAATCGGGGAATCGATAAAAGCATCGTACATCAGCCATAGCTCTCACCAAATAGACACTATGATTATTTCTATAGTAGCATTCACCTAGCAGCCACTACGAGCAGCTCACTAGTAGTACTCGATAGGCAGTCACAAGAAGATACTAAATTATATTACTCATAGTAACCATCGTTGACAATTAACTGCGAGACAAAAATTTACACACAATCATTAATCATTATTATCTCAAATCACAACGTATAATTGTAACATACATATCTCAGATCAATATTCTTATCGACCACCAGTCCATCCATTCTCTCATGGCGCCCCCATCTCCAGCTATGGCTAGCAGTAAATCTCCTCTCTTCTGGTGCCAAAGGTTGAGACCACTAGTCCATGCATGCCCTCTTTCCTAGTTTCTCCAATCATATAACACATCCAACCAAAACAATTATAAAATTACAAACATAAAAAAACTCCATTAATGATCATAAAATCTTTAATTCAACAATAAACTGAAAATTGACAAATCATAATCGAAATTCAATCCTAAGCATTTTGGGTTTGGTCAACAAATTTGGAATTGCAATCATGACAATTGACCCCACCATAAATACAAGAATAATTTCAACCATAAATACAATAATAATTACGATCGTAAATGCAGCAATGATGAGGCCATAAAGCACGGCAATGATTACAGTGATAAGTGTGGTAATCATTAATGCCATAAAGCACAGCAATGATGACGGTCATAAAGCTCGATAGCAATTATAAGTATAAACACAGTAGTAATCACGACTTATAACCCAAGTTCTACCACACCTATAAATAAGGGGAACGATGACCATGTAAGACATCTCATTCAGTCTTATTTGATTACACTCGACTGAGAAATATACTGACTTAGGCATCAGAGGATTTTCTGCAGGTACCCCTTTTCTCTTCAAGTCGACGGTCAAACATCAATCAACGAGTAAAGGAAGCCTCTCAATCATTCTTGGTCAGCTCCCACTCCAGTCAGCATTCATTGGTGAGTCAATATCATTTTCGGAATTTTTCGTCACCAACAAGCATTTATCATCAATGTCACGCCCTGACTTGATACACATTTACGCAAGCGTACGTATCATTGTCAAGATAGGGAAATATTGTACCCAAGATTATTGTACCACGGGGATTAGTGGCTAACCCACAATCCTTGGGTGATCGGAACTAAAGTCACTAAGCAAACAAAAGAAAAAAAGAAAAAGAAAATAAATAAAAATGCTAATCTAAGGCACCAAGCAGTAGCAATGCTCGGCTTTGGTTTTCACCAAAGCCAAAACTAAGAGCCTAGTGGTGGCTATTTACAATGAGGTAGAAATTGTCATTCAAAATTGTGATTGTAATTTTCTAATAACTAAATTGCAAGAATTTAAATGAAAGCTTTAGCTAACAACTAAATTAAATAAAGAAAAGAAAAGTAAGAAATGGATATTAGGTCACGAGGATATCCTCCTAGCCAAATTCAATGCATAAATATATTCCGACAATGGTCAAACAATGTATAATGGCATCAAGAACCGTACCCAAGGCTTTTCAAGGCTCATTGGTCATTAGATTCCTTAAAGGGTATTCCTACTCCGAATCAAGGGCCGTAGAAACTCAATTGAGACAATTTGGAGCCTTGTTAGGGCCTCTAATGCACCAAAAGGCGAAGAGTCCTAGTATTAAGGTTCTCAAGCTAGCCAATACGGCAATCAAAATTGGTATTATAATTAACCATGTTCTAAACTAGTGTGCTAACCATAAATTAGAGAAGTGATTAGGTCCCCTAACTTGTTCTAGACATGCTCATCTACACATTCAAGAGTTAATCAAGCTCCTAATTATGCATCTAAGCCAAATATAATAGATTAGAACATATGCCAAACACGAAATTAAAAACCATTAAATCAAAACATATTTATTTCAATAAATCCATGCTAGGGATCAAACCCTAGTTTCCCAAAGAACTACTCACTACCCATATTTAAATACATCATCAAAAGTATAGAAAAAATATGAAAGAGATGATAAGGAAGAGAGGGGAAAATTGACTTGGTCACTCCTAGCTATATGCTAGTATGAATCAAGCAATTTCTTCACCCAACTACTCAAAATGGAGGTGTGGTGCTCTTGATGATGTCTCCTTGAAGCTTGAGTGAGTCCTTCTTGAATTCCCAAAAGAAACATAAAAGAAAAGATGAAGGATGGAGGGGAAGGAGGATGAGAGCAGCCCAAAGGCTACCCCCCTTTGGTGTGCGGCAGAAGGGGAAGAGATATGAATAATGGAGAGTGCGGCCCCGTCCGACGAAGAGGAAGAAATTGGAATGAATATATGTGTGGTTGGTCGTGAAGGAAAGAATGGATGATAAGGTGATGGTGAGGTGTCACCATCATATTGGCTTGAGGGAAAAAGTAAGAAGAGTGGTGGCAGCTAATTGTACTGCACGTGCAGCTCCTCCCCTCCTTAATAGTTTAATTAAATCAAAGTTTAATTAAACCAAATCTTGATTGCATCCTTCTTCTATATCTTTTTATTATCATCTTTTTCTTCTTTCTTCATAATCTTCTTCCCAACAAGATACAATTGCACTCATTATCTTCGGGTGATCGGGTCCGCTCTCTTGTTGACATTGACCATGGTTGACTAATGTTGACTTTTTCGTCCTTTTGTCAGAAATTTCATTTTGCTCCATTTTCCACCATTTTCTCTAGATTTCCGCTTATTTCCTACACAACAAATAAAATTGGATTAACTACATTATAATTGGCTCAAGTATTAGCTTATTTCTAGTGTTTTGGATACAATTACATGCATAAAAATGCATGTAATCACGCCCCTGATTTTTAACACAAATAAAAATCGATATATAATCTCATAATTATACATGCGTGATGGTTCAGCCATCAATAAAAAAATACCTGGAAAACTTTTTCTTTTTAAACCAAGTACATATTGATGCCCTGAACCCACAAATCAATACAGATTCGCTCCGCTGAGTCACATATTACAAAAGTTTACAAATTAAATTGCCGTAACAAAATAATAAGTAAATGCTCCTCAGAGCTTACTACAAGCGGAAGTCTTAACAATGGTAAAGTCACAAAATTGGCTTCCTACCGTAATGCTGTCAGCACTCTACCTCAGCTTCAGCCACGATTACCCTGAACTGCAGGATTAACCCCTACACCATTGAATAATGCACCGGGTTGCTACACAACATACCCGGTAAGCTTATGAAAGCTCGTATGAGTAAACTTAAAACCACAAAGCAGAAATACATTCTTAAGTCACCTCAACCTAAACACGATATGCACATATCTCACACCTACAACCATCAATTCCATATCCTTCCATATCGTGCTTACATAAGTCAACTCGTGACTCGTGACTAAAGCCTCATGCTCAGATTCTTAACCTAGCATCCAAATACACAAATTTCAGTCAAACAAGACTTCCTCAAGCAATGCTTGATGCCGTTCTAACGCCCTATGGCGAATTCCAAAATCACACTCATTCCCTCTCCACTAAAAGCCTTTGTCATCAACATGACATCAAAGGTTAAAATCAATGAATCACCTTCCTATCCTCACCACAGAGTACAATTCGTCACCATTATGGCTCTTAAGAGAAATCAACCCATTAATTAATACAATCAAGAAGAAAACAAGGCAATCACAATTCAAAACAAGCAAAATAATTCATGGTAACCCCTGCATATAGTTTAGTTCAGAAGGTCACATTAAGTCAAGCAATTCAAGTCAAAGTAGTCATTGTAACCCCACACTCTGACGTCCGTAGGTAACCCCGACTATCACAGCAGTCTTCTCAATCATTGTTAACTTAATAACAATTCAGCTCTGCTACCGAGCAGTCATCACACTGATAATCGCACAGATAGCCATCATCCTACTGTTCATCACACAGATTCCGAGGGTCATCACACATATAGCAATTGTCCAGCTGATCATCACACAGATTTTGCCGGTCATCACACAGATATCAATCATCTAGCTGCTCATCACACAGATTTCGCCGGTCATCACACAGATATCAATCATCACAAAGATTCATCACACTGATGTCAGTGATTCATTACACAGATATTCCTACACAAGCTTTACATGACAATCATCACAAAGATTCATCACACTGATTTCAACGATACTGAACTCAGTACGTCCTATGCTACCCATATCACAACAATTGCACCAATACATATATATTTCACGTAAATATATATATACGTAGTCATTCACTTATGAATGCCACTAATACCAACTATAGTCATAGTTAACCTAATAACTCTAAGACAATAGGGTAATCTTGCTCATAACGAATATCGTTAGATTTACTCACCTTTGAATCTCTCTGCGTCTTCACACGCTAACCAAAACAAGCACAATCGCCACAATCCGTTCAACAAGTCCAACTGTCCAACAAGCACCTGAACACATAGGGTCTCGATTCAGTGCACGAATCACAAAGTGATTAAAGTTTGAAACCTCGTTTTGAACTCAAATCCCAAAAGTAACTCCAATCGAGGCAGAACTACATCCGAGATCTCCCTAAGTCTCCAGAACACTTTTACGATCGATGTGACAAAACCACAAGTCGATCGGATAGTCGGATCCTCACGGATCGAATAAATCGAACGGTCCGAAACCGTAAAAATCATAACAAATTCATACGAACTCCAAAAATTGCGTATTATATATCGAAACGCTCGTATCAACGAGTAGAAGATATATAATACTAGAAACAGTCCCTTACATGGACGGAACCCCGCCAGAACGCCGCCACAGGCCAAAACTCACTATTTCACAAAACTCCCAACATCAAAGATCTTCATCTCAGCATGCTTATCAACTTTCATAACTAGCCTCAAGTCAGAATCTAAGCAAAAAGGGTCGAAAACTACCTCACAAACCGTGAATCACTGTTCAATCTGAGTTTAACCAATTTCCACGTAAATAGATCCAAACAACCACCACAGATCAATCAGGGAGGTTCCTACGAACTCACAACAGGAAGCATGAATCCACGACGTCGCCAGAACTGCGTTTTCCGACAAGGTCCGAATACACCAAATTTCGACGCTTTGTTGCGCCGTCGACGCTGAGAATCAAGGCGAGAGGATGCCACAGGGAGGAGCGCACAGAGGAGACGAGCTTATCTGGAAAGTTTCACCGCCGGAGCTCGCCAGAAAAGTCGGGTCGGAACACCGGGTTCGGGTAGGGTCAGTCGAGGTTGAGGATCCACTACGCCAATAATATGATCAGACGACAGTTTTTCACTGTCGTCTGATACCCCTCTTTGCTGTTGACTGAGTGAGAGCCGTCTGATGGAGGTATCAGACAACAGCGAGATTCTGTCGTCTGAAGAAAATTTGGACAAGAGCAAGAACTAACAAGGCTGTTGTCTGAACACTAGAAAAGACAACAGACCTCCTAAATAGCTGTTGTCCAAAGTGAATAAAGTCATCAGAATGTAAACAAAATGAACTTCTGAGGTCATTTAGGACAACATTTTTCTCATAGTAAAATGTTGTTTGTAGTCGACTCAAACAACATCTTTCTAGATTTTGCAGTTATTGAAGTTTATTTTCAACCATGATTTTGCTACTATGATGTACTGCTTGTTGAAGTGAGACAATGTTTAATTTGTACTCTATGTTGTTTTGCTTTTGGTCAAACAACAGCATATTTGTAGTTTGGGCACTATGATGTAGTGGTTAATGAAGTGAGACAACAGAATATGTACCTTTAACATTGTGTTTTACAATGTTGGGCAATAGAACCAGTGTAAAAGATGTTGTTTGTTTTGTTGTATAGACAACAGTTTTTTCACTTGAATTTTTTGTGCTCAATTGTCAGACAATGGTTTTCTGGTGAAATTGCATTGTCTAAGATTGGATAAGAAGACATACATTCTGGATATTACATCTAACAAAAACCTATCAATCAACACATTTACGAACACATCCAATATTGATACCAAAAACTTTCCATTGATTCCAACAAGATCTACAATATTCCATTAGTTCGATTCATTCCAACATCGATCAACATAGTAATCAACACCCTGATGCCTACACATATACATTAAAACCAAAAACATGTGCTTGTATAACTCTGTCCAATGCACATTCACCATAATATGCCTATACATAAAGGCCAAAAATGGCAACTAGCTAGGGTGATCAAAATACCAAAAACATTATCCCATGCATTTACCAGCTATGTGTGATACTTCATGACAAACTTAGCCCACTTTGTCCTCACAGCATCAAGATCCTTTTGGGTGTAAACCAGTTCC
The DNA here is from genome assembly GCF_958449725.1 of Rosa rugosa. Lineage (NCBI taxonomy): Eukaryota > Viridiplantae > Streptophyta > Magnoliopsida > Rosales > Rosaceae > Rosa > Rosa rugosa. The sequence goes on along the minus strand of NC_084826.1, from coordinate 12,586,502 downwards.
TTGGATGATCGCCGCTGCCACTGAAACAAATATAGTACTATCTCAACATCACAAATCACATGCAACAAGAAAATGAAGTTACAAAGCAGTTTAGGACTAAATTTCAGGCTTTACCTTTGATGCAAATTCCAGATTCCTATCCTCAACTATTTCTTTCATGAACCGCATGATGAATATGCCACAATCCTTGTCAGTTTGCTGCACCGGAATACCCTAAAAACAATACATTACAAGAGCTCAGCAGTGCACTAACCATCATATGTACCAACCAAAGTAGAAAGTGTAAACCTATAAATGAATACTAGCGCTAGACATACCGCCATGTTTTGCCACAATATTGATTTGCGGCTAGATCTATTCCTGTGATCATTGTAAATTTTGATACCACTAACAAATAAACATAAGAAAGCAATAAGTTAAAATCGATCAATTACAAAGAAACAAACATAGACTTGCAGTGCCATCATTATTGGACTTTGAATCAGGAACCCATAGAACCGTCCTAAGGTAGCTCCTCTGTAATGTTTTTGGGAAAAAATATTGATTGGCAGACTTGCGACAATCATTAGCCTCAAACTCTTATTATTTGGGATGCCATGGCTCTGTTACTCTTCTAGCACTCTGAATAATAAAATAAGTAAGAACCATACAAACATAGATTTATAGCAACCCTTTTCTGTTTTATTTACATTCACATTCAAATTAGCAGAAAGAGAAGCACTGAAGCAGAAACACTAACAAAAAAATGGTAGGGACTAAGTACTAGGAAGGTCCTACTGACCCTTCAACAAAGCACCCAATGTAATTAGCAAAAAGACAAGCTTTACCTCATCCCCTAGTTCAATTAAGCATAACGAACACCCAAAGAACAACCCCCAAAAAGTTACAAGGTTCTGCATCCGGATAGTTCGGACTTTACTACTACCCGAAGCTGACTCAGTAACTCTTCCTTGTGTCTCCCACACTTAGCATTCTGATTTTGATTTTGATTTTGATTCAACAACAACATACCAAAACCAAGTCAAAAATCACAAAACCAATCCAAGAATCCTTGCTAACAAAACAATCTCACTGGAATCAAAATCTGATTTCAAAGCAAGGTTTAAATTTCATACATGAGGCAGGAGAGGAACCCCATAGCCTGAAACTTATGCGGATTCGAAACAATTAAATCATCAAGACTAACAACAGAGGGAGTTTCCCAATCCAGAAAATCTGAAAACCCATCAAACAAACCCAATGATGGTTACCTGAGTGTTTTATGAACTTTTTGCAAGTCTGTTATCCGACAACGACGACATTCGGGTTCCCTCCGGCGAAGAACAACCACGCGCTGCACTGAGGAGGAACTTAAGCCGGCCAACTCCTTAATTGAACCCAAACCCGAATCAAATCTGTATATTCCAAAAGGCCAAAACATATGTTGATGCGTGTTCATCCCATATCTGAAAGATCAATTGGGGGTTTCAAAACGATTCCCCCAAATCTAATCCAATCTTCAAAATCCTAACCCTAGACAATTAAAAAAAGGCTCCAGAGATTGAGAAATACCTGCATTGAAGAAGGTAGAGGGGCGTAGGCTAGAGCGGAGTGGAACCTGAGCTCCTCCTTCATGAAATCGAAGAAGAGCAGAGCGAGAGTGAGCGGAGGAGAGAGAGGCAGTAGTGGCTTTGGTGTTCGTGGAAAGAGAGAGGTCCTTGGGGACTGAGAGAGAGGTCAGAGGACTGGGTTTGAGTCGAGTTCACAGTTTTAGAACTTTTTTTTTATGACAAATGTTTTAGAACATTGGTAAGAGAGTGTGAAAAGGTTTTCTATGAAAAGGGGGAAATTTAATTTTTGGTCAAAAAATGGGCGGGCAAAATGAAAGTTTTGTTAGTCATGGAGGGATTGAGTGAAAAATTTGAGTTTTGGTTAAGTATGAAAACTCACACAACATAAATTCATATCCATTGTCTGAAAAAGAGTTGCACAACAGACTATAGAAACAACAAATAATTGTTGTCTGAATCCATTTGTTTAAAGGTATTTTGCACAACAGAATAAAGCAGCAATAAACGACTGTTGTCTAAACCGAATGAGTCAGACAACATCAAAATATAGTGATTGTTTGATAATACATTGCACAATAGAAATGTAAAAAGAGTTGTCTGAATAGATTTATTCAGACGACATCAAATTTCAACCATTGTCTGAATAATAATGAAACAACATCAACAATTATTATGTTGTCTGAAACTAGCTATTTGGACAACAGCCATCTGAAAATCTGTTGTCCGTTTAAAAAATGCGGACAACATCACACCTATTTTACAATAACTGTTGTATGATTGAATCATACACGATAGAATAATTCTTGCTGTCGTCTGAATTTTTCAGACGACAGATAAAATGTGCGCAGTTGTCTGATGCATGTTGTCTGATTCAAATATTGGCGTAGTGGGAGAGAGAACGGAGAGTTTTTCTGATGTCCGGAAATGGAAAGTGAGAAAATGAAAATAGTAAGTTTCTGAAAATGGAAACTCCTATTTATAGAACTTTCCCAAAACTTCCGCAGACCATAACTTTTTCATACGAACTCCGATTAACGTGTACCGCATGTCCACGAACTCGTATTGACGCGCTCTACAACTTTCATGAAGGACGTTTTCGAAGAAATCTAATGTATAAAACGTCAACCTTTTTGCAACCTCCCTAAAACCATATTCTTCGACTAATAATTCGTTCGAAACACTTCCGCTCCGTCCACGAGCCACGAAACCGTCCAATAACCACAATTTAGATTTCGGAAAATCCTCGGAAAATAATAACGAATTTCTGGGGTACTACAATCAATCAACTCAAGCCCAAATCCGAGATATTTACCAGAAATCATAAATTATAAATTTAAACAAAAATCCAAATTGTTCATCAGAAATCATAAGTCATATGTAAAATGAACTTCAAAGAAATCGCAAATTCAAAATTAATGCTCAAATCCGATATTCTCGTTGGAAATAAGTTAAGATTTAACTGCATTTGAATTCAAACGAAACCCTAGCTTAATAATTCGTCAAAATTCTCGAAAATCTAAAATGAAGTTGCATCGGAATCGGTTAAAACTTCTAGGATTTCGTCAACTCACTAATTTAACGATCTAACGAAAAATCACGACAATTCAATGGTTGGATTATCACGAACCGATATCCGAAAATCCCAAAACAACTCAAATCCTACGACTCACCAAACGTTCACTAATGACTACAAACATCATATTAACATGTTCGTAAGGTTAAGCTCAACCTAACGAGCTAAAACACAAGGCTAGAAAAGGTAGCATACGCCACCACCAGTGGCGGTGTGTGGCCCCACTTGTCACTCCCTCAATCCCAAATCGGGGGTCGATACCTATGCCAAAATGTTCATTTCAACAAGCCTACAAACTTTTACAATTATCACACAAAGCCTAATTTCAATCGAGTGAGTCGAAATTTACCTTGGTTCAGATTCCTGAAATTTCAATTGTTTGATTTGTCCTCCTCAAGCTGAATTGGTGCACGAGGTTGATATGGGTGGAACAAGTATGCTGATGGCTTCAAAACCTGGGTAGTGGTGCGAGCTGAGGTGGCCAGGGGAGGGATCTCGTTTCGGGTCAAGGCGCACGGCCTGCCAAGGCTCTTTTTAAGTCGGTTTGCTTCACTGGGAGCCTGTTAGTGGAAGGTGAGGCCGAAAACCTCACCTGCGTGAAGAGGTACTCCGATTATGACCGGTACGGCGGTCTAGGGTAGCCTGACAGCGAAGAACCCATTGGGTTTTCAGATTTTGGTTGGGTCAGGAACTAGGTCTCTCTCTATCTCCATCTATGTACGGTCTAAGGGAAAGGAGGGGTGTCCCAAACTGCTAGGGTTCCCCTCCTTATATACTTAAGATATAAAATATCAATTTTGCCCCTATGAAAGTTTCTTAAAAACTCCAATTAAATAATTCAACTTTCGTAAACTGTATTTTATTCATACGAATTCCCTTTTTTGTGTGTTGCATGTCCATAGACTCGGTTTAACATGCTCTATATCTTTCATGAAGGAAATTTCCTTGAAAAAAATGAACCGAAGAAAAAGTCAATGTTGGAGTTCCCCCTAAATATTCAAAATGAAAGTAAAAATAAAGATTTCGATCGTTTACCATCCAAATAACCAGTAATTCAGTAAATCTAAGTACGGGGCGTAACAATTGTCAAAACATTATTAGAATATATATGAACTTTTTATCTTCTTTTTTTTCACTCTTTTCTTGTGTTGCATGCAATATGATTGAAAAAGCGGGAACACCTTGTTGAAAAATTAGGATAATATATTTGAGGCGTTTGTCAAATTTTGCAAATCATCTTCATCTACTTTCTCCACATTCTCAATAACACGGTTGTCTTATATGTTAAGAATAATCATTAAATTCTCTCATTGAATTTTGACAGAACAGCTGGAGTTACTATTAGTTCATGATGATCGTGAATTGATTATAACTATTACTAGATGAGGCATATTACATAAAAGTTTAATAAGAATTACAATGGAAATCCAAGTAGCATAATGAGAAATTTACAATTAAATGCCACTACATAAGTTGCACAATGTTAGTTAAGTGTCACTACACGATAGTGTTTACGGTTCACATTAATGATAGCATTTAGATCTCCAAAAATATCTATATAATATTTTGTAAGTTTTATAGTAGTAAATATTGTAAATCATATTGATTCAAACTATAAAAGAATAATTGTGTTTTTGGTCCATGTATTTTGGTAAGATTACAATCAGGGACGGAGGGAGGCAGGGGCCCACTGGGTCCCGTGCCCCACTCATATTTTCAGAAAAAAATTAATATATGTATATAGTTTAATATTATATTAATATCATATTTGTATTATAGATTTTTATATTATTTTTTCTCAACTTAATCTGAAGTGCTTAGGTGCTCTTTTTTTGTTTTTTATTTTTTATTTTTTTTTATGGGATTGTTTGAGGAGGCACACGTTTGAACTTTTAGTAATATTATATAATATTTTTTTTTTCTTAAATTTCTTTGACATCAATAATAGAATTTGTTACGATTAAAGATTCATATTTCTTTTTACTTACAGAATTTTAAATTCAATAAAAAATTTCTAAAAATATATAATACAAATTTGTGACATATAGTTTATACCAAAAAAGATGTGACACATATTCACCGATGTACTTACTTTTGTTGTTAGCATAGATTGTATCAGTTGCGACTGCAAGTGTAGAAATAGTATTTTCTGCTATGAACATTGTAAAGACTCGTTTACGCAGTCGAATGGGTGACAAGTTTATGAATGATTGCTTGATTTCATATATTGAGAAAGACATTTTTACTAGTATAGATAATGAGGCTATCATGCAACGATTTCAAAATATGAAATCTCGTCGAGGACAAATCATTGTAATAGATAGAAATTACATTTAAAGATTTTGTATGTTTTTATATTTTTATTTTTTTGTGTGCCCCAGTAAACCTAAATTCCTGGCTCCGCCACTGATTGCAATTATAATAACAGCCGCTAGAAGTGAATAGACTATTAGTGAGAGAGAGTACTAAAGAGAGTGATTAGTGAAGAAATTGGTGCAATGATTTTCAAAGTTTATCTGTGCAAGATCAAGTAGAGGATCAATGACCATGCCACGATGAAATTTCTCAGCAATGAGTTCCGAGAGAAGCATAGATTTCAGCTGTGGTGTCGCTATGCACGAAACAGGTAAGGATATGATTTTTTTTTTTTTTTGAAATGGGGCTGGTGCGGCTGCCCTCAAGCCTTGATTAATGAAACTACAGAATACAAGGGCGGGACATAAAGCCTGAACCCCATATTACAATAAGCATCAAGAGAACATCCCGAAATAATACCAAGAGTACGTCTCCACAAAATCTATGTATTCTAACATGCACCAATTAGCAAAGAGTGCACGATTGGATACTCCATTTGCTTTGACATAGCGGTGACATACCGGAAAGATAATTCTATTACTAAGAAGCATCATTAAAAATAGCACAGCTTTCCCACTATGTTGTCACACGGAAACATATCCGGCGACACATCGTTTCATCCTACCACTAGGAGGTTGCGTCCATTTGATCAAGTAAACGGCTCGCCGCCTAACTAGGCCAGACAAGGCACACTGAGGCACAACGCCCACGTCTCCTTACCCTAGAATGACAGGGACTTATTACCAGCATAAAGCCACCTTTAACTATAATTAAAAAATAATAATACATAACAATAAAATAGTAGGAGCCCAAAGGCAAAGCCCAGACCCAATTACCATTAATGAGTTGGCCAGCCCAACATCTAGCCTAGATAACAATAAGAAAACTCGAGCCCACAGCCCAGGCCCAACTTTGCATCAGAACCACCACCCACTACATGCCGTCGCCGCCGCCGCCACACCACGTACGCCGGTACATCACCCTCGTGGAAGGGAACCCATCGCTGTTGCACCAGCCTAGCTAGCATCTAAACCCTAGCAGAACTGGGTTGAAACACCCAACCGGCACCACGATGAGATTGAAGACGAAGCAATTGACAGACTCGCCTCACCGTTCTACCCCATCGTCTCCACCCAGATCGCCGATCACCACCCACCACAGGTAAGGATATGATAGAGATGAATAAAGCGAGGGCTTGGCTTTCTGTGCTTTCTTTATTTTTGATTTGATGTATCAGTCAGGTGTTTAATGCTTTCTAAAGTTGACTTATCTCAGAAGCACCGCATTTAATAATGATTGAGTGAGTTTGGAACAAAAAAAAATTTAAAAAATTTGCAATTATAATATTTATTTTTACAATTTTTGTAATTTTGTCATTTTCTTCACTTTAGAGTTAAAATGAACATGTTTACATATTGAGTTTTTCTGTTGGGACCTCCAAATTTTCTCACTTGACCTCCATCTCTTTTGAATTATTGAATTACATATATATCCTTTTATAAAATGACAGTTATAGACAATAAATAATAAGCAACTAAATATTTGTTTAAGGTTTGGTGGAGGATGGGAGTTTTTTTTTTTTCCCCGTTCCAGAGGTTTTGTTGATCGATGACTTTTACTTTCTTCAAAATGAATTATTATCCAAGTAGTAAGCAAGAGATAAATTATGAAAACTCCCGTAATAAGAATTGCAGTGAATAATTAGAATCTTAGACAGATCATGGTATAAATTAATGAAAAAATAAAATGCGCGCGCACACACACACACACACACACACACACACACATATATATATATATATATATATATATATACAGTCCGGCTACACTAAGGATGTCCTTAGTTTTTCTTAGGTACGAATTTCCGGTTTTCACCCACTTTCCGATCAAATTTTCACATCTTAACCGTTCAGTTTTTAGGTCCTAATGTATAGATCACCTCTGCAAAATTTCAGCCAAATTGGTGATCATTAAGGCATCCAAAACTGCAAATTACAACAATGTAAACGAACGGTTCCGGTTCGACAGATTCGGTTCGTTCGTGTAAATTGCAGTTTTGGACGCCTTAACGATCACCAAATTGGCTGAAATTTTGCAGAGGTGATCCATACATTAGGACCTAAAAACTGAACGGTTAAGATGTGAAAATGTGATCGGAAAGTGGGTGAAAACAGTAAATCCGTTCCATAAGAAAAACTAAGGACATCCTTACCTGAGAAAAATCCTATATATATATATATATATATATTTATATATATTTATATATGCTAGCTACCATTTCATGCAATTTCAAAGCTTTACTATTATATATGTTGCTCCCTTACATATATGTGAAGCCTGAATCGAAATTTTTTTTGTCAAATCGTGTGTTTCTGGTTCAATTAAATGAGAGATTTATGATTTTTTAATTCATGAACAAAATTTAGAATTTTTTTTTGGTAAAGTTTTTGAGTCTGCCTGAAAAAAAAAAAATCGAGGAATGGAGGTGTAATGAGTGAATTATAGGTATAATGAGTAATTTATTGTTTTGTGTGTGAATAATATAACTAAGGTTGCTTTAGGAATTTAAAAAGAGGTCTAGTGAGCAAACTCTTTTATTTAAAAGGAAAAATGAGGTGTAGAGAGTATGAGATGTCAAGTGAGCAAATTTGGAAATATCAATAGAAATTCTCTTACATATTCCAATAACATCGATTTCATTATGACATCAAAATAGAAGCATGATTAAAATCACAAAAATTGTAAAACACATAGACTAAAATTATAAAACTCAGAACACAATGACCAAATTATAATACATGATTATGAAACTTGTGATTGTAATCATTGTTCAAATTATACAGTAAAATCATCTTGTTTATGGATAGTAATTAGGAGCTGACAATCCTTATTGCAATAATTGTATCTCAAACTTACCAAGCTCGACCAACTACACCTGCATGTTTCCTGAAACGATAGAAGGGTGAACTAAAACGAATACAACAAGAATCGGAAACAATTATTGAATCGAGCTTCTGGTGGCAGCACATCTAGTCACAAGGATATGCTTTCCTCCGATCCCACCATTTGTGGGCTCTATGTGGTTTGACAATAGACATGGCCATGAAAATTTTATTTTATAGTGATTTCAATAGATTAGTACCACTAAAGTACGTTGTCTTCTTGCTTGTTAAATATGTGGAGTTAACAGTCCATGGCTCCTGACCACATCCCTCGTTTAGTGTTCCAGGTTCGACCACTTTCGCACTCTCATTGGCTCTTACGTATTGTTCTTGATTTTGTTCTTTCATTACGGCCACGAATCCCCACTATATAAAAACAACTTTGATTTCTTCTGCAAACTCCTCCCCTTCACTTTCTCTGTTCACTATGTCTAATAATTACTTGTGTCTGCTAGGAGCCATAGATAGTCTCTGGTTTCACCAAACCATTCTTTTCCCAGAACCCATTTCATTACTTGGCCACGAATCCACTGAAACACCTCAAGACTCCATCGCAAATAGTTCTTTCACGTACCCATCATCCAGCTTGGTCTCCTTAGCAGTTGCAGATGAAGAAGTCTCATCAAATTTCTCAACCATGTTAGAACCGGAAATCCCATCACCGGGTACACCAGATTCACCAGAAATTAGTACTCCACAGGTAAAAGTTATTTACCAGTTGGTACTCTTAGCATAGTTTCAATTTACACTGTGTGAGGAATTTTCACCTTGGTGTGCATAGCTAATTAATGTTTCTGTAAACAATGACTAGGATTATGAGAGGAAAAGACCAACAAGATTAGATATTCTGGCCAACAGATTGATGTTAATTCGCTCTCAGTCATCATCCCCAATATCAAAGGATCAGAGAAGTCCTCGAAAAAACAGAAACTCTGGCTTATTAACAAGGAAGCTGGAGAAATCCATGAGCATGAGAAGCTTGGGGGAGCTAGAACTTGAAGAACTAAAGGGGTTAATGGACCTGGGCTTCACTTTCGAGAAAGAGAACTTAAACCCACGCATGATGAGCTTAGTACCTGGATTGCAGAGACTTGGAGTTGGAGTTCATAGTAACAACAAAAGGATACAGAACTCTAGCGATAATGATGATGATCAGGTAGTTGCAGCTAAAGGTGATGATGGTGTTGTTGATGAGGATGTTGAAGTTGAGAGGCCATATTTATCGGAGGCGTGGCTTATAAAGAGGCCTGATTCGCCGCTGCTGAATCTAAGGTTGCCAACCAGAGTGTCCTCTGCTGCTGACATGAAGAAGCATCTGAAGTCCTGGGCCAGAACTGTTGCTTCTGAAATTCAACAGGAATCTTAATGTAAACTGTAAAGTATAGATACGAGGGAGGTTCAATTTGTTTTACCGGCAGATTTTCAACTGTAAAAATGTCTTTTTCACTGTCAGTTAAAATGAAATTGCGAAGATTATGAATAGACAACTGCAAAGGTAAAGGCTAAAGCACTTGGTTTTCGTTCTGGTTATTGTTTCGATCTCGGAACAAAGGATTCCGATCACAATCGGTGTTGAACTTCTTACACTTCCATCTAACTTATATGTCTATGTAAATAATATTAAATTTCAAACTCATAATGAACTTTCAATCATCTAAAGCATGGCATAATTTTGCATATATAAGAAGCTTAATATTATTTCAAGAACAATTAAGTTTACCACTCAAATTGTAAAATGACATTTGATTTAGTTTGAACGGATAAAAATTTCTTTATACATGGACGGCCCAGTTCATAAAAAATTTATCAGTGATTACATTTGGCTTGTACTATTAGAAAGTTATGGTAATTCAATATATTATATTTTATTCTGTAAAATTCTTTTAGTACAAGCGATGTGTAATTATGTGAGAGTTTTCATCCTCTTCAAGAACATACCTATGTGAAGTTTTTGTAACCTTAAGTATATGGTTACATTTCTTGAGTTTGCTAAATATGAGGTTCATTCCGCTAATTATGAGGGACACTTGCTTATGTTCTTTTAGAAATTCTTCTATGCACCGACGGTGTAAATGACCAAACACTTATAAGATGATCTCAACCCTTGATATTTATAAAAATGTATTTAATGTAATCTCACAATTCATTTATGTCGGTGCACTTATTCCTCCCCCATGTTATTGTAGTATCTACTTTTCAAACTATTTAGTTTATCAACTTATGAAGAACAAATAGTAAATGTAAACAAAGTTCAATCTCTCACAAGACTTGTTAAAATTAAGATCAATTTGAACCCTACACATCATGTAAAATAAAGACAAAAAATACGCAAAACAACCAAAAACAAATATTGTAGTTCTAGTCAAGAACATTTATTCATGTACAAAATTAAAAGGATATACTCACTTCTTTTATGGTTGAAAATAGAGAATATGCCAAATGCATATATGGGAATATAGAAAGGTAACACAGCACCTATCATAGCGTGAATTTGAGAAAGAATTTCAGCCAAAGAACAGACCCCATGAAAAAGTCTCTGTTTTAGAAAACCATGTTCAGATTTTCCAGTTCTCTGCTCTACCCATCAGCATATGGTTGTTTTTCCCTTCACGCACTATTGGGCTTGTGATTAGTTTTTGGGTTAGAGCAGCAAGTTTAATATTTGAACTCGATACGTGGCCTCTCAAACTTGACTCAAGTTTTCAAGTCAAATTTTTCTGGTTGGGACGTATCACTACACCAAAAATTGCATCACACAACGGTGAAAAAACGTCGTCTGATTTGAAGACTTACCGTCGTCTATCTCGATGTTGTCTGATGAAAAATCAGACGACGGTGAATTCACCGTTGTACAATATAAAGTCAGTTGACGTATATTCCTTAACACCGTTGTCCCAGAACTCGACAGATGCCGGACTCATCCATGCGCAGCAGTTCACACAACAGAATTTGCTTTTTTGCCGTTGTGGGTTGAGATTTTCATACAACGGTTTTGTAGTTTAGCTGTTGTGTGATTTAAAGTAAGACAACTGTGTTCTAGTATTTTCTGTTGTATGAGCTTAAAACGAGACGACGTAACTTATTGAAATCCATTGTGTGATATATATAATTGCGTTGTGTGAATACCCAAATTTTGAATGGATATAAATTAATAGTGAACAATTGGAATACAAATTGAATGCAAACCATCAAATGATCAATATTTGTACCAAAATCATTGTGATACATCAATTCATCAAATATTGAAATTAAGGAACATTGCTAAAGCATTCATACATCTCATAGACTAAAAAGCATTTAAGTTTCCTGGTTAAGTTTTACATGATGAAAGAAAATATGGCTTGCTGCATTGCTTTGTACTCCACGCTCGATCTCGGAAAGACTCTTTATACAACATTCCACCATTTAGTTCCTGGCACAATTAACAAATGCAATGAAAACAAAAGGGATAATGCCTTACTATGTACATAATATACAAGCATTTTAGAATTAAACAATTTATAATATACAAGCAAGAAAGAAACAGAGAGTGACGTTCTAGCAGTAATTAAAAGTATGATGCCATAGGTATAAATTAAATGCAAGAGCGCAATCACTTGCAACAAAGAAAAAAGTATGATGCTTATCAGAAGTGCCAATACTCTACTAATGATTTATCATATTCTGCAATTAGGAAGTAGGGTGCTGAAAGCTCCAATAAGATGGAGCATGCGACTTGCATTACTTGCTTAAATCCAAATACACATTTACCTGGGAAATTCTTCCTCAGACACTTATTAGAGCTGAAATAACAAAAAAGTTTGCAATTGGCCACTTCTACCTATACATGACTGTACATAGTTGAAGCACCATCGCTTTAATCCAGACTAATCATGTCTAAATAACCATTATCACCAGGATTATGAGTATCTCCATCAAAAATAGCAATTACAAAGTTTGTGCATAGATATCTATAAGTAATCACCAACTATAAAACGTAAGCCGTATTAACCTCTTATGCCTTGCATGTAATTATGCAAACTTTTGGAAATCAGTTGAAACCTAAGTGCTTATCGGGGGAGACATCAACCAACAGCAAAACCTCAATAAAGTACAGCAAAACTAATACTCATACAATTTAAGTAAAGGCATCAAGGCCACTGGCTTGAGAATATGAGAAAACATGAAAAGTGGTAAGCACACAGAGCTCATGTACCTTTGACTTAAAGTCATCCTCATCCCTAATAATATGTGGATGTATGAAAGGGATCACTGTGAAAAATCGATTGCTTGCATCTACAATCAAGCTATCTTTTATGGAAGAGCCACCATCACTCTTTAAGAGATTCTGTATTTCCGTTCAAACCCTGAATAAAGAAAATAGAATACCGGAAGAAAGCTGTAAAGATTTATTATGCAGATTAAATCTGAAACAGACAGTTTAATATATTGAGCTGTGCAGCAAATTAAAGGTTATGTTTTTAGTGCTTACCCTTTTGGATATTGCTTTTACTCAGTTTTCCAAGTGGCATCTCTGACATATTTATCTCAAATTCCATCATGGCAGCTCTGCAAAACTTAAGGCTTAGTCTCACATTCACACACACACACACACACAGATGTATATATAACATGTATATAAACGATTGGAGGGGGAAGGAGGGAGGGGATAGCAAACAGTTTAAACAAAATTCAATTACCTGTATGTTTCAACGTTGAAGAGCATCTTCATCAACTCTGCTAACTGAGGAAATAAATATAGAGAACTGAAACTGCAGTTAAATGATAACTCCCACAGGTACTATGAAATAAATAGACATAAAGAAAGGGAAGAAGATCATGCCATGGATTCTTTTGGTAATCCACGAAAAGAAACTTTCAAATCCGCCAAGCTTGCACCAGACTGAGATTGGCCATTAAAAGCTTGACCTCCAGGATTGTTAGATGATGGCGGTGGCAGTATTCGTGTAGGTAAATACGAATACTGCAGAAATTGATTATCCCTAAATAAGCTACATGACACAAGTAGTAGCTAAATACCTTCTGCAGAAATTGATTATCTGTATCTTCTGGGATTTTCCACTTCCCTTTACGACGTTCAGGTTCATGAGTAGAGTAAGAACACTTGCTCCATGCAGTCAGGAACCCATGGCACCTGTACATGGCTCCAGAATAGTGAAGATGACTGGAACAGAGTGGGCAAGTACTAAGTGCTCCAAACATCATTCCATCAGCGCTGAACAAGAAGTATAGCAATAAAGAGTTCATGAGGTGAAAAACTTGGGATCCACATAGAGATAGATAGTGATCAACTGATAACAACTAATTACTTAATCAAGCATAAGTAAACACTCTCAAACAAAACTAGAAAAGAAAAGAAAAATTGAATAATAGTGAACTTAAGTACCTTTCCTATGATTTCACTTCATCATTGGAAGCAATAGCTGATCTATATCAAAATCACATGCCAACACAAAAAAATTAATTAATATTAAGCATTAACATCTAAAATGGACTAACCAACCATCAACAAAAGACTACAAGGACCAAAGTCCAAACTTACAAGTTACACGAGAAGAAACAAGAAAATTGGGGAAATAAGAAACTAATAATACAAGTTACAACTGTCCTCAAATTGAATGACAAAGATCCTTACTCTATTTAAATTAAAGTCGAACTCCAAATGAGTTGCATAAATGACAATGCATTTACTAATTGCAATTCTAAGAACCTTGTGCTCAAAAACAATATTCATAAAATGATCAATGAAGACCTATAATTTGAATAAGGTGATTGAGACATAATAGGGCTCATTGTGTACCTTTCCACAAAGAAGAAACAAGCCGTCGTGGAGCTGCTATTGGTTCAAAACCTTAATCTCCAATTCACTATCTGCAAACTCAACTAAATAATATCTAATATTTCTGAAGCACCATAGGTCTCAATTTGGTTGGTTTCCAGATTAGTTTCTCTTAAAGATTCCCATGCCGGTTCAAACCACTCCCAGATTACTACTTTCATACAGGTTGCACAGAAGGAGGTTAATTCAAAATAAAGTAATAAAAAGTCATACCCTCGTATTTGTGTGTAAATCAACTAAGAAACCGTATGACTTCATATTACTAAGGTTATGCGGTAAGGCAAATCAAGTAAACACACCTTATTCAAGTTGCTTCCAGGTATACATGGCAGACATAAACAATTACATAAATTAAAGTCTAAGACTTGCTGGGAAGAACAGAGAAGACAAACCAATTTTGACAAAATCTAATCTTTAACATGATTACTCTAATTCAGAAGCGAAGCACAGAGACCCATTTCAAAATTGAGCTCAAGAAATATGCAATAAACTATGAATTTAAAATACCCACTTCAGAATCATCAATATCAATGCCAAAAATAAACATCCTACAAACAAACTCGAAGAAATTATTTGAGAAAAAAAAAAAAAAAGCAAAGTTGGTACCTTTAGAGTAGAGATATATAAGCATAATCGAATAAGAACCAGCCTATTTTTCATAAGCACTTGAGAACAACAGAAGAAGGCTATTCAAGGAAGAAAAGCTATAGATCAAAGTCAGTGATGCGCGATGGGTGATTGAGAATCAGAGCACATCGATTCGGAGAGCGACTTACCTATTTTTGTACAGAAACTTACCCATTTATATCCTTCGGCTTTGAAACGAATTCTCAATTTGCTACAGCGAATAGGGCGAGTTTTGGGATTAGGGTTTCTGGGCATATGTTGAAGAAAAGTTGGAGCGGGTAATTGAAGCTGTGAGACAAAAGGAGTAGTAAGGAGATATCTGCTATAGATGAGGATTTCCGATTTGAGTGTTCGGTGTGCTTTGGGTCTGGGTTTTTGAGAGAGAGAGAGAGAGCGAGCTATGGCTAACTGAGATACTAAGGATTGAGAGAGCTGCTAGAGATCGTGGTGCAATAGAGATGGAGAGATCTGAGCTGCTACAGATCGTGGTGCAATAGAGATGGAGAGATCTGATATTGGAACTGAGTGAGGAGAGAGAAGGGGTCGGGAGGAAAAGAAAGAGAGAGAGTTTTAGGGATTTAGTCGGCTCCCTGTAAAGGTGGAGGATTTAGGGATTTAGAGGGTTGAAATTAAGTGTGGAATTGGAAACTGGGGAGAGAGGGCCGAGAGAGGTTTCACGAGCCAGAGAGCTTTCGCGGAGGACTAAAAGATTCACGAGAGAGATCGAGGTTTCATGAGAGAGAAAGAGAGGCGTTTCGGGGAGGCTATTCGAGAGAGAGGGTTGAGAGTCTTTGTATGTCGTCCTAGGTTTTGTTTTTCTTCTCTCTTTGTTTTCTTTGCACCACAATGTGCCATGACAATTAAACCTAGAAAAAAATTGTCAAAGTTACTCACACAACAGAAACCTCACCCAACTGTCGTCTGAGTGTCGCACTAAAAATCAAAATGTGAAATCATGGAGGGAAACATGGCGCCTACATCATTTTAGCTCAAAATGTTGCCGCCCAGTTCCAAGTTCACACAACAGAAAATCTTAATTCTGTTGTATAATTTCTACAGCTTGCACTAAGCCTATCTAGGGGAAGACATTCAAGCAAGCTTCCTCAAACTTTGGTGCTCAGTTTTTCAATCATACAACAGAAATCACTATTTCCGTTGTACCTAGTACACCAAATTTCAGTGTTTCAAGAGGCAACCAAGACTCCAAAGTGGAGGGAAATCAGCCGCTAAATTTTTTAAGACTCAGACGACGGACAATACTTAATTCCGTTGTGCAATGTAGTTCTGATAAAAAAGTTATCACTTTATTGACATTCACACAACAGAACATCACTAATACCGTTGTACAATCGAGTTTACTTAAACACACAACGGATGATTTCTGTTCCGTTGTGTGATTAGTGTTGTGTGATGCAGTTTTTGGTGTAGTGTATTACCCTACTATTTGTTTATTTCACTTTATTTGTTGATCTCATTATTTGAACCAATATTTGGCAAGACTCACGTGGCAGATAGGTGGGCCCGACCCACAAGGCGTAATGAATTACCGCGGCTAATTAACCGCGGCACATTAAAGATTTACAAAGTTAATTATCAAATTTATGATAGAAGATAACGTGTTCGGAGAACCGTTACTGAGATCAAATGACTCACAAGGCTTAATGAATGACCGCGGACCCACAAGGCGTAATGAATGACCGCGGCTAAATTAAAGAGCATGATTGTCAGGAGAAACGTTACAAAAGTTTGGTTTAATCAACTTGATAAGCATTAAGGGGTTTTACTGCTAATGATCAGTTACAAGGCCTGGTTGATTCTTTCATTTGATTGCTCATGAAAGAATCAATCATTGATAACGCCAAAAATATCACAAACATGAATACTGTTCTACTTGTAATCAATGCGGTCTTAGCTGTAAAGACTGGGATGACTTCTTTTCCTTCATTCAATAGTTTAGCTTCACTATAAAAAGGACTATAGGATTCATTTTTAAAGGTCCTCGACCAAACGCTCTACGCGATTACTCAAATTTTATCTCAATATATTTCAACAATCCAGCAACACTTCTCAATATTTATGTGTTTATCTTATCATTTTGTTTACCGGTAATTATCCTTCCTGCACTTTATATTGTTGCTCTTTATATTCATGCAATTTATCTTTTTGTTGTTTACTTTGTATGCACTTTATTTCCCACGGTTTACATTCTTGTTGGTTATCTTTATTTGCTACACTTTTATTTTCTCTTGTTTACTTTACGTTATTTACTTTATACAAAATCACAAAAAAGAATCATCATTACTTCACTTTCACCTCAATCACCGATTTACACAGCACTGCGGCTAGGTAATGCCGATCCGTGCTAAAGTTCTTGCATTCAAGGCAAAGAGAACCCCGTGGTCGAGATCGATCCTTCCTCGGCCCACAATCAACTTATCATAAGTCAGATTGGCACAAGATCTACAATCTAGAACAAAACCTCGCTTGGCCTACTGGCCGCGAGTTGGCACGCCCGAACACACGTCACCACTCCAGAAGGACACGTGTAAGCCAAAAAAGCCCTCAGCCCAGTGACACGCCGGCCGAGATGATTTTTTAGCGAACATCTTTTGGCACGCCCAGTGAGACCACACTTGGTGAATGTTAGACCATTTAGTGAGACATTACATATTATGTATTTTCAATAATGAGTTATCATGAGCCGAATTTACCTGGCTCTCTTTCAATAAATGATTACAGTGACCAATATGGCCAAAATCAATTGTATGAGTTATCAGATATAGCTACGATGCGTACCAAAGTTTTGTTAATTTAAACTGCCATGCATCTTCGGATCAACAAATTCCCACAATACTACCTCAATATGGCTTTGATCACCGAAATGGCTATGGTAGCCAACATGGTTATGGGTAGGCCAACGAGCCGTATGATAATTGTGGGCAAACAGTTAATGCACCATGCAATAGTTATGATTCAAATTATCATCATAATAATCAAGACGGCTACAACCAAATAGGGCCCTACAACAATTTTGATGGCTTGAGTTGCCAGCTTGTATGGGAGACTCCACTAGCCGCGCTGCAGCCCCCGTACGATCAACAAGTTGGTCACAATCAATGGTCGAAGGAAATGTAAGCTCTTGGGGAGGTGGTGTAAAATCTTTTGAAAAAGCCATGAATGTGAACAAGATCATTAAAAAGGGGTGGCAGAAATAGCCACACAATTTTCTATTTTCAGAGAAGAGATGAAGTCACACCTGAATAAGATGAAGATGCTGAGACATCAAAAAATATTGAAGGAGGCATACCACTGTAACCGCGACCATGACTTCAAAAAAGAAGTATTTATTGATGATCATATGGAAACTCGGCCACCTGTTGTTCTTCCCTAAAAAATGGAGGCAAACATGGTAGGTCAAAATTTGCAAAATGTCAAGGAGAATGACCATCACATGGTTGAGTGTACAATTAACGAGACTATTCATATGGATATGGTTCTTGAAAAGAAAGCCGACCTCAACAATCCGCGGTAGAGGTGGCAAACGGGCCGGCCCGGCTAGGCCCATTTTAAGCAGGCATAGTCGTGCTTCGTGCCGTGCTTGGGCCGGCCCATTTATTATCGTGCCGGGCTCGTGCCGGCCTATTTACTTAAACATTAAGCCCGGTCTGGCCCATAGCCCAAACCCATATCGTGCCGGACCAATAAATGGGCCGTGCTCGTGCCTACCCACTATAAAGCACGATTTTAAAATCTTAATTTGGATAAATAAAAAATAATTTTATTTAACTATTTAGAAAATTCAAATAAATTAAGTTTTACAATGTTTTTCTCAATCTTAGCTTTTTAAGATTAGTTTTCTAATAATTTTTTATATTACACTACAAGAAAGAAAGAAAGAAAGAAAGAAAAAAATAACTCAAAATATATTGCTTTTAGTATATTATTGTGAGATTAATCTTTATTAATATAATGAAGATTTAGTATCATATTATTATTTCCTTCATTCTATAGTTGTATTATTATGAGATTAGTCTTTATTAATAAACATATATTTAATATTTAGAAAAAATAGTTTACGTCAAAACAAGGCTATAATGTTTTATTTCACTATTTTGATAACATAAAAGAAATAGCATTGGTGGAATTGTCATGAGATTTTAAATAAAGAAGTCTAATATTCAAATCTCATCATTGTGGTTTTTTAATATTTTTAAAAACAAAATGAAATTTTGTGTTTGTAACGGGCCGGCCCACAATATGTCGTGCTCTGGCCGTGCTGGGCCCATTACTGGCTCTGGCCGGGTCGGGCCAATGGGCTAATATTCCTAGGCCCAACCCGACCCGTTATTCTAACGTGCTCAGGTCGTGACGGGCCACTAACGGGCTTGGGCCGTGCCGGGCCACTTTTAAGCGTGCCGTGCTCGTGCTTAGCGGCCCGTTTGCCACCTCTAATCCGCGGCTTGATGAAGATCTTAATCTTGTAGCAAAGGAATGTCAGCTCACTGAGCATAATGTGGTCAATGGTGATGATCATCTAATTCAAGATGTCATGCATGTTGATATGATTATTGGAAATAAAGCTGACTTGGAGAAGCCATGGTCAGATAAAGTGGAACCGATTACATTTGAAGAACATATAATTTCGGCTCACATGAAAGTGGAAAAGAAAACAAATTGCAATCATTCCCTTTGGTCAATAAAGATCGTCCTTGAAAAATTCAAAATCCATGCCGAGAATACAAAATGTTCAAAACTTGGGGTGAAACATTGTTGGCCACCTCCATAACGGTACACAAGATTTTTACATTTTATTTTCTTGCTTTAGTTTCTATAAAAAATAAAATAAAATAAAATCAGTAAAAAGTTGTGTTTCTAGGAGCCGTTTAATTACTCGATAGACATGAAACTGTAAGGCTGAAATATTTATATGATTACGGCTAGAAAATATTTTGATGTCATTCGACAATGAGGTCGACTTTGTTTACCAGTTCTTTCACCACTCAGCTCGAGCCGAGGCTCAAGGAATTAGGGGAGGGCTACATATATATCACGAACTTAATGACTAGCCGCATAGCAAAGGACAGCAGTTGAACGGCCGTGTTTAGCGAAGGGCCACGATTAAATGGCTGTGGCTGGCAAATAAAGGTAGATGAACGGCTGTGGCGAAATAAAGGATTGCGGTTGAACAGTTGAATGACTGCATCTAGTGAACAGCCGTGGCTAGAGAAGGCTACGGTTGAACGACTATGGTTGGCGAAGGGGTGCAATCAAGTGGCCGTAGCAAGCGAAGGACCACGGCTAGCGAGTAACAACAGATGCATGGCCACGACATAACTAAAGACCATGTTTGAATTGAACCATGGTTAAATGGCCATGGAGTAATGAGCTTAGAAACATGCCAAATATTGAGAGATGTCAGCAACATTAGGTAAGAAGCGTATAGAGTATACCTTGCCAATTAAGCCTATAATATTATCCTTTAGTCTCTTCACCACTCGGCATCTATGCCGAAGCTTAAGGGATTGGGGCAAGCACTGTTTGAATTCAAATTTTGCAAGCCCTACATGGAAGACAGGTGGGTAGGGCCCACAACGAATTTGGCATAGAACCGCGGTTAAACGGTTGAATAGCCGCGTCATAACAAAAAACCACGGTGAGTGACCGCGGCATGATGAATGTTAGCAACACTTATAATAGAGTGTGTTCCTTGCCAAGTGAATTTTTTGGAAATAGTCTTTTAGTCCCTTAACCATTCGGCGTCTATGTCGAAGCTCAAGGGACTAGGAGGGACTCTGTTTGAACCTAAAATTGGCAATGCCCACATGGCACACAGGTGGGTAGGGCCCGCAAGAAATTTGGCTTAGGACCGCACTTGAACGGTTGAATAGCTGCGGCGTAACGAAAAGCCGCAGTGAGTGGCTGCTGCGTAAAGAATGTCAATAACGCTTATAATAGAGCGTGTGCCTTGCCAAGAGAATTTTCTAGAAATAATCTTTTAGTCCCTTAACCACTCGGCCTCTATGCCGAAGCTCAAGGGACTAGGAGGGCTCTGTTTGAACCAATATTTGGCAAGACTCACGTGGCAGATAGGTGGGCCCGACCCACAAGGCGTAATGAATGACCGCGGCTCGGCACATTAAAGATTTACAAAGTTGATTATCAAATTAGCCGCGGCACATTAAAGATTTACAAAGTTAATTATCAAATTTATGGTAGAAGATAACGTGTTCGGAGAACCGTTACTGAGATCAAATGACTCACAAGGCTTAATGAATGACCGCGGACCCACAAGGCGTAATGAATGACCGCGGCTAATTAGCCGCGGCACATTAAAGAGCATGATTGTCAGGAGAAACGTTACAAAAGTTTGGTTTAATCAACTTGATAAGCATTAAGGGGTTTTACTGCTAATCATCAGTTACAAGGCCTGATTGATTGCTCATGAAAGAATCAATCATTGATAACGTCAAAAATATCACAAACATGAATACTGTTCTATTTGTAATAAATGCGGTCTTAGCTGTAAAGACTGGGATTGCTTCTTTTCCTTCATTCAGTAGTTTAGCTTCATTATAAAAAGGACTATAGGATTCATTCAGCAACACTTATCAATATTTACGTGTTTATCTTATCATTTTGTTTACCGGTATTTATCTTTCCTGCACTTTATATTGTTGCTCTTTATATTCATGCAATTTATCTTTTCGTTGTTTACTTTGTATGCACTTTATTTCCCACGGTTTACATTCTTGTTGGTTATCTTTATTTGCTACACTTTTATTTTCTCTTGTTTACTTTATACAAAATCACAAAAAAAATCATCATTACTTCACTTTCACCTCAATCACCGAGTTACACAGCACTGCGGCTAGGTAAGGCCGATCCGTGCTAAAGTCCTTGCATTCAAGGCAAAAAGAACCCCACGGCCGAGATCGATCCTTCCTCGGCCCACAATCAATTTATCATAAGTCAGATTGGTGCAAGATTTACAATCTATAACAAAACCTCGCTTGGCCTACTGGCCGCGAGTTGGCACGCCCGAACACACGTCACCACTCCAGAAGGACACGTGTAAGCCAAAGAAGCCCTCGACCCAGTGACACGCGGGTCGAGATGATTTTTTAGCGAACACTCACCTTACAACAATTTTGAAGTTGACTCATTTAAACTTTTTAAGCTTCCCAAAACATCCTCGTTAATGTAGAAAAATCTTTTTTTTTCTTTTTTTCAAGAACCATTTCTCAAATTTCAGTCTAAATGAGATCCAATTATAAGTAAAAGAAGCTTTCCAAGTGTTGGAGAAATTACTTCAATTAGATTTCAGACATTATTACACTAATTTTTCTGTTTTCTTGGAACATGTTCTATTTCTAGGTTTCATTAGAGAATTTACAGAGAAAAAGGAATTCTATTAGTGAAAAATGAGGTTCTGATTACATGAGGGAAATGAGAGAGAGATGCAGATACTTATACTATGAGCTAGGTGTACAGATCAATGACACGTGGCAAACAGCTGTAGGCCACTTATGTAACTAACCACACACAGCCTAATTCAGCAAAACTAACCATGTAACTAGTTTATCTAATTATAAGAACTGCAGCTACTTGATAATGCTAACACCCCCCCCCCCCTCAGCTTGATGATTGGATACAATCTTCAAGCTGACACAAAGATATAGATGTCGAGGTGAGCACATATAGGCTTTTGGTGAAGATATTAAACCAAGTTCTTTAACCAGGAGAAATAAGTGGCATGGAAGAACAAGAACTTGGTTGACCAACAATGGAAGCAGACTTGGGTTGAGAGAAGTTGTGTGACTGCTGTTTATATGTGCAAATTTTGGCAATGTGTCCAAACATCCTGCATATTTGGCATTCCACATATGATTTCAAAGCATTATTCTGAGGCTGAGAGTTTCTATGGTGACATCTTTGTGCAGTGTGTCCATGTTTTCCACATATTTGACATACAATAGAGTTTGAGCAGCCTTGATTAAGGTGAAAATTCTTATTGTTGTTGAAAAGGTCACCATCTTGAGAAGAGATATTAGTTTGCCGCTTTATGAACCCTCCATTGTGCTGAAAACCATTGTTTTGCTGCACTTGCTGAGAACTGTGATAACTACCTTCATTTGGATCCTGTGAGTAAGGCTCATAGTTAGCATCTTTTGAGTTGAGATTTCCATTGCTAATTACATTGCCCTGTAGGTGTTGTGAACCATTATAGCTTTGTGCTCCATTGCTAATTCCAATACCATGTGACCTTTGCATTCCTTCATTTTGTGCAACGAAACTAGTAGGTTGAGAGAAACAACCATAACCATTTTGTTGTGTGGTACTATTGTATGATGCAGAAGGTTGTGAAAAACTAGGTTGCTGCCATAATCTTGAAGTCTGAGGAGAAAACAGTCATTGTGCACTTGTGATATTCCACCATTGGTTGCGTGACAAGGAGTGAATGTAGAGAGAGTTACACGATGCAATAAGTAACTATTGGTTTGCATTTGAGGCATATGAGCACCAAATCGTTGAAGCATACCACTATTGTTATGAGCAAAGAAATCAGTAGGTTGGGTGAGACATGTATTTGCACTTGGTTGAGAAAATCTCATATGAGCACTTGGCTGCAAATAATCAACAAGAGTGGGAGTACAAGGCAATGAAGCATTTGTCATGTATAGAGGTTGAGGTCCAAGACTAGTAGTAGATTGTGAAGGACTAGAAAATTGATGTACAAAGCCTCCTTGACACACATTGTTCAGCACAATATTTGCAACATCTATAGAATCCATTTTTGGAATAGATGCAGTGGCAGAATATATTCCATTAGACACATCAATATGAGCATTAGGAGCATCACTCATCATATGCCTTGAATTAGACATGGAAGGCACAGTATATCCAATAGAAGAGGCAACACTACTTGTAGGCATCATAGGATTAGCATCATTTATGGCATTTGTAATAAGAGTTGGTGCAGGAGCATACTTTCTGGTGCTAAAATTTCAGTCTTGGAAGGCAAGGATATAGACCTACGAGCTTCTTCAACTTCAGCTTCAGCAATGAGCAAAAGCGACCTCAATTCTTGTGTTGAAGGGTTATGCTTGGCCCTGATTATAGTTTTCATGGTAGTATAGTCTGATGGCAAACCAAGAAGAACAGAGACAATTATGTCTTCATCAGTCATATGAATTCCAACATTGGTCAACTAATCACAAGCCATCTTCACCCGATCCAAGTACTTGCCAATAGAATCTGAACATTTTTGGAGTTTGTAAAAGTTGCTCTTTGTTAAACCATGAAGTAGAAGCAAATCTCTCCTTCAGCAAACACCAAAGTTCTCTAGAAGTATTACTTCCAACAACAAAAGAGAGAACATCACTAGATAGAGTAGCAGCAAGCAAAGTCATAACAGCATAATCGTTTTGCTTCCAAGTAATGTACTCTGTTGTCATTTCAGATGTAACACCATCTTCTTCTTTGATAATGTATTGTGAAGGACAAGGAAGCAATCCATCGATATATTTCATTAGGCCACAACCTTTTAACATTGTTTCTAACAAGAATTTCCATGTGACATAGTTAGTACCATCTAAGCAGACTGGAATCAAATTGCATAAATTGGATAGCAGATAGGTTCTCAGGTCAAAGTTGTTATTCATAATGGTAGGTAACACGGTAACACAAAATGATGTCTTGAATGAATATAGATAGAGACCAACACTTAACTTTCACCACGAATAAATTCCAATGTGTATTTGATGAACAAAATCAATCTCTAAACTTGTAGTGGCTTGAGCAGCTAGCAGAAGGAGTAGGTCGAGCCATATAAAGTAAGACCTTCAGATAAAGGTAGATGCAAATATGAAACTAGTGCAAAATTGGAGTATGAACAAGTAGACCTGAGAGCTTGAATCAAATTGTAGCCAAAAAGTGAACTAGATTCTATAGCAAGAAGGAATGAGTAAACTTGAGGAAGTATCCGAATGTGAACGGGAAGGATCTGAGAGCATGAACAAGAACAATTATCACTTGCTGAAAAGAACAAATCTGAAAATCTGAGTCTTGAACTTCTTGTACCACAGTTAGGGTTTCAATTCTATTTCAACCTGCAACAATCACCATGAATCACTATGAATCTTGTACTAAAACTGTAGCATAATACTTCAAACACAAATCCGAGGCTTCAAAACCAGAATTTATCAACAAATTTCAACTTTCATAATTCCAAATTGGGAAAATTTCACAAACAGTACACCAAATAAAGGCCACTAATAATTTTTATACATAAACTTCTAAACCGATCATTTTGGTACACGAAATCTGAAACCCGACCCACTATCCATACATGACGTTAATGACACCGTGAGAACCTCTGCCACCTGGCATAATTTGAGGGGTAAATTGGTCTCTCCCTCTCTCTTGCTCTGGCCACCCATCTATTTCTCTCTCTCTCTTACTTTGGCCACCTCTCTCTCTCTCTCTCACACCCATATCTTACGTTGTCCACCTTCTCCTCCACCTACCACGACTACGTCTCCACCATCTGCTCTACCGTCGACGTCATCGCTGTCTCCGTCGAGTGCGGCCTCTTCCCGACCCGGTCCATACCCACTTGCTACGAGGACTCCTAGGCCTCTCTCCAATGGGTCGCCACCCATGCGAACGAAACCAGGCCGGATCAATGGCTAAACGAGTACGCCGACTTGAACCGCGTCTTCGTCGGCGGCGACAGCACGGGAGGGACCGACAATGAGATGTGGCTTTACATAAACAAGGAGAATGGAGGGTTGCAGGATAGGAGGTCGATCCATGTGTAAGAAGGTGTTGGTGTTTGGTGGCGGAGAAAGACCATTTGAATGGAGTGGGGAGGAGATATGTGGAGGAGCTGAAGAAGAGTGGTGGAAGCGTCAGGGATTGGGGGCTTAGGGTTGTGAAGAGCGGAAGAGGCGGTGGTTTGGGGGTTTTGAGAGTTCTGGGTGTACTGAACTTGGAAGGCTGAGGCTGAGCTTTCGAGTTCGATTTTCGAGACGAAGCGGTGGAAGAAGAAGAATTGGGTTTCTTTCTAGGAGCCATGAATTGGTAGCAGGATTTGAAAGGTGGAAACCCTAATTAAACCCCCAAATTTGAAGTGGATTAGAAGAGATGAGACTGGGGAAAGAAGGAGAGAGATTGATGAGTCTTGTTCGAATGAAGTGGAATGGGTTGTGGTGGAATTAGAAGTGGGATTGAGTTTGATGGGTGTGGATTTGGAAGGTGGAGGAGGAGATGCGGTGGTCGCCGAAGAGTTTTCTGGGTTTGGGTGTGTGGAGAGAGAGAGAGAGAGTCAGAAAGAGAAGATCCTTTTTTTTTTGTTTTTTTTTTTTGTTTTGACCAAAACGAAGAGTTAGAGTGAGAGAGTACTAAATTACCCCTTGATAAATGAAATATTACATAAAGTTAACGGCGTCATTAACGTCGTGTATGGATAGTGGGTCGGGTTTTAGATTTCGTGTACCAAAATGATCGGTTAAGAAGTTTATGTATAAAAATTATTAGTGGTTTTTATTTGGTGTACTGTTTGTGAAATTTTCCCTTCCAAATTTAGAAGAGGAACTTATCTCAAACTTGAATCTTTCTCTAATATGGCTGAATCAAAAACCAGAAACGAATAGAAATGAGCAATAGCTTGATGAACCTCAAGCAGCTAGGCCTCCAATATCGAACTCTGATCCCGATCGAACCTGGCTCTTGTTGCCATGAAAGCTTTGTAGGAAGAACAGAGAATTTACAGAGAAAAATGAATTCTATTAGTGAAAAATGAGGCTCTGATTACATGAGGGAAATGAGAGAGAGATGAATATACCTATACTATGAACTAGGTGTACAGATCAATGACACGTGGCAAACAGTTGTAGGTCTTCACTTATGTAACTAACCACACACATAGCCTAATTAAGCAAAACTAACCATGTAACTAGTTTATCTAATTATAAGAACTGCAGCTGCTTGATAATGCTAACAGTAATAAAGTACATTATTAAGTCATATAAGACTATTACACATCCAAACATGAAAATCAAGAATCACAAGCGCATGTTTAGCCACTAAGATCTGGATTCTTTCCTTGGCACCTAACTGTCCTTAGTTATCCTTAGCTTTATATCCCGGCTGTCACAATAACTCATCATCCTTAGCCATTCAATGTCTCAAAACATGACAAATCAGCAAAAAACTTTGAAGATAAGACGACGTTAAACAAAAAGAGCTTAAGGGCGTAGAAATAATTTTCATTATATTTCGTCCGAAGACTACTTTTTCTCTTTCTTCAGTTATCTTTTGGATTTATACTCTAATTCATGGCTGCAGACATGCAAACACAAAAAGAGGCATCTCATCTATCTCTTGCTCACCTCCTTCAGATGTCTACCAATATATTGAAATCTCATAGCTAATTTCATTTTACCTCTCTAAAATTTACATATTAAATCAATTGTAGGCTTGTAGCCCTGCACTTTTAATTTCACCACATGTACCACTATCCTCTTCAATTTAATCAATCATGTCCAATAATTCATTTTTTTGTCAAGTACTTTGTAAATTGAAAATGTGGCTCTAATGAACTTCTTTGTATGATGACGGTTCACTAATGTGGCATGCAAAATTATATCATATGTGACTACAATTCAAATACATAACACAATAGTTGGCAAAAAAATCAAGGAATAGACAATATTGATTGAGATTGATAAGTACAGAAGCACGCATGATGAAATTAAAAGTGCAGGGGCACAAATAATTTATGGTGTAAAGATCATAGAGGTAAAATGAAATTTACTCAAAATCTCTCAAGTAGATGCAAATCATGCAATCAAAATCCATATGGATCCCTTGCCATAATCCCAATCATCTCTCTTCTTTCCCTGCAAATCCCTAACCCTATCTATACTTGTCTTGATTTTATTCCCAATTGGAGAGACCAGCCATTTCCAACACCTTGAGGATTGGTACAAAGGTGTTGATTTGCATCTATGGGCTTTTTGCAGCAAAAGGAAATGATATATGGACTTCCAGATCAACCGATAGCAGAAGAAATCCAACATTGATTCATGAGAAAATGCACCAACAGTCCCTCAACTCTTGTGCACCGACCAGTTTGATACCCAGACTCACAAAGCTATCAATGTGATACCTAAAGTCTTATATTGCTATCAACGACATACTTCCGTTAAATTTTCGTAACGGTTCCGTTAAAGAGCTGACGTGGCAAGCACGTGGAGAAAACAGAGATGGCAAATGACCAAAATAACCTCAACTTCTACCAACAATTTAATTCTTTAATTAAATAATTGTTTTATAATTTTCTCTCTCCTCTTCTTCTTTCCGTTGTTACTGCGATGAACCCAGCCATGGACTTGTAGGGGAAGAGGAGGGAGTTGAGGTCGTGCTCGTTTTGGGTGGCACGGATTGAGGCGGTGAGATCGTCCATGTCGATGCTGTGGTCCAGGAAGGTGGTGCCTTGGAGCTTGCGGCGGTGGCGGAATGGTTCGGATGGTTGGGACGGCGTCTTTTTGGGGTGGGGTGTTCTTCTCCAGACATCTTTGGAAGCGGAGGAGATAAGGGGGAAGCGGAGTCTGGGTTTGTGGGTGGTGAAGAAAGAAAATTCATCAAATTTATAGCTGGTAGAGCTCCGATTGACGAAGAATTACGAGAGTAGATCCCAAATTTGTTTTCTGTCTCATCAAATCTGCTTCTCCCTTGATGAATTAAAACCAGATGTAAAATCATTTGGGTTATGGCTGTGAAGAAGATGATAGATGAAGGCCGGTGTGGACTGTGGAGAGAGTCAGATGAATTAAACCCAGATGATAGTCGTTTGGTACTTTGGTGCAACTCGTATGCTGTTGCGTTGCATTCTTTCTGCAGTTGAAAAGTAATAGTCATTTTTCCGTAGTAGAATCAATTGTTAATTTGTTTTGATGGCATACTTGAATGAATTACTATTATGGATGTCAACTCTAAAGTTGACAAAGAAAGAAAAACGTCGCTTACTTTGTTTGGATGAAATGATTCTACATCTGTGTGATATTGCTAAAAGGTTTGTTTAATTTCTTGGGAATCATTAGCAAACACGATGAATAATGAAACCCAAGATCTCAGTCTTCTGGACCCTGTTTGCAGTTATAATGTTACTAATGAAGATGGGTATCCATTTCAAGAAAAAGAGTGCAGCGAAGATGATGACAGTGACGAAGAGTATGCTAGCATTCAGAGACCTACCTGATCTGCATGAAGAGGGCCGATTTCGGGTCACGTTTTGCTTAAATAGGGCCGATTTCAGGTCTACTTTGGACAACTGTGTGATTCTGGGTGCTTCCTCTGTCAGTCAACCTGGACCTAACAAGCATTCACCTGCAATGACGTCGTCTCCGGCGGAGGGCTTGACGACTCCTTCATACAAGCCCTTTATTTATTTATTTATATTTCTGTCAATAAAAAAAAACCAATTAGGTCTGCCATTTGGGTAAAAAGACATATTTGTCCTTTTTATTTTCTCCACGTGTTTGCCACGTCAGCCCTTTAACGGAACAGTTACGAAAATTTAACGGAAGTATGTCGTTGATAGCAATATAAGACTTTAGGTATTACATTGATAGCTTTGTGAGTCTGGATATCAAACTGGCCGGTGCACAATAATTGAGGCACTGTTGGTACATTTTTCTCTTGATTCATTGAATATGATCGATCAACTTCACACTAGAGATTGTGAAGACATTTAAAATCCAATTAATCATAATTGTAGATTATGGCTTTTTGGTTGTTGCTTATGAATGGAAAGAGATGGGTGGTCGGGTGGAGACTTACATGGATCATGGATGCTTCTGCTGGAAAATGAGATTGTTTTTTTTATTCGTTGAATGAGAGAGTTGGTGAGGAAGAAGAAAGAGAGCTGCTCGTCAATTAATATTTTATGAGTATTTAATGTTTTTTTGCTGAGTTGTCATGCTCGTCAATTCTTCTTTTCCAAAAATGCTCCTGCTTCCTAAATGTACAATACCCAAAAGACCCCCCTGCTAGGCAGTGATTGGTCTGCCGCATTGCCACGTAGTGCGGGTGCCCCGCGCAAGTCTTTCTCTTGAGACATTGGATTTTATTCTTACGGCAATATCTAAATTGTTATCCACAGTTAGTGCCAAGAAATGGATCCGGATCCTAGCCACTAAATGCTCTGGCTGATGACCTTGCTGATGACATTGAAAAATAACATATTAAATAAAAGAATAAAAAGCAAAAATAAGTTTTAGACTTTTAGCTAATTCAAGAAGAGCACCATAACCTCCGTCTTTAGCAAGTTGCAAACCCAAGCAAGCTGTATACAATTCAGTAGCTCTTGGATGTTGGGCATTTGTATGTATGTTTTATTAATTATTGGTAGTTTTTTTTTATTTTTTTTTATTAGCTTATTGTCTCAATTGTTATATCACTAGTTAATGTGATTTCTTTCGTCGTTCATTAATTATATATAGTTACTGATTATCTCTGTTTGTAAAGCCATGTACGGTAGAATTTTCCGCAGATTGTAATGCTGGATACATTTTGGGTTACGGCAGCAATATTCTTTACCACTCAAATAGAAAGTCAATTACTTATCTGAAAGAATTGGTGGGCTGAAAGAATTGGTGGGCAACTGGATCATCAGTAGAATAGAAAAGAAAAAATCGATCACTAACCATATATAAACAATCGCCGTCTCCCACCTACAACTTCTGCTTTTGTTAATCCTATGTAAGCTTTCCATTGGAAGATTATTTTCCAACTATCCATCATGATCATGAAACGTGATTTAGTGGCTAAGAAATATTAAGTGGCGTATTGAACCTCATCCCTGATTTAGTGGCCACGTACTATAGCATCTGATGATTGATCGCCAACCCAAATTTAGAGGCTAATATTAATTAACCTTCAGTGTGATTACAACATGACGACTTATAAATTCATTTATATTTCTTTCATATTTCATATCTGGTTACTGAGCTTCCTCATCTTAAAAGCTACTAATCAAATTTGGCACCACTAAACCCTAAACTTGCACTCTCGCATATATGTATGTGCATGCACTGAAAAGTAAAGTCGGTATATTCATAAATAGCTTTACGTAAGAGGAGTAAAGTCCATGAAATATACTGCTTCATTTTTCACCTGGTTCAAATGTATATATCAAAGTCCATGAGTTACCTGTCATAATTCTGCATATGATACTTATTCGCGAGTTGTTACAAAATCAGATATAGCAACCCAGCTGATTCTTCCATTATCTCAGTTTTCCTATACGCAATACTCGAAATCCTTCTTTTCCTTTCTTTTGCTGGACATTTTCTATTGCTTCAATTTATATTTTGCTACGGTTTGGTAGTTGAACCCTTGAGATCACCAGAGACAAAATTTCTGCACTGTATGCATCATAGTGCTTCTTTAGAGGGCGCAATATCAGCTTTAAGGACTTTGCATTTCCACGCCTCAGCCAAATCTTCTGCAACTTCTGGTAATCTTCTTCTTGTTATTTTATTCGTAAGGCTTTATCTGTAGCACGCCCGTCTTCAAGTGTTTGACATATTGTCAGATTCTCCACGTATCTTACAAGCTACTCGATCTATATATTATCTATTAGGTTGCCGCCCCAAAAGAAAAATATACGTTCTTCAACCGTCCATTCTCATGCATTATCTATTATTGAACGGAAATTCTGTGATGTCAAGAGTCATTCATTTCTGAATTTAATATGATAAAAACATGTATGTGTGTGTTCAAAAAATTTAAGCAATAATGTGTTAAATAGCAATAAAGCATATTCACCAAAACTTAATAACTAACAAGTCAAAACCCAATCCATTGGTCACTAATTGCAGGCCAGACTATGTACACAGAGAATGCTCATTACAATAATGTGTCTAATTAGAAATGTAAAATGATGTTCACTAAAAGATTACGGACTGCTTCGTAAGTGAGGTTTATGTCTCTTAATCTCCAGAAAACTCATAGTCTGTCCTACCGAAAGGAGCCTCTCTTCTGTGTGCCCTAAAGATCAAGGGATCAACATTATTAATTTTCTTTACCTCTCCGCTACTTCCTGTAATCTCATCCAACATCTTCCCTCGACCGTAGACATAAAAGCAGAATCATGTACGTCCTTTGCATTTGTGTTCTATAATTGGACGAACATATCTGATGCAGTAGATCAAGTGGTATTGCTTTCATTGACCATAATTTTGTTTCACATATGATACGTTATTGGTACCTGATAAATATATTTGACTAATTCTAGAATTTGAACGATCAAAATATGAAAAATTCTTCTACGCACCGGGGATGTAAGTGAACCAGCAATTCTAACAAATCTGAGTAGTTGATATTTATAGACAATTTTTTTTTTAATAACAGAAAATATACTTAATGTTATCCAACCGTCAATTTCTATTAGTGCAAGTACACATCGGTGCATTGAATACTCTCTCGAATATAAATAATTCCGATTTATAGGACCGTTCCAACTCACAAATTAATTAAGTGGTATTATAATTATATGTTTACTGACCATTGACATATTATTATTTTTTGGTAATCATATTCCAGATAAATGTGTTTGCTTAATATAATTTTTGAGTGGCTCAACTCTCGCGCGTGGATATTTTGTCGAAAGGTCAAAGAAAATGGCTCGGTGGAGAGGCTCTGAATCCTTCCAAGGCACTGAGGCAGCTTGGGATCCTATATAAAGGTCATAGTTGATAGTTTATCCAAGAAGCCGAAGAAGAACTTGAAGCTGACGAAAGATAAATGGCTTCCTATAAATATAAGCAGCACTCTTTGGTTTTAAGCTTCGTGATCACGTTATTTCTGTTGCTCTTGCAATTTCAAGTTGGTATGTAACTCTTTCCTGACTTATAATCAGTACTATTTCTATGTCACCGAGTTCAGCTTCGATCTCTCTGCTTAGCTTCTCAAATCGTATATGCACTGATAAATTGTCGTTTACCAAATACTTTCTGAATCTGAAGTTCTGAACTAATGATCATATAGTACTTCGATCTGTACATTCAGAATATCTAACAATAGTACGCTATCACGAAGAAATGCATACAAAAACGGTAACGGTAATTATTTGGTTGGTTCAAATATATACAGGTATAAGTGAGCTGCAACAGAACTATTATTCCCAGAGTTGCCCTAAAGCTGAAGAAATCATCAAGCAAGAGGTCACTAACCTTTACGAGGAACATGGAAATACCGCCGTCTCCTGGATCAGAAATCTCTTCCACGATTGCATTGTTGAGGTATTAATTGATCAAGCTATATATTTTGTGCCTTTGTATACCATAATTAATTAGTTAAGTAAGTACAACTCGCAGTAAAATTTGTTTTGAATTATGTGCCCGGGCTGCATGCAGGGATGTGATGCGTCTCTGTTGTTAGAAGCGGCAGACGGCATGGAGTCAGAGATAGCGTCGGATCGGAGCTTTGGGATGAGAAATTTTAAGTACGTGAACACCATCAAACAGGCCCTAGAGAAGGAATGTCCTCTTACAGTTTCTTGCGCTGATGTTATAACTCTTTCTGCAAGAGATGGCATTGTCATGGTCTGACTGCATTCTTTTTTCTATATATCAACCTTATTAAAACCTTACATGATTAATACTAATTAATATTGGTTCAAATATGTTAAATATACTTGGTTGCAGTTAGGAGGGCCTCGGATTGAAATGAAAACGGGAAGGAGAGACAGCAAGGAGAGTCATGCAAGAGTGGTGGATGAGTCTATACCTAATCACAATGATTCCATCTCCTTAGTGCTCTCTCGATTTCAATCGATCGGCATCGATGTTGAAGGCATGGTTGCCCTTTTAGGTACGTACGAGTGTAATAGAATTCGTATCAGCCTAGCTAATTGTTGATGACATTTATAATCAAAGGAATAATTATTTGTACCATAGATACCAATCACATTTCTCCATGTCACTTTTCTTCATGCAGGAGCTCACTCCGTGGGTCGAGTTCACTGCCTGAATCTTGTGCACAGACTCTACCCTACTGTTGATCCAACTTTGGATCCCGACCATGCTGCGTACCTCAAAGTTCGCTGCCCGACTCCAATTCCTGACCCGAAAGCAGTGCAGTATTCAAGATTCGACCGCGAAACACCCATGATTCTGGATAACATGTACTACAAGAACGTCTTGAACCACAAGGGTTTGCTCATAATCGATCAACAACTGAGTTCTGACCCAGAGACATTGCCTTTTGTGGAGAAGATGGCTTCCGATAATGGATACTTCTACGAGCAGTTTTCGAGAGCTGCAATTCTTTTGTCGGAGAACAATCCACTTACTGGAGACCAAGGAGAGATCAGAAAGGATTGCCGCTATGTGAACGGCAGTTAGTTATGTGATGTATAAGATCACTGTACTACTGTAAAGTAGTACCAGTGTATGTGAAATATATAACGTACCAGTCTTTTTGTATTGGTAAATAAGACCAACTTCTGTTCTTCTGTTCTTTTTGTTTTCTTTTTTCTTTTTGGTCTTCAAAGTTTGTTGGTAACCCAACTTCTTTTGTGTGCTTGCAATTACAATTCCATTGACTAATAAAGAAAGGTATTGTATAAATTGGTTTTGACAGGTTCTTCAACACAAGTTTGGTCCAAATTAATTTCATACGTACAAAAGGAGAAATCTAGATTTAGTTCACTACTACGCCCTTAGTGGATTTGGTACTACCTCTCAGTATGTTCTGGAAAGCATTTTGCGCCACCACCAAGGAAAATAGCTAGCAAAGATGCTACAATTTAATTAAGTCACTGAATCGTAGCCTCCAACAGAATTTATTTTTCTTAATCTAATTAATTAGAGATATGTTTTTTTTTTTTTTTTTTGATCGGGTTAGTTGTTAGTAACTCACACACCCATGCAGTGGTATCCCAGCGCCAGGACACCTGCACCGACATTGCGGCGAAAGCCTGGTAAAGCCAGACTAATCCACTGCACCGCAGACGCACGAACCCAAAGGGTCCCTCAAATCTACTGGCCACGGGATGGAGCTGGGATTCGAACGCTAGACCTGGGGGTTCCAGACTAGGCCATTCGACCAACACACCACACCACGTGGTTTAAATATTAGAGATATGTTAAATGTTATTTTTGAATGAGAAACAAATTACATAATATATGTTTTCTATAGTGATGTTCATCTATCTGCTCACTAACTTAATAAGAAAGTTATGGTCAGTTAATGTTAAAAGTACAAAAATATATATCACTTTGCCATTGAGATTATTTAACTATTTTCAGTGGTAGAAATGTAATTAACATCTTTTCCATCCTTTGAACTTTCAGGAGTCCATTAGCATTCATCTAAAGGTAAGAAACCTAGTCGTTTGACCCTGAACCGCCAGATCTCATTCAAAATTGAGCAAGGCAGAAAAATTAATCTAGAACCCAAGAGAGGAACTATATTTAAACCCAACAGAATACCTCTCACCAGCTACAACGTTACCATAAATCCACCAAGAGACTAAATTTTTACTTAAATCTTGTTTGGAAAGGAAAATTTTTCCTTGATCGATCTTTCTCATGGGATAGGAAACAAAAATTCCCATAAATTGTCTTTTTTGGTTTCCAACACACTTGGGAACTTGTCAAAAAAAAAAATTGCTAGACAATTTATAAAATTAATGAAATAAAGTAGTGACAAGTTAATGTAAGGAAAGAGTGAGGGAAAATGAATCCCTTGATGTTATTGGAGGATTTACTTCCCCCCACCTTTTCCCTTCCTCCGGAAAACATGTTCATGCATGTTCTTGTGCTTACCAATCACAGGAAATGAACTTTTTCACTCTCAAATCCACGAAACAACACACAACCACGCTTGGTTTGCAGAAAGAAACATAATTTACTTGTCTTTTTCATGGGATGAGAAATTAAATTTTCGATTAACTTCTCATTCTGGTGTTTGGTAATATAAGAAAAGTTATCAAGAAAGCTGTTAAAATGTTTGTAATTAATACAATAAATAATGAGAAGTGAGTAATAAATGCAAGGAAAGAATGAAGTAAAATGAATCCCTTGTATGGAAGGAACCACTATGTCACCCATATTTTTCTTCTTTCAGGAAAATGTTTTCTTTCCTTTTACGGGATCCCTCCTTTTACATCCCAAACAGAAGAAAATGAATGAAGTTTCTTTTCCCAATACTCAAATTCCGCGAACCAAACGAGATTGTAACTCATTTAGCTGAAGTTTTAATTTTATTTTCTATATTTTTGTAACCGATTTTTTTCTTCCTCGAGAGAAACCCTAAAACCCAAAAGTCCGGTCTTTTCCATCTTGAGTATTCGACCTTGTCCGGCGGCTCCCCGAACGGTGATGGCCTCAGGCCTCGCCGTCGTCTTGGGGTTTGCTGCCGAACGAGTATTCGATCGATATGGTCTGAGGGTCTTCCTTGGGTGGTTGCGCTCGGGATTGTTCTAGATGGCTCGGGCTTGGTTTTTTCAGGCCGCATCTCAACCGGCGTTGGGTTGTGCTGATCAAGACCGGTGAGATTCCAGATGGCGTGTAAACGACGTGAGTTGTGGCGGCGTGGAGCCCGGCGGTTTGGGTTGAAGCGACGAGAGGTCGCGAAGGCATGGATCACAGCAGTATGGATCGTGGCAGAGCGGGTCGAGCAGCGCCACTGGGCTTGTGGCATATGGCATGTCGTCAGGGGCACTGAGCTTGTGGCGTACGACATGTCGTCGGGGATGATGGGCTGAGATCAGGCTAGCTTGATGGGCTCTGGAGTTGGGCTATTCCTTTGGATGCTCTTGGGTCTACTATGTTGGACTAGGGTTGATGCCCTAGGTCTTTACTATGTTTTAGCTTTGTCTTTTACAATAAATTCCTTGTATTTAGGAACCTAAGCACTAAGGTGCACCCAATATCTCTCTAGCGTCTCTAGAGTAGTACCGAAGGAGGATATCCGCTATCTCTAAGTATTTAAATGTCTAATGAGTATGACCATATGTACGTACCACTGTTGGGTACTATCACTAGCTTCTTGTCTGTCTATGCCCTTAAATGATACTGGAAGGATATGTAACGGCCTATTCTGGCTTGTAATGAATATATTATCTCTTTAACTCAATTTTTTTAAAATTTTCTATATGTTTAAAATTAAATAAAAAATTAGACAATATTATCTTTTTAAAAGCCATTGTTATAGGATACAAGATTTTCCATTTTTCCTTCTTTTGTTAAGCTTATTAACTTACTGTTACGTCTGGGTTATTTTTCTTAAATGCTAGGGATACAAAAACCATTAATGTAGTACACGCAAGAAGAAATAAAATAAGAACTGAAAAAGAATTGCTAAACCCGTTATCTTCTTGTAGGGACAAACAATTAGAATAGCTGTTTGTCGAAAGAAAAAAATCATTAGAATAGTTGATCACACAAAATGCAAAAGATTCTCTCCAAATTACATACAGTTTTTTTTTTTTGATACGACTCCAAATTATTTACAGTTGTGATTTAACTAGAATATAACAGTGAGATACCGAAAAAAGAGAAATATCTTACCAAATGACATTCCTCCAAGCATGCATCATTGGTTTTACACTGAGAAAACTACAAACTTTGATGCTACCCTGCATGTTGAATTGTTGTTTACTCCCAGAAATTTCGTCATCTGCACATGATCGAGCACATGCCTGAACTGAGAAACCAGCACGGTTTTCTTATACGCACGCAATAAACAAAAGGGAAAAAGTCAGGAATGGTCACTGAGTTTTGACATATTCGACACTTAACTCACTGTATTTTCAACAATATCACATAACTCACTCAATTTTAAAACCGTCTATCACATAACTCACTACCGTCTACATGGTCATATTTTAAAGGGTATTTTCGTCTCTTCACTATCTTAAACCTTTATCTTATTTTTTTCTTCTCTCTCTCTTTTCTTTCTTATCTTCTTCTTCCCTCTCTCTCCTCCCACCTTTTCTCTCTCTCAAACTCCTTCACTTTCTCTCTCTAAAACTCATCCTCACTCTCCGGAAGGTTCTACACCTCCCACTCCTCCTCCACCGACTTCGCCTCCTCCACTTCCAACTTCTCCACCCCCTCCGCCGGCGATTTCTTCACACGCGTCGCCTCTCCCCCGCACGTGAGCCTCGCCAGATCCTCCCCGTCGGCTCAGTCCGTCCGGCTCTCTCTCCACGACCGCCCTACCTCCCCCAGCCGCTCCATCTCCGTCTCGCCCCACACCCACAACAATATACTTGTCTAATGAATCTGTTGTAATTTGGTGCACAACAACCATACCCAGAAAGCATGAATAAGGGAGGGGGCGGGGGAAAGAAAGAAGAAGATCTGAGGACACAACACCCAAAGGAAAAAAAAAAAAAAAAAAACAAACAAACAAACAAACAAACAAACAGTGATTTAACGGAAAATTAACCCAAAAAAAAAAAAAAAAAAAAAACACAACACCCAAACAGTGATTTAACGGATAATAAACGTTATTAGACGATAGTGAGTTATGTGATAGACGGTTTCAAAATTGAGTGAGTTATGTGATATTGTTGAAAATACAGTGAGTTAAGTGTCGAAAATGTCAAAACTCAGTGACCATTCTTGATATTTTCCCTAAACAAAAACAATAGGAATGAGCAAGCCAGACGACTATGTCAGGCACGAGAACAGATGCAGTGAAACTGTGAAAGGCACTCAAACTCAGAGAAGACTAAAGGCTGTAGCTGCCAAACTTCAATGGTCCTCAAGCCCCCACTGACATTAGCTCACCCGGACCTTGCAATGGAACCAGAACATATCAAAATGATTAGATATCTCATTCATCTCCACCTAACTATGGGTCCCCGTACACATATACATAAACAAACGCCACTCCAATCCAAGTACCCAAGTATATATATCACTCAACTTGCAAAATCTTATTCGAAACCTAAAATCTGTGCGATCGGATGTTTATGATTGGACAGTATTTAGGAGTTCATAAATTGACCAAAGAATTATTAGTGTGAGTTTATTAGACTTCGACAGAGGGGAGAATCGGTAGGGAAAAGTTGAAATGGGGATGAGTTGCTCCTATATATAAGATGTTTTCGAATATTTAGAATTAGCTAGAATAACAATGCATGGATAAGTGTTTTCAAGTATTTTAAAAAATATGGTAAAAATTTAGTAGGAGAGTTTACATTTGTACGGAGTATGTATTTGATCCATGAATTCCTAACACTGTTATTATGAGTCTGAAATTTCATCTAAATGATATGACAAGTTGTAGGGTTTAGGGCATTATCCAAGTCAACTATCAATTGCTGTAACAAAGAGATGGATGGGATTCCATTCCTTACCGAGTTGGTGCAACTTTGGAGTTGGAAGGGAATGGAATTATGGAGCAACCCTGAAAGCCACGCAATAAGTGTAAAAGCGTGCTGGGTGATGATTGATACTTGTGCTTATGTGGAAGCAAAAGCAAGGTGGCGTGAGGTGGATGTGCTTCTGGTGCTTAACTACATTATACCATTAGCGGCAATAATTTATGTTCTCACTGTTTTATTCATGAGCAAGGAAAAAATTGTCATTTCCATTATCTTCATCACTGGCCTAGAAAGTACTGATCAAACTTTAGATTGAAGAAAAACTCGAAGTTAGGGATTATAAAGGTTAGTGGGGCAAATTTAATAGACAAAGATGTCTATATACTAGTAAAAATTTGACAAATAGGTAAAATACTTGTAAAATAAGCTAATAACGTGGGATGATCCTTAAGCCTGTTGCCTTCATTAGAGGTGTTAAACAAACCGACCTAATAACGTGGTTAAGAAAATCTACTTGCTCATACCTAAAAGATCATGCATGTAGATTCAACATATATTCCATCCCAATCCCATTCATTAGCATTAAAACTTTTACTTGATTACTACTCATTCAGGAGTACAACCCTTCACTATCGCCGTAATGGTGAACTACCAACGTCGCTGCCATGACTATCAGTCTCCAACCGCCACCGTCGTCCACACCAATCTCCACAACCCTAATTAATTCCCTCTGATTAACATCACTAATTGACAATTTAGCAGCCACATTAGACCTTGGATTAAAGCAAAACGGATCAAAAGGAGCGTGAGAAGCACGCGCTAGTCGTTATCGTTATAGCCAGTTAGCCACGTGCGAGAAGAGACTGGACACATTGTGCATGAGACTGTGAACCGAAAAAGTAAAAGAAAGCTGGCTTTTCCATACCACTGAAAAAAAATAACCGTTAGGACCGGACACGTGGCGCAATGCCGACCCACCTGTCACCTTTGGATTCTGTATCCCACCCCCTCTATACTCTATTCCTTGTCTCTTCCCCTCCGCCTTCTTCTGTTTTAAGCCAAAACAAATACAACCCCACTCCTTACACACACTCTCGTGATTACATTCTCATCTTCATCATCTTCTTCTTCTTCTTCTTCAACTCTCCAGAACCCACCACTAAATGGGTCTTCGTCTTCTTCGCCACTACTGACAATGTCCCAACGGATTCGCTCCGTCATCTTTACTACTGTACTTCACCTTTACCTCTGCTTTTCCAACTTCCTCATTACGTCAGCCGTAACCGAATTCGACTTCGGAACCCTCACCCTCAGCAGCCTCAAGCTCCTCGGCGACGCCCACTTGAACAATGGCAGCGTGAGTCTCACTCGCGACCTCGCCGTCCCCAACTCCGGCGCCGGCAGAGTGCTGTACTCGAAGCCCGTCCGCTTCAAGCAACCCTCCACTCCGTTTCCGGCCAGCTTCTCCACATTCTTCACGTTCTCCGTCAGCAATTTGAACCCCTCCTCGATCGGCGGCGGGCTGGCTTTTATCATCTCGCCGGACGATGAGGTTGTCGGAGACGCCGGCGGGTTCTTGGGGCTCCAGAGCGTGGAGGACCCGGGTTCGGGTTCCGGGTCGAGCTTCGTGGCGGTGGAGTTCGACACGCTCATGGACGTGGAGTTCAGGGACATTAATAGCAACCACGTGGGCCTGGATCTCAACTCCATGGTTTCGTCACAGGTCGGCGATCTTGGCGCTGCGGATATTGATCTCAAGAGCGGGGACCTCGTGAATTGCTGGATCGAATTCGGCGGGTCGAGTCGGGTCTTCAACATATCCGTTTCGTATTCGAATCTCAAACCCAGAGACCCGCTCCTCTCCTTCCCTCTCGATCTTGATCAGTACGTCAACGACTTCATGTACGTCGGGTTTTCCGGGTCGACCCAGGGAAGCACCGAAATCCACAGCGTTGACTGGTGGAGCTTCAGCTCGTCTTTCGATTCAACTCCCTCAACAGGCTCAGCAGCACCGCCCCCTCCGACGACTACTCTGATGAACCCAACCGCCAACTCAGTCAAATCTCCACCGCCTTCTTTGCCTCCAACTGGGTCGGCTTCAGCTTCTAGTACTAGTACTACACAGAAGAACAGTAAGTCTTCTTGCCATAACCAGCTTTGCAAGCAAGGTCCGGGAGCTGTTGCTGGTGTGGTCACAGCTGGGGCTTTCGTTTTGGCTCTGTTTGCCGGTGTTTTAGTTTGGGTTTACAACAAGAAGATTAGACATGTTAAGAAATCAGAGTCTAGTTTTGCTTCGGATGTGATTAAAATGCCCAAGGAGTTTAGTTATAGGGAGCTCAAGGCAGCTACGAAGTGCTTCAATGCGAATCGGGTTATTGGGCATGGTGCATTTGGGATTGTTTACAAGGGAATATTATCAGAGACGGGTGACATTGTTGCAGTGAAGAGATGTAGTCATAGTACTCAGGGGAAGAACGAGTTTTTGTCCGAGTTGTCTATTATCGGAACTCTTAGGCATCGAAATCTTGTTAGGCTTCAAGGTTGGTGCCATGAGAAGGGTGAGATTTTGTTAGTCTATGACTTGATGCCTAATGGTAGTCTTGACAAGGCATTGTTTGAGGCGAGAATGCCATTGCCGTGGCCTCATAGGCGAAAAATTCTATTAGGGGTTGCTTCGGCATTGGCCTATTTGCATCAAGAATGTGAGAATCAGGTGATCCATAGGGATGTTAAGGCCAGCAACATTATGCTGGATGAAGGGTTCAATGCGCGGTTAGGGGATTTCGGGTTGGCTAGGCAAATTGAGCATGACAAGTCGCCGGACGCCACGGCAGCGGCTGGGACAATGGGGTATTTGGCGCCAGAGTACTTGTTAACGGGCAGAGCTACTGAAAAAACGGATGTGTTTAGTTATGGAGCAGTGGTGCTTGAGGTGGCTAGTGGGAGGAGGCCAATTGAGAAGGAAGTCAGTGGAGTAGGGAAAACGGCTGCTTGTAGCAATCTGGTTGAGTGGGTTTGGAGCTTGCACAGAGATGAAAGGCTGTTAACGGCAGCTGATCCAAGGCTAGAGAGTCAATTCGACGAGGCTGAAATGAGGAAAGTGCTACTAGTTGGACTCGCTTGCTCTCAGCCTGACCCAAATGTTAGACCTACAATGAGAGCTGTGGTGCAAATGCTAGTGGGTGAAGCCGAAGTCCCAATTGTCCCAAAAACAAAACCCACCGCAACTTTTAGCACTTCACATCTCTTGTTGAGCTTGCAGGACAGTGTTTCCGATTGCAATGGCATGATCACCATCTCCACCTCCTCCTCCGAAAACAGCTTCAACGGTATCGGTGATGATCATATCGTCTGATCAAACGTCTAGATTCATTTCATTTGTTTCTGTATGTATCACACAATAACATCCGAGGTTAGCTTACGCAGCAAAGTTTTCCCTGTTAATTTAAATTATTAATCATACATTATACTCTATCTCCATTGTACGAGTGAAAGTGGGTCTTATTTTGATGGAGAAGACGATGGCCATAAAGAAATGGGTTGGGGTCATTTTCTTTGTTTGATTGGTGGGAAATGGAATCGTGGGCAACTGGTTTCTTTCACAAGCAATCTCAGCAAAAGCAGACATGTATGAGTAGCGTTTTGGTAAAGTATTGTACCATAGGAAGAAAAAATATGCATATTTATCATTAACCTTTTTGGAAACTTCTCTGATTTGTTTGTTATTGGTGGAGGTGGGTGTAACGGCAAGAAATGATCATATATAATTGAAGTGGGATGATTTTTCCTTTCAACAAAGTTGTAATTTCATCGAAGGCTCTTCTTGTTTC
This sequence comes from Rosa rugosa, assembly GCF_958449725.1. Taxonomy (NCBI): domain Eukaryota; kingdom Viridiplantae; phylum Streptophyta; class Magnoliopsida; order Rosales; family Rosaceae; genus Rosa; species Rosa rugosa. The sequence goes on along the minus strand of NC_084826.1, from coordinate 12,543,437 downwards.
TCTCTTGTTTTCTTCTCCAGCTTTGAGCTGGCGTTTACCTTCTAATCTCTCTGCAATCGGGTATTTTCTTATCATTTACTCTGGACTCAATCATGAAGGTCTATTAGATCACTTTTGCAATAGGGCTGTTGAAATATCTAGTATTCACCCATGTAATCTTATCCATATACCTAGCATGATGTTACTCCAAAATGATATTCGACAAAGTAGTTTATAAAATGCAGCTTCACCTTTATACTTTCCTTCAGGCTTTCCCATTACTTTAAGGAAAAAAAATATGGAAAAAGAACATTTGGGAATAAAGGGAAGGTTAACTTTTGAAAGTTCAAAGGATAAAACATGTTCATAGATAAGACTAGGATTTATGACACGTTTACTTACTTGGAATGGAAAAGAATCATGAATCGGAGACAAGTGGAATGGGAGAAGAAATGAATCGTTATTGATTCCGGAGGAATGATTCCTAAACCCATCTCTCCCCCTTCGTAATCGAATTCCTGAGTATTCAGAAATCGATTCCTGATAAGGAGGTGGGACCTACATCCATTCCGATTCATTCATGTGTTAGTAAACGCATGAATTCTTTTACCCGAAATCATTCCGATTCCTTTATGTGTTAGTAAACGCAGGAATGTTTTTACCCCGTAATCATTCCCTTTCCTTCCAAGTAAGTAAACGTGCCCTTAGAGTTTTAGGTTTAGCCACTGTCGGTGATAAAAAAAACTAAACTCGCACTCATTAACGGTTCATAATTGATCACGCACATTGTTCTTGAAAATAATAAATCTGGCTCACAAGACATTGTTGAAATAGATTTTATAGTGCAAAATATATATCATACGAATGTTGTTTAATCATTGGAAATAAAAACTTACTGAAAAAAATCTAGTTGATGATATCCAAGACATACAAAACCTTGCATTATTAGAACTTCTATGAACTTATCCAGACATAAAAGAAAGAATTTCTAACTTCAACTAGTACTATACTATATTCAAGAAGATCTTCAATGAACTAAAAATCAACTTCTCAACTAGTTAGAGTACAGGACATTGAAGACAAGTTTTCCTAAAGTGCTCCATGTTAGGCTCCCTGGTCAATGGGCCCAGATCCAGCACACCATGTCGTCGGTACCACATCCAATTGAATGGCTAAACTCCTTCGACGTCCCTCTATAAATGTTCTTAAAGTCCATGGCTCCATGCCCTTGATAAAAAAGAGGCTATATTTCTACTTTTGAGGCTGCATAGTCGTACGTAGTTGTACACTTGCACCTAAATATCAACAAACTCTCTGTGGAGCTCTCTAACTATAGACATCAAACTTATCGGTGAGTGAAAAACAGTTTGTAGAAGTTTAATTTTCCGACTCAAATGTCAAAATAATGGAGATCAGGTTTGAAAGAAAATGAATGGCAAAATTACTAACTTATTTCACACTTTGATTTAGAAAAATGTATGGAGATTTCAATGAGTTATCTTTACAAGATGAAGAGTACGTAGTCGTACACTTGTCATTGTTGTCAATATATTATTGACAAGTGATCCTTACATGTGATTTGATATTTTTCAGACAAGATGCTGTTTTTCTTACTGTTGACTATGAGGTGTTATGGAAAATATTGATATTACCCGGTCTCACAATAGCTTATAAAAAAAGTTGAGTTGCGTGGTTAGAATTTAGACTAATCAGCTAATCTAACCATCTTTCTTTACAGCTTGATCTATATTTCTTTCTGATATGTGGATGTGTCCAATTTGAAATCCGATTCGCATCAAAATTTCATATTTCCTTTCAAGAGTGGAACTTTTTTGGGCCATGAGAATCACAATGGCAAAACTAATTTGCTGAGGTGGCATTTTCCTATTGGATGATCAAGTACCATTTAAAAACTGATATATTCTTTCAAAGCCCAGAATCTTATATATAGTGAAGTGTGCCTGCGACCGTATTATAAACGACCGTTTTCTTCTGGCACGGGACCATTGTAGCTTTGTAAGGTTTACAAACATGTGTAGTTGAGAATATCTTGTCTCCAAACCAAGTAATGAACTAAAATACATGAAAAATGATTAATATACATTACACATTGGCACAATATTAGCCTATTAGGTAAGGAAAAATCAAATGTCAATTGGTCCATGACAGCTACTTTTTTTTTTTTTTTTTTTTTTGAGAATGGACAACTACTTAACTATTGGGCATACTTAGAAAAAGAAAACCATTATCAAGGCCTTCGTACTTAGCATTATAACCACTTTGATGCTAAGAGTTGAGAAATAAATGGGGCAGCCATGTTTATTTAGGCCATGGCAACCCATGTGGCTACTATTCTCCTAGACTTGTTTGGCCTCCTTAACGCTAAAGAATATTTTGAGTTTGATATATGACTGGAGAGAATTTCAATGGTATTTATGAATGACTTGGTAAACATGGTTTGGTTCAGGTTTTGACAAGAAGTGAAAAAAAAAAATGAAAAAAAAGAAGTTATTGTGTGCAGAGGATTTTTTTAACAAGATGTATGAGACTAGGATCCGGCTCCTCTAAAGTGAGGAGACTGTGAATTTACGTAAATTTCATTAAATATGTACTCTCTGTCTAATTAATCTAAGGGTCAATACAATTGGCACATCACTCTTCCATCAATTTTTAATTTTTCATTTAAACCCCCAGTTAACTTTGCCTTTTAACTCTTACAAAAAAAATTGGGGATTTTGATAACTAGCTTAAACAAACTTTATGTAAATTCACAACCTCCATGAGATTGAAACCTACAATAACAAGTTTTGTGTAAACAAGACAAATGAGATTGAAACACACTCAACAATAACAACTAGATATCTCATACAACCAATCACTTTAATATCTTGCTTAATGATAAGCCCATGCTACAAGACTAGGCAATATAAAACTTTAGCTTGAAATCTTATAAATCAGTCTATCACTCAACATGTTTCCGAAATGAGATTAAAAATTGTCATTCTCTAAAACAAAGCTGCATATAACAATAGTATAGGTTTTACAATAGTCCCAGGCTACTATTTCCCAACTTTGATAGAACTCCTATCCAAGGACTAAAATATCGAGTTTCGAGGAAATTTCGATGGTCCCGGAAACGGAAATTTCGACGGAAATATCGATTTCGATAAAAAATCAAGAAAAATGATGGAAATTTGAAGAAAAATATGGAAATTTTAAGTGAAACTTTTGGATATGTTTGTTTTATCAGTTGTCTACTATATATGAAAAGAAAACCTTGAATAAACATTATTATATAGTAATTTGTTATAATTTAACATAAAACGGTAAATGCTGAATCGCCGACAACTCTGAAATTTTTTGAAATAAACATCTAATTTTTTTTTTATGGCTAGAAACCCAATGGGAGGCTAGGCCATCACGCCTTATATACATTCTTTATACATATCATACATTACACCTTGAATTACATGAGTAACTTAGAACCACGTAGAAGACCTATGAGGTACAAAATCTTCACTATCTTCATCATCTCTATATGTAGAGTCTTGAGTGTATTGTGAAGAATAGTCATTAAATGATCCTCCCCTCTGTAGTTTTGCATGTATTGACTTACATGCCAACCATATGGGTCCGGGGGGATTGGCTGCGGGTTTTGGTGCTGGTAGTTATAGTAGGGATCATGCATTGCTCGACTCTGGCCATAACCATAATCATTTGAAGATTGTCCTTCAGATTGTGTCCATGAGTTGTCACTTGATTGCATCCCATAAGGCGTCATATACGCTGGGTAAGGCATTGCCAAGTTTTGCCCATAAGAGTAAGGTCCATAATTGCTTCCTCCCACACCAAATGAGTCAAAAGTGGGAGATAAAGAATCATCTTCATGCCTTGACATGCTTCCTTGACCTCTTTCCTTTGGTGTATAGTGTTTTCCTATAGCACCAATACCTAATCCTGCTCTCCTACTCCCATGATCTTCATCTTGTGTTGCATGTGTGAAGTTTGGCTCACCAGTAAATGGGCTCATGTGACCAATTTGACTTCCATTATAACCTCCAACTCTATCATCACCTCCACCTCCGCTGTAACTTCCACTATCTCCACCTCTGATGCTTGATGAGCCTCCTGATCTTGTGCTAGAGCTATCATTTGTCCTTGAAGGAATATGTGAGCCATGAGACTCTCTGCGAGAGGATCGAGGTAAAAAATTAGATCGGCCCACTAACGCTTCAATAGATTCTCTATCAGGTCCTATAACCTCTTCTTGAATTACTTGCTCTACATTTATTCCTTCTGCACGTGCTTGTTCAGCAACTCTGGGAGATGGATTGCGTTCATCGTCATCCAAATGAAGTGGCCTGATCCATTCATAAAGTTGATCACTCTCTTCGTCATCTAACTCAATACCAATATCAAAGACATCCAATGGATCTTTTTGTTCCACCTGAGAATGCGCAGCTTCTCTGTCTCGAATTTTAAGCCTCATGTTGTAATAGCAGAATACCAATTTCTCTAGCCTACCATATCCCAACTTGTTTCTTTGCTTAGTATGAATTAGTGCAAATGTGCTCCAATTCCTTTCACAGGCAGATGCTGATGCTGTTTGTGATAATACTTTAATAGCTAGCTTTCTCACAGTAGGTGCACTACTTCCATACATAACCCACCAATCGGCTATCATAAAAATTCATTTGCATAAGTTAGACATCTTAGCATAGTAATTATGTGGACTCATATGAAAATATGAAATATTTTAATATATACTTACTAGGAGACATCTCTGTTCTGGCTGCAATTGCCGTTGGCGTGCCAAAATTTAGTTTTGCATCTTTAAAATAGGTAAGCTGAACATCACACAAAAACAAAAACAAAACCAAAAACAGAACAATTTTGACTCTTAAAACAAACTAACAAGTAACAACCTAAATAATAACAGAATTGTAAATATCTTTAGACGGTGGGAATCAAACCTCTTTTCCGAATTGACCTATTGTTGGAGAGTTAGGGTCCAATTTAGAAAAAACTTTATGCACAGCTTCAATAAGCATACAATCATCTCCGACGCCTGATCTATAATTGTATCGAGGATTCAAGTAATTACCTATATTAAAGAAATGTATATAACAATTAGTAAATTACATCTACATTTAATAATTATAGTTTGCTAAATAATAGGTGTAGTATGTACCTGCTGAATGCAAATCGTGCCATAATGTTTTGAACCACCGATCATTGATAATTTTTACTACCCATTTTGCTCCATGCTTTCTTTCTAACTCTTGCTTCACTACACGCAACAGCTCATAAACAGCACCCATGGTTGGATAGACTTCTGTGTCGACAACGCGTAATACTTTATAAAGGGGCTCAGAAATTTGACACACATTTTCTGCTTGATTCCAAAATGCTTGATCAAATATAATAGCTTCAACAATGCGACCATGATCAGTGCGACTAAAATTACTGTTTATCCACCAATCACTTGAAAACAATTGCTTCAATCCTGACTTCTTCTTGACCAAGCTTTCCAATGAAATGAAGTTGGTTGCAAATCGAGTTGGTGCGGCACGAATAATTTCTCCTTTACAAAAATCCCGCATCTTGCTCAACAACAAATTATGATTGTAAATGTATTTTGAAATAATTTTACCTTTGTCAATCACCTTTGCAATTTGTTCTTTCTTCCCCATTTCTTCAAACATGAGATCAATGCAGTGAGCTGCACAAGAAGTCCAATAAATATTATGGTGTTTCATCAACTTCTTACCAGCTTTAACATAATTAGCAGCATTGTCAGTCACCACTTGAACCACATTGTGCTCTCCAACCTCTCTGACAACTTCCTTCAAGAGTTTGTATATATAGTGATGCTTTTTTTTCTCACCAGAAGAATCAACTGACTTGAGAAAAACAGTGGTACCTTTGGAGTAGACCATGGAATTTATGATGGACAATCTAGTTGGCCCTGACCATCCATCGCACATGATCGTGCATCCACAAGTCTCCCATGTTGCCCTCAAGGTGTTGACATATTCAGAAATGTCTTTGAACTCCATATCCAAATACTTGTTCCTTATCTCATAAGGTGTGGGGGGTTGAACTCCTTCTCCTGCGCGCTCTTTGGATTCCGATCACCATATTTTGATAATGAGGACATGCTGCTTTCTCTGCAGGAATATTACCATGGATGAAAAACTTTGCGATCAAACGACCCATTACCTCCTTTACTGAACCTTTTGAAAAGAGATTTTTAATACTCTTTTGGCGGGCTTGGAAGGATTTGCTAAGATTTGGTGCCAACGGTTGCATTGGTTGTGATTATCTGGAACTTGATGCTCGTTGCATATGTGTGCCTCTACTAGACCCAGAAGATTGTCCTCTGTTAGGAACTTTGTGGAGGTGTTCCCTTTCCCATTGTGCTTGTTTGGAGTTACGAATTGCTTGTCGGAATGCTGCTCGTTCCTCAGGACCCATGTCATCATCATCATACACCTCATCGTCGCTATCATCTTGTGAGCCAATTATGTCTCCACGAAGCTCTGCTCGAATCTCTTCCATTGTATGTGCTTTTTGTGCTTCATTTTTTTTGTTTATTCATCAATAAGGTTTTGATGAAATTCTTCACTTCTGTTGGGACGGCCTCACATCGTTGCACATTGTTTCCTGGATCAAGTCCACTGAGATGGTATTTAAGACGTGTCACTCCACCACTTTTCATCGTAACCCCACAATATTTGCATATGCTGCCATTTTTGTTATCAGGGATTCGTTCTCCGTGCTCCCATGCAGGATCACGTCCACTTCCGCCACTAACCATTGTATTTTCTTATCAAAATTCCTGCACGTAAATTAAGTAAAGTTAAACCCTAAACCCAAATAAGGTATGCAATTAAGTATTGATAATTTGATATGCAATTAGGTATGCAAATTTCGGTATGCAAATTAAGTAAATTAAGGAATGTATTAAGATACCAAATATTAAAAGTAGTAAATGTCAATTAATTAGAAAAATAAAATAAACAATAAGAACTAAATGGTTAGGTTAATAATATTAATTTATTACTTACCAAAATTATAGAGTGAAGAAAATAGTAAAAGAAAGAAGAAAGAAGAAAGAAACTTATTAACCTAACCAAAATTTCGGGAAAGATGATTGGTATGTTACGGATATATCGACCCCTCAAAAAAAAGAAATTTTCGACGAAATTTCGCCGAAAGTTTCGATTTTTCAGTCCTTGCTCCTATCCTCCCAAAGTTTTCTAAGAAATAGCAAGATAGAGTTGTTCTGTTATACCCAGAAACCTTCACAGAGGAGCTCAACGTCAAACCCAAGCCCATAACGAGTCAATTCCGTAACGAGTTATAAAAGCCCATATATGGAATACTCAAATCCATATGTGGCGGGTGATAGGGCCCAAAGTTATATCCGATTCATATTTATACGTTACTGGTGTGACTAGATCTGGCTCTTAATTGTGTTCTCCAATCTTCACTCTGGTCCAGTTGACGCAGCGACCCCGGATCTCTCAAATCTCAGGCTCAGAGCGACAGCCATGGCGGACGATTTCTCGGACAAGGTCCCTCCCTCTTTCGACGCCGCGGTATGATCCACCGCCTTCAATTTGCTCTCTGATTTCAGATGTTGTATTCGTGAATCGGAAATTTTAGATTTCCGATTTTTAGCTGGTTGCGGGTTTCTGTTCGTCAATGTCTTGCATGCATGGATAAATCTATTGGAATTTTACGTGTATCGGTTTGTGTTTGGTTGATCTGATCGAAATTGTTTCGTCGAAAATTAATTTCCGTGATCTGTGAATTGGTTGAAGATTCAAGATGCAACTGATTTTTTTTTTTTTTTTTGATAATTTTGTCTTAATCTTCTTTAAAGCACTAAGATCCCCCTGTTTTTGTCATTATATATGAGCTCAATGCATGATCAAGAATTCTGGCGTATTTATTTCATCTTGTCTTCATGATTTCGGTAGTTATGGTGCTTGTATTTAGATTTTGATTGTGATTATTTGAGCTTGAAATGCATGTAATTTGGTGGAACCTATGTGCATGAGTGTGTTTGTAGATTTATGCAGAAATCGGTGTTATGTTGATTGTGAGATAGTTTTCTAATGCAATCCGTCATATTTTCATTTGTGAATTTGGGGTAACATCAGTAGGTTGTCTTGGTGGGTTAACCATTAACTACTTTATCCCGCTAAACTGATATAGTGGGTCAGGATGAGAGTGAGTTTGGATTTCGTCCCTGGCATGCCTGAGTTCTTCCTTTCAGCTGATTGTCAGTGCTTGTGAATTCGGGATTCTACCATATCCTTTGAGCTATGTTCAGCTTACCCCAAAAAAAGAGAAGTGTATTTAGTTTGGTTGATTTTTCAAGTACAAAGATTTCTCAGACTTTAGGATTCACTTTACGTATCAGTGTGAAGTTTGTGCACGGATGCTTTCTAGTCAATCTGATATGTATTTCGTTACCTGCATTTCCTAAGCCAAGATTGGTATTGGCTCTCCTTCTTTAAATGTATTGGCTCTGTTCAAATCTGACTTGTCGAATAACATGGAAAATATGGAACACCACTTAACTCGCTAGTTTTCCTTTCAAATAAATCTTATGCAACTTATTTGTTCGTTTGTCACATTTAAGCAGTTAGTGCAGGCTTGTTATGTAGAGTGAGACCTTTTTGGATGCAGGTTCATGCTTTTAAATGGTTGTTCCTTGGTTGGTTCTTTTCCTTTGGATGCTGTTCTCTTTTTGCTTTTTCAACTAATGGCAAGACAGCTAAATGGCTTTGCATGTGTAATTTCTAAGCCTTGTAACCATAGTAGTGTTGTAGTATAATCAGTTTGCAATTAATGAAAGAAAAAAAAAAGATTGTTACGGATGCATAAGGGAAATATAGCTTGGGGTTGCAGCAGACTTTTGATTTTCATCCATCTGATTATTGGTGTGAAAATATAACTTACTGTGTTGGTTATGCAGGGGACAAAAGGGTTCAACCCTGGATTGATTGTTTTGCTTGTTGTTGTTGGGTTACTGGTGACTTTTCTTGTTGGAAACTATGCACTTTATGTGTATGCTCAGAGAACTATTCCTCCAAAAAAGAAGAAGCCGGTGTCCAAGAAGAAGCTGAAGAAGGAGAGGCTGAAGCAAGGCGTCTCTGCTCCAGGGGAGTAAATGGAAGAAAGATTGCAGCTATCCATGTTGAAGTCATGTTGAGAAGTTGGTTCTTTCATTTCCCTTAATACTAGATGGAATTGAACTTAGTAATTGGAAGTAACCCTGTATCGGCATAGCCACCAGGGAGTGAGAATGCTGTTTCTAAGACAGTTTTTATCTCTTAAATTTACCATCTGTACTTGACTTTCCTTTCTTAAACAATTAGTCAGAACTTAGAGAGAGTTACTTTGCCAAATCTATTTGGTTGTCTATGCTTTGGTTCGAGTTTTCAGGAATATTGAGTAGATTGTGCATTGTGGAATATGTTTGGGATACTAATAGACACAGGGAAAAACTTGGGTCGGACTTGTTGCGAAATATATGGTAAAGTGACGGATTGCGGTTGCCAAAAGAGGTTGAGGTGCTGTGGCGGCTGGTCAGCCAGTTCGGCGGGTGGAATTGGAGGGTCATCACCTTGGCAATTCCGGGCAGTCCGGCTGTGTAGTCAGCTCTATCCCGCTTCAGGGGCCTTTGTATAGACTGTTCGCTTATTCGAGGATCCCACCAATTCTGATGAAGAAATATGCCGTGCACGCTGAAATGCCAACCAGTGATCCGACTTTGTGCGGAATGCTCTGTACTCCCTCAACCTCAGCATTTGAAAAAAAAAAAAAAAACTGATAAAATATGCTTGTGTTTTGTGAAAGTTGATATTAACTATCATGGGATTCAGTGAGACAGTGAGTGGGCGAGGGCATCAAGTTTTATGAATCGGTGACCACAGAATTTTTGATCGCCTAGTGATTTTGTGATCATCTTGAATAAATAGGTATCATCTGCGTAGTGCTTCAAGTTGATACGCTTACTTTTGTAAATGTGTCTTACAAATCAAAATAAAGTAAACTTTTTAAAGATGTAATCTAATTTGTTAGATCATAATTAATATGGAAATCTAACTTTGCTATTAGCGAAATTAAACACATTTAAATGTGAGCCAAATCATGAACTATAAAACGTGAGACCATGATAAGGATTCTATTATACATACCCTCAACCGTCTAAAAACAATCATGGGTTGGTTTGCAAGAAATGTATCACTGGCAATCATGCTTGCACTATTCCTAACTATATGTGATGCTGCTACTAATGCATAAGTGAATGTTAACATCACTATGATGTAGTTATGGGTGGAGCTACCACTGTCAACATTCATTGTAAAACACAGAAGCATGACTTTGGTGGTTTGGCGATCCCCTATGGATTGCACTATGAATTTGTTTTTTCAAAATACATATTTCCTAGGAATACAAGATTGGACTGCAATGTCGAATGGAATAGTATAGTTCACAGGTTTCATGCATACAAACAAAAGAGTCCAGTAGGTAAACAAGTAATGTAGATCAGGAATTTGTTTGTGAAAGTTAAGAACATCGATGTGTGTAGGTTTAACTACGATACAAGTGATTATGATTGCTATCCGTGGGAATTCCATAATTGATGTTGTTGAATTCTCTATGTACTTCATCTTGAATCATAAGCACTGAAAGAACTTCATTGTTCTTATATAGGGCTAAATACTAGTTAGTACCCTGTGGTTTATGTCTCAAATCAATTCAGTCCCTGGACTTCTAATTTCATCAAAAACACCCCTGCACTTTCAATTTTGATCTAATAGATCCAATCCGTTAATATTCTTTCAAATAGTTGGATTATTTGTTGAAAAAATATTTATTTTTAATAGTAGGACTCACTCCTAAATTGACAATGCAGACCACCTTGACACCACATCATAAAACATAGGCCATATATGATCCACATTAACAAGTTAAATAACTCAACTGTCGAAAAACTAACAAATTGGACCTATTAGATCAAAATTGAAAGTGCAGGGGTGTTTTTGATGAAATTAGAAGTTCAGGGACTGAATTGATTTTGGACCTAAACCACAGGGTAGTAATTTGTATTTAGCCCTTCTTTTAATTTATGATTTGGATTCCATAGTTTACATGCAATGCATTATTGTACATGTAAAATTAAATTTGCTTCTCGATCTATTACATCGGTCAATAGCTACTCAATCCCTATTTAGTAAACTTAAAACAGTTGGTAGACTGTAGACATTAGCTCTTTTTGTGGTCTGTATATCTAATAGTAAGAGTAGAGTTCATAGCATAAAAGAAACATGACTTGGTGATATAATCGGTCTCTAAGAAGGCCATCTCAATCACTTCCTACTATTATCAAATTCTATATCTGATCTTTATATTGTGGTCAGCTGCTTGGGTCCCTTTATCATATCAGCTGTTCCAGTGCTTATGCACCTAATATATCGCCTATCATGTCTGATGAGGTGATTTTAGGATATGGTTGTTGATGTCTAATTTGTTTCTCTTTATTCTAGTCGCTATGGAAGCATGTCTTGGTAATTGCAAGGACTATTCACTTCAAAAATATATAGTAATCTTTGCAAATGAGTTACAGAAGAACGCATAGGTCATGTAATACCCTGCAAACTTGTGATACAAACTATATAATTAGCTAATCTATGTAAGCCCCGGGAAAATAATTCTTGAGATTAATTTTATTATCTCAATAATTATTAAAGACGTGTAGGACAAAATTTCTGAAATTTTGATGACTAGTAATGTCCAATTTGAGGACTTGGTAAGCCGGTATTAAAGTTCGTATTGAGATGAGTCTGTGGAAATTTACGTGAAATTTTTCAGATACTCAAGCTATTTATTATGATTTTTTTTTTTTAAAAAATTGAGAATTAAGAAATTTTATTTGAAATAAAGGAAATTTAAGTGATTGAATCTAGATCGTTGTTTACCACCGCATCATCTTGACCGTGAATTTAAGTCTATATAAGTTTAGACTAGTTGGGGGAGACGGAGCAGGGAAGAATTCTCTCGTTGTATCTAGAACTCTCTCTCCCTCTCTCCTCTCATCTCGCTGTTGTCAGACCAGTTTCGGTGTTCTTAATCTGATTTATTGTTCGATGATGTGATCCTATCGCTCACCCTCTGTTTATGAGATCACCGATTACGATGAAATCAAGGTCGGGGGGAGGGGGGATCTATTAGTTTCAAAGGTTTCCTGTACTTTTCAATCGACTTAGGTATCATGTTCAATCTAGACAACAAGATCTATATGATGATGTGATTTAATTTCATCTTGATATATTGTTGAACAATATGGTTTTTGGGTCAAATATTCCAATTCACCCTTAATCCGAATTCATTTCGATTAATCCGGGTTGGGGTGTTACAAACAATGACCACTAACGACTCTTGTCATCGAGATCGAGAGAGAGAGAGAGAGAGAGAGAGAGAGAGAGAGAGAGAGAGAGTCTCATGAAATAAGAGGTGGCAATTTTGTAATTAGATAACTGATGTTATTACAAAATCGTCATTCCATTTCTGGGCCAAGGATCCTAAATAAAGATAGACAGTAATATTCACACTGTCACAAATGTGATTCAATCAAGGATTTTGTGGTAATATCATTGGATTTGATATCAAGGGTTAAGTATAAAAGAATCAATTTTAGGTGTTTTAATCTCAACCATTCAAATTAAATTTAAGGATCGGTGACTATAAAAATTTTCATCTCCTGGTGAGCGTGTGACCATCACTGAATAAATAGATATCATCCGCGTAGTGCTTAAGTTGATACGTCTAATTTTGGAAATGTCTCTTATAAATCAAATTCAGCACCATCATGGTACCAGTCTACCAGATAACAAGTCTCCGAGTCCAAATCTAGAGTTGGAGTAGTTGTGGTTGCTCTTGCGACACAGATTTTGATGACATGCATCTAATAAATAAGCGAGGAGCCATGTCGACTGCTCTATAGTTTCTTGTGAGTTGTAATGGCAGCCGATATCCTAAATGGAATGTAACGACGTAGGGATCCATATGTAAACGTAGCACCTATTTAGATGCACTTGAATAACCCCTTGTAATGTATAAGTACCCAGAAGTTCTCTAGTAAACTTTCGAGCTAGAAAAGTAATGCCATCAGCTCGAATATTTCTTGTCAGATGATCTGTTGAGTGTCTTGCACAACCAGATTTCAGTACTGCCAACTCATGTGACTTGAGATTATTGGTGTGGAATGCTCTGTACTCCCTCAACCTCAGCAGTGAAAAAACATTGACAAAATATGCCCGCTTCTTCCTCCATAACTCCAAAGCACCATTGCATAATCCCATTATGCTTCAAGAAAGGCTTGGGTAGAACCTGTTAACAAACAAAACTTTCCTGCATAATTGTGCTGCCTATAATCTAACAAGATAATACACAAAATTCATGTATTCAGGTGTCCTTAATTCATGTAGGGTATATAAACACACATTTCATCATAAGGTCACAAACTCACAATTGTCTAACACGATGACATTGTTTAATAAGGTTACAAACTCACAAGATGACATTGTTTAACATTAATTTCACATTTCATATAATAAGGTCACAAACTCACAATTATCTGTCAAACAAGTGTCTCCAGGATCTATTTTTCACAAGCCAAAACCAAAACAAAAATCTACTTGTGCATTTTATACAGCTACATTCAAAAAGTTCAAGAAAGGCCATGTAGCAGCTGATGGAATTCTCGTGCTCGGGTATTTGTTTTAAATATATATACAAGTACACGTGCTGACGTCTATGCGTAGCTTTTTCAAAATCTCCGGTACAAGTTGCTCTGGTGCAATCCAGCGTGTGTCCCTATTACAACTTGTTGATCAAGAAACTTGTTGCTCACGAATCCGGAGTTCCAGACTAAAAAGATACTTGTTGATCACGAAGTATCTGTAGTATATATAAGTAGAGTATGTCTGTTAGTCTTCGGACCTAGACCGTTGTCTCTTCTAGCCAGAAATTAATCAAGAAGCTAGCTGAAATTCAGAGCGATGGAGAAAATTGCCTGGCTGATATTGGTGTTCTTGATTGGCAAATGTTACATCAACTCATCAGAGATAAAAGTTTTGCAGGTTCAAGTCCACCAAATGAAGGAGGATACGATTTCGAAGCTGATGGAGACTCTTAAGCAAAATCAGCTTGATATGGAAAAGAGAATCAACGAGAAATGTGATCCTGTTAAGTTGATCCGGAGTCAATTGGATGTAGCCAAGGCGCTTAACGGAATCGCCAATGGTTCTAAATAAGTAATTTTAGTGTGGATCGATCCAAATTTTTGGAAAATGTCATTGTAATAATCACTCAAGTTTAGAAGTTCTTTTTCCAAACTAAACATATCATTTGGTGAACAAATTAGAAATGGCGTAGCTAAGTAGAGATTCTTTCTTCACCAGGTGGATATTAAAATTGTGTTGATGATGATGTAGATTGACCCGGAAAAATACAAAAGCGTTATCTCTGGATTTGGAGTTATGTTCAGGGAGCAAGGAATTAGAGGTTTCTTTAGGGGTTGGGCGCCCACTTTGATTGGTTACAGTGCTCAGGGTGCCGGCAAGTACGGCCTCTACGAGTTCTTTAAGAAGCACTATGCAGATATTGCAGGACCTGAGCATGCAACCAAGTACAAAACCTTGATCTATCTCGCAGGTTCTGCATCTGCTGAAGTGTTTGCTGATGTTGCCCTCTGTCCTATGGAAGCTGTCAAAGTTCGAGTCCAGACTCAGCCAGGGTTCGCCAGAGGTTTGTCAGATGGGCTACCAAAGTTTATCAAATCCGGAGGCGCTCTCGGGTATGAATATATAATGTTACTCAGAATTGGCACTAGCTTGTTGTATGTAGTAATTAATATATATGGAATGCAAGAACTTTGGTTTGATAATTACTGCTTTGATTGTCTTACAGGTTGTACAAAGGGATTGTTCCTCTTTGGGGACGCCAAATTCCTTGTAAGTTATGCTTCTCTATCCGTCACGTACAGTCTAGCAACATAACATGATCATGCTTGTTAAGATTCATTATCTTCTGGAGTTATTGCTGATAACAATTACTTGGTGGGTTTTGTACAGATACAATGATGAAATTTTCAACTTTCGAGAAATTTGTCGAGCTCACTTACAAGCATGTGATCCCAACACCGAAAGAGCAGTGCAGCACACCCTTGCAGCTCGGAGTGAGCTTTGCGTGTGGATATGTGGCTGGTGTGTTCTGTGCTGTTGTTTCACACCCTGATGATAACTTGGTGTCTTTCCTCAACTATGCCAAGGGGGCAACTGTTAGTGATGTGAGTCCAGTTAATGCTCATATATATAAGCATTAAGTAGCCTCATAGTTGTACTTGGTCATCTTTTGTTAATGACTTGATGTGCCAATTTTAATTGATGTATGTTGCAGGCTGTGAAGAACCTAGGAGTGTGGGGTCTTTTCACCCGGGGTCTTCCTCTTCGTATAGTCATGATCGGAACCCTTACCGGAAGCCAATGGGGTATCTATGATGCCTGCAAAGTTTTCATGGGCGTGTAAGCTTTCGATCCCTTCATTTTTTGCCGCGTCTCTTCTATGTTATTTCCTGATCTTATGCTTTCAAGACTTCATATTTATGGGGCATAATTGTTCTATTTCAGAACAACTACTGGCGGCGCCGCTCCTGCTGCCACTGAGCTTGCCAATGCTTGAATCCAAAACTGATGGATGTCAAACCCCATTCTTTTAGTTCAAGGAATTACAAACTATCAAAAGACTTCATAGTTCATACTATCAATTCTACCGGTAGTCATTTTTTATTTTTTGTTACTTTTTTTGTAAAATTATCATCTCAGTTGGTCAAAAACAGAGAAGGCAGCAGATTATATTTATCAGGGATTATGCGGAAAGCCGAGTTTCTGACTTCTGAGGTTGGCATCAAGAGCTTTAGGCTCTCTTCTGTTCTGCCATAGGGAAGGCATGCTGGAACAACATGTTCAGTTCCTGGTTTGCCTTTTCCCAAAGAATTATGTTCTCATGAGGAGTTTGAGTGCAACGTAGCCGGCAACTTCTTAACCAGAAGAAAAGATATTGTCAAATAAAACCTTCATATATTAGAAGTTATAAAACTCAACTCATTACTACATTATGTTCTTTCAATCACAATAACAACCCTTCCACATGCATTGCAATCCACTACATTACATCAATCAATCCAGCAACATGGCCACTGCTAATAGTTATATGTTCGATCTTATTGTTAGTTTAAACTAACTTTGACTAATTAGGCTAATCTTTTATAACAATCCCATAAATAACAACAATTCACATCAACAAAGCTTGAAGCCTTCTCTCCACATTAAGCATATCTTTCCTCATTTTTAAGCGACTGACAATAGTTGCAGGATTCACATTTTCAACATAACACCTTCCAACGACCATTCTGACCACCTTTACATGCTCAAGTGAAGTTCCCGCAGCAGTCACAGTGTTTCCCTGTTCATTGGCACATGTTAAAAATCTTTAAATTCATAGTATAGACAAGAAAAATAAGTGCACAATGTATAATGTATCAGAATCACACAGGAATTGTAACCTTACGTTAACATACAGATGACAACTCATCAGGCATGCAAGGTCCTGCATCCAAATTATATTGTTAGCAGAGAGAATTAACCATGGTAAGTACCTACTAAAAAGTGAAGATAAGGAATGCCTATTTATCCTTTCATTCTTTATTCCATTTGTCTAGAAGATCGAAAGACATAATATAGGACTTTATGTACCTTTAAGTTTTCCAAGAACCTGGTCCTCCGTTTATCAAATCGCTCCTGAAAAGAAAAAAAGAAAGAAAAAAAAGTAGCTAGAGATTAGAAGATGAGAGAGCTTCTATTACGGAGAGAAGAAGAGTAGTTATGCAGCAGAG
Organism: Rosa rugosa; assembly: GCF_958449725.1. Classification (NCBI taxonomy): domain Eukaryota; kingdom Viridiplantae; phylum Streptophyta; class Magnoliopsida; order Rosales; family Rosaceae; genus Rosa; species Rosa rugosa. Next base: position 12,526,480 of record NC_084826.1, on the reverse strand, counting down.
CAACTATGTGAAGGCTCATATAGCTCATGTTATTTCCATTCTAACCTGTTTCACTAAACGATAACTCAACTCTAAACCTTTTAAATCACCAAACTAATTACATTTTAAAAATTAAAAGGCATCACGAATGCACAACTAGAGGAAAGGCTTAAATGTTACTTTATTAAGTTCGGCAAAAAATTTCAAAGACAGCAGCTAAGAAGAATGCAATACCCACCTTCTTGATCCCATGTATTGCGGCAAGCCCACCTTCTTGATACCCAGTTTTGATGTGGTCATGATGCATATCGCCATTCAATATATCAATTACCTGAAATAAAAACGTTATGCACTCTAATCAGAAAAAGAAAAATGTGCAGTTTGCTATGCAAGAGAGCAACATAAACATAATTTCTTATTTCAAATGCTTAAATTAATGTGTTGAATCAACCAAAAACAAATACAGGCGTGATTACTATTCACCCTGAAAATACTGCTTATATGCTGTTGGCCTCTTAGATTGAAGATTGCAGTCAATGTTGAATCAACCAAAAACAAATACATGTGTGATTACTATTCGCCCTGAAAATACTGCTTATATGCTGTTGCCCTCTTAGATTAAAGATTGCAGTCAATGAACGAGAATAAACACCTTATTCAAAACAATGTAAATATCTACAGGTTTGGGGAATAAATATAACGTCGATAAAACAAGCTACCAAAAGCTGGCTGTTGTCAATAGAAAACCAATTGCAACACATACTGGCTTTTCAATTTGTTCACTAAATACCTAGAACTGCAGGGGAGAAGGTTTATATTCTGTTGTTAAATAAAACTGGAAGAAAGTTAGAAGTAGTCAAGTAGAAGACGACCACGTCTTAGAGAAACTGTAATTATTCTGCATTTTTAATTCTATACACTACATTCGGATGACTTGAACAAGTTATGCACTCGAATCCCTAAAAAAAACACCAAATGGTGAACAATAAAGAAAAAAAAAATCAATTGTAAAAGAAATGCCTGTAAACATAGACACATGATATTTTAATTAAAGATGCAAAACATTATTTACAGGCTATTGCCAAAGAATTAGAGTGAGAGAAACAAAAATAAAAACGCTAATTATAGAATAAAAGGATGTGTGAATTCAATTGTACCACATATGTCGGAACAGTAGTTTTGGACAGAAGCACAATAATCTCCCTAGCCCTGTGAATGATGTCTGGATCTTTGGTCCTTGGGGTGGTTGAGACAGTCATGTAAAGCTCAGCCTGTCATAATTTGACATAAACCACTGATTAATGTAATGTAAACCAGATCGAACAAAGCCAGGTAGGTAGGTGTAGAAAGAACAAATTTCTTATGCATACCAGATTGAGTGTGTAAGAAATTCCATGCTCTTGTAAAGCCGATTCCACCTGCGGCCAAGCATCTTTCAACTTTGGTACTGCACAAAACAATTTACTAACTTGTGTAAGTCTTTAAGGAAAGTTGATTAGCTATGATCGTCGAATTACTGTACGTGACTCAACTGTGGTATTTGGAGAATGACTCGGTGAAGGAGGTCACTTCAGACTTTTCCGACTCCATGTGGTCGGAGTTTGGGCACGGCATCTTCGATTTGTGACCGGCGCCGATCTCCATCGTCACTCTCAGAGTTCTCTCTCTCTCTCTCTCTCTCTCTCTCTCTGCGCTTTTGTTTCGGCTTATTTTTCTTCACCGCCGTTTGAGGGGGATTTATATACATCTGTAAGTGGGCTGTTTGGGCCTTGGGAAAGAGATATATATGATGGAGATCAAAAATATTTTGAGCCAAAAGTTCGATTTTGAACTACTGCTCTTGCAGTGCCTGTGACTATAACATAGCTAGGGTACATATTTCAGGATCTTTGCTTTTAGTAACAGCTATCTCTGACAATTCTCAGATGCCGAAAGCTAGGCAAGAGGTTAAGTTCAGTACTACTTTTGCAGGCATTCATAAATGGAATAAGGTTCTATATTATTGCTTCCCATTTCAAGCACGAACCTTGTGGACATAAAATAACAGTACGTAGAAAAAACTTAACCATAACGATTAGTTGATAACCATACTTATACTTCTTGTGTTAACATGATTCCATATATAGATCAGTGCTAAAAATCGGGGTAATAAATTTAATATTGATCGTGCTAAAAATCTATGGAGAAGACCATACACAAAGTATCTTTCAATTCATAAACATATATAAATCCTAAGACTTATATATAATCCGATCGCAATTTTTTAGTTTTGAAGAATCAGTTTATAATTCTTGATAAGAGCTGCAGGCTAGGGATTGATGCAGCCAGTGTCCCATTGTACATCCCACAATATAACCAATATTAGAAATTATATATTACCTTTGAAGGTTCTTGTATTCCACTTATGTTCTATACAATGCATTACAAATTTGCTGTGTATTAGGGCCCATTATTTGACTCTGATCTCGAATTGAATGATATTGACGTACTCTCGAACCAACTTAATTTGTGCATAAAAGCTCAGCAAGAATTTTGAAAGTAGCTAGGTTGGTAGGTGGTAGATGGTGAATTAACAAGAGTGGCAGGGTATTGTTGTAGGGTGGACTAGCTAGTGTGATGAAGTGGACTGGCATAGGTTGTTAATGCCCAAGACTATTTCATTTTCACCGACCTGACCATTCTGCTACGTCTTCATCTTCACAATATCTAGTTTAGGTGTTCGGGCCTTCTGTTTTGGGTCTCGCGTGGGAAGTAGTAACTAGTGACTAGTGAGTACCGGTGTTATATCTTTAGGTCCACGGATTAATTTCATTTCCATAGTAGAATTCTTTGTTTTAAACAAAAGCCAGAGAAACCCACACCTCATGTTACTGTTCAGATAAACAAAGCTTCTCAAGCTTGTTCTGTACCTGGAGCCCATCATGCATCACGTACTCTTAAGCGCTTGACAAAGAGTTGCATGATAGGGGCTGGCCTAATTGGGACTGATGTTATACGACGATCCAGTCAGTGGCGGATCCAGGATCTGAGAGTTGTCTAGGCTAATTAGAAGTACACTAATTTTTTTTTTTTTAGGTTTGGAACTCAGTGGGAGGCTCATTCTCACGCCTTTATTATTTTCAATCAAAACATACAACAGAGGGGACATAAAACCAAACTCCGTAAATTAAAAACTACAAGCATACATTTGGGTTTCCGGTGATCTGTCATTAGTACTTTTACCTATAATATTATATAGATACCACCATTAGAATTATACATATATATGTACATTTCAGACATAATACAACTACAACTAATTATACATTACTATTAGTTACTAACTTGCAGCAGACTTTAATGTCTAATTATGTGTATAAAACAGGCTAAAGAATATAAAGTTAGTAACACTAACCAGATGGAAAGGGCATCAACACTCAACAACATTCAATTAAGTCCGAAACGCTGCGATAAGGATCAAACTCAGGAGTTGAGCATTAGTTAGCCTCAAAATATTAAATAGCTCCCCTTCTTTCTATCGTGGCCTCTGAGTCTCTGACAGTTCAGCCTCATATTATCTACACAAACACTATACACAAGCAAGACAGATTTAAAAGAGATAGCCGACTAAGCCGAGTGAAACAAACCCAAAACCGATATCCCCTAAACAAATCCAACAATCCCAATCATCAACTTATACCCAAAACTCAAAATCCCAACTCACAATTACATGGAGGGCCAGAACTCTTCCAGAAACCCATGCAATCACTCGGTCACTCCACTCTAGTCTGCAAGAAGCCAAGAATCTCTGCAAATCTGCAAGTGAAATGGACTATACCCAGAATCAAAACATAAGTGGTCAAGTGGCTCTGAGAGTCTGAGGTTAAATTTGGTTCTTAAATCAGTGAGATAGCATAAAGATGCAAATGATTAATAAAAAAGTGGAGCAACCCAGTGAACCCACATTAAGAAAATCAAACAAGATAAGAAATTGGCTTAAAGGAGAGTCAGAGAAACCTTGGGCTGTTGGGCAGTTGGGCATTAGATCGGGCAATGGAAGGGAGAGGTGGAGCCGTGGAGAAGAAAAGGCGGAGCCGCGGAGGGTCTGATATTTCCATTGAGTGAAAAATAGGCGAGGAGGCGATTCAGGCGAAGAGAGGAGAAAAGCAGTGAAGCACTCGAGTGACTCGACGTCTCGACCACAGAGGAGAGAAGTGAGCTGCTGTGGGTGGGGGAGAACGCGACTTTTACCCCCCTATTCTTTTTTCTTCTTTTTTTCTTTGGGTATGGGCTGAAATTAGATAGATATATATATATATATATACTTGGTCCTTTTTTGCCCCAAAAGCTGTCTAGGCTTAAGCCCATATAGCCCACCACATAGATCCGCCCCTGGATCCAGTCGATAACGTAAAATAATTCAGGTACACAAAGCCTGAAGCTTTCCCTCCACTTCAATCTCCTCTTTCCCCATTTTTAAGTACCTGACAAGAGTTGCAGGATTCACATTTTCAACAAAGCACCTCTCCACAGCCCTTCTTGCCACCTTTACATGCCTAAGTGAAGTCCCCGCAACATAACAGAGTTTCCCTGTTGATCCATTTACTGGAAAATATTAAAAATCACTAACTTCATAGTATTAGTCTCGTCAATAGGTTCGTGACCAGAATAAGAAAATGTACAGTGTATAACATCGGAATCACAAAGGAATTCTGTAAACCTTACGTTAACATACAGATTACAACTCTAACAGGTTTGCAAGGTCCTGCACGCATCCCAAATATGTACGTTGTTAGCAGAAAGAACTGATTGTACTTATCTAAATACATAGAATGTGAATGTGAAGATAAAAAATCTGCCTGTTAATTATCTATATATTCCTTGCATGTTTCTTTTGAGTTGGAAGATCAGTGAGCTAGGCACAATTTAAATCATTTTACGTACTCACCGTTAAATTTTGCAGGAATCTGTTCCTCTGTTTAGCAAATCGCTTCTGCCAAAGAAAAAAACAAAGGTCGAGATTAGACAAGATGAAAATTGATCGCTTTTACAACATTTCCATTATCAATTTCTGAGAGGTCTTGGATTTTCACATAGTAGCTATGCACCAGAGGGCCCACATGAAGGCTTATATATTACATATGTTATCCCCAACTATCAATTCCTGTTTTACTAAAGTAACCCAGCTCTAAACCTTTTTATTAACCAAATTGCATACAATGCTACTAGTAAAGGTTAACAAAAACATAAACATTACCCGATAAATTTTTATGCACTCATATGTAAGTTATCACATTCATAATTTTAATTAAAATGTAATGTACCTACCTCCTTGATCCCATGTATTGCGCACAGCCCGGCCACCTTCTTGGTGCCCAGTCCTGATGTACTCATGATGCAGATTGCCATTCAGTATTTTAATTGCCTGAAACACAAATGTTATGCACTGAAATCAGAAACACCATAGTAAGTAGCTCAAATTAATAAAAACTTGCAGTCTGCAAGTAAAAGGAAAGTGCAATACAAACAAAAATTCAGAGGTTTACAATAAGATGATGAATATTGAAACGAAAAGGTAAAAGCATATGTGAGAACTATTCACCCTGAAAATACTATTGCCCTAACAAATTAAGAACTGCAGTAATCAACGAGAAAATTGACACCTTGCTCAAAATATAACAAGCAAAGCTACCATGCATGGGTCATTAATTCTTCTAGTACTTATTAAACTGGCATGTATAGCATTGCTCAACCATATTAAACCACCAAATTGTGCAACACACCATGAGAAAGATGCCTTTTGATCTGCTAGAGTAAGTGCGAAATTTAGCATTCCATTCCCAGACTTGGATATTCTTCACATTTTCAATTCTATACACTCCATTCCCATGATTTTCAACATGTTGTGCACTCAAATCGGAAAGAATTGTAAAAGAAACACATAAACTGAACCTGAGTTTTGATTAAGAGACAAGTATATTGTGGCCTAGTAACCATATATAATTACATTGAAAGAAAGAAAACAAATATGTACCGTAGATGGTGGAACTTCAGTTCTGGACAGAAGTAAAATGAAATCCCGAGCCCGGGGTATATGATATCTGGATCCGTTGTCCTTGTGGTTGTTTGGACAATAATATAACGCCTAATTAACCTGAAGTCCATGCATAATTCGAAAATAAACCACTGATAAGATAACAAGAGCAGAGCTATTCATATTAATTAACAAATTCAATGCGTAAGAATTTGAGCAGGTTGAGTCCGTAGGAAACTCCATGCTTTGCTAAAGCTGCTTCCACCATGGAAAAGGAATCTGACAATTTTGGTGCTGCACGCCTGCATGCACATAGCAACGTCAACACACTTCAGTCTAGGTAGAAATGTTGAACGAAAACAAAAACTGAAATGTTGTTCTAATTATAGATTTTAGAAAGAAAACTGAAATTTGGTTTCACCGAGAACAAACTAAACTAGGGAGAAATGTACACGGTATGGATAGAAGAAGGTAATGAAAGAGGTGAATTCAAAAGTGAGAGCTTCATTGCGAACGTCTTGTGGTGCAGCTCAATGACCTCCATTGTCGCGAGCGAGACACAGAGAGAGAGAGAGAGAGCGATCTAGTAGTTGTTTTTTCTTGCTTTATTCTTGGTCGCGATCCGAGGAGAATATATAGGGGAATGAGTGGTGAGGCGGTTCTGTTTAGGGTTATTTGGGCCTGGCTTGCAATTTCTTTAGAAAATACGGGGTAAATTTAAAGAAGTAAATATTAATTGGGTGATAAGAAACGTCCATCTTCTTCTTCTCTTCACTAATAACACGTGCATTGCATGAGTATTAAGCATACTTAATTTGGAGACGAGCTAAAGTTGAAGCTTCTGTCACAATGTTTTCTGTGGCTTGTCGTAATTCTCTTATTGCCTTGCTACCCAAGGTTTCAACATGTTAAGCACTTAAATGATCAATAAGACGACAACAACAATGCTAATGATCGATTACTATGGCTTTTTATGAAAGACTCGGTGAAAGAGGTGACGGCTTCTTCATTCAACCAAGGGCCAGACCTTTCCAACTCCATGTGATCATCATCGACATTTGAGTTCTGCGGCTTCGATTTGTGGTGCTGTTCAAGTTTAACGAAGCCGTTACGTAGTAGAAGAAATGGAGAGTCGGAGACTTTCTCAAAAGTGAGTGCATTTTCCTATTTTCAGAATGAAGTCTTGAGCTTGTAATTCCCATCCTAATTTTAGCTTGATCACAATTGCAAGCCGTGTTGGTTGCTATGGATTGGAACCGTAGTGTTTATCATGATTGCGTTGCGAATGTTTTCACTAGTTTCGGTTCACTGGGACTGATGTTCATGTGGTTGCAGCTGGTCATCTGAAGGCTACTGAACCAGAAAAAGAAAAGAGGAATTCTACATTTTTCTCACTGCTCTCCATCTTTGTGAGTAACGTCGGCTTATTTTCATTTTGTTGAGATCCTATTGAATGATTCGAGTCTCTTGCAACAGAATCTTGTAGGCATAATAATAAACAAAACAAAAAACTGATTTCCCTTGTATATATTATGATTGATGTTACAAAATTTTCTCACAATCAAGCATTTCATTTACGAGAATGATCAAGATCTAGTCTAAAGAGGATAGATGGTATCAAACACGACTCTTGCAAAAATATGCCGAACCTCTGGCAGGCTGCCCTGATCTAATGACTCGTAGTCAATCTTGCTGCCTTGCTTTGCCACAAATCCCAGCTTCCCACCCACTTTTACGCAGTTGAAAATCTGGGAGACCCTCAAAGATAATCCCCATGGTATAAATACCTGCAGCAAATTGAGATCGAATAAAATAAGACTTGCCCTTTCCTTAAACTGAGATGAAATGCAAAGACGATGATGTACACACAAACAGGAAGGGAGAAAGGTTGCACTGACCAGATCAGAAAACGGTGCTTGTGGGTATGCTGCCATGGCCTCTGAGACAATTTGCTGATCAGTCATATGATCGAGTGCCAGCCTAAAAGATGCCTCAAGATCCTTAACCTCTTTATTATATGCTTCAGAGTCCAAACTCTTCGGTTCTAATAATTCATGAAAGCTATCGTCATGTGGTTTAGTGATAGTCCTGGCTATGTCCACTGCTTCTGACATATCTCCACCATTGTGAACAGCAAGGGTAAATGCAGCAACCACCAACGCATCTCGAGGTTGTTCGGAGAGTGCTTTATGCAATGCTAAGATTGCAATCCTGAAAGTATAAACTTGTGATGAGGCTCCCTAGGTCATAGTTGTAATGATCTTGTAAGTATTTCCCTTTATCTCACATGTACACAAGAATCATGCAATTCAATCTGCTTGGATCACTGTCAGATCAAACTTATTTTATTTAGCATTCTGTTTACATTATTAACATCTTACCATAAGCTACTGTGGCACGGCTTGTCAGGTGCAAGAAGTTTATCCAAGTTAGAAAAAAGGGACTGCAAGTGAAAACCAGAGAACAAATAAGTCATTACCTTCTTAAGTCAAAGAAACTTCAAGCTATAATCAGATCTTGTATAAGAATGTAATAAGTAACTGAATGATGATCAAATTACCAAAAGCATGTTAGACCTTTTGTCTCATCTTCGAAATCCTTGGCGAACAAAATATGCTGCCTGCAATATGAAAATGTATTAAAACCTGTACTACTGTGCTTGCAACTAGGAAACTCATTCAAATTTAGAAAATACATACCTGGATGGGTAGAAGTAGTTCCAGAAGTCCAAATTTCCATAATAATCGAAGGGAAGCTTCAGTAGAACCATACGCCATCATATAATTCATTTCCATGAGGATCCTTCCCTAAAGTAGGCCTGGCAACAGTGCGGTCATGGGCGGGTTACGGGCGGACTTAACGGGCTCAACCCGTTAAGATGACGGGTTATAACGGGTTGAGCCCGATGGGTTCGCGGGTTACCCGTTGGAACCCGTTAAGACTAGGGGTGGGCATAAGTCGGATCGGGTCGGGTTAGGGCCCAAACCGTTTTCGACCCGGATTCTTCGGTTGGGCCAAAATCCAAACCGCAACCGGTATTTTTTTTTTGTGGGCCGGTTTTTCGGTTGAACCGGATTTCCGGTTCGGGCCGGTTCGGTCATGGGCTTTTTAAATACTAGCCCAGTTTTCAGAAGAAAAAAAAAGGCGCTACAAATTTTCTAAGGCCCAATATTGAAGATTTCCATATTTTTCAACCTGTTTCAATGACTACAAGTCTACAACTTTTAGTCACGTACTGAGCAAATGATCAACATATGATATATCAAGTTATCAACCTAATGACTCACTGACACACAAAGAACAAAGCATAATCGGTTAATCACCATACCAACATGCATATTACTAATCCAAAATCAGAAGCATGCAACCAAGCAATACAAATCCAAAACTCCGAACCACTTAAGTTTACAGACCAACTAATCCAAAGTTCAAGACCATAAGCTTTAAGTTGAAAAGAAATTCAAAAAAAAAAAAGCTAAGAACATAAGCAACACTTCAGCTTGGCTTTCTCCTCTTCATTCTTCATTCTTCATCTTGGCTACTTCCCTTCCATCGACCATAATCTGTAAACAAAGCATATTAGCAACTGTAAGAGAAAGAGACAGGCAGAGCTGCTGCAAGATAATCCAGCAATAAATTAATCTAATTAACTTTGTATTTTGTACGGTTGTACCAAGCGGATCTGCAGAATCACTCCTCAATATCTGAAAGATTGGTAATTCCAACATCTAGCAGCACAAACATGAAAACAATGTTAGAACAAAAACTAACATATTTGAGCAAAAGTGAAAAGTTTACAGATTTGAACAAAAGTTACACTTACAAGAAGAAAACTTAAAACAAAATTTTACCTTGCTCAAGTTTCTCCAATTCACCGTAGACCTCAAGTTCAGTTCTGGTTGGCTCTTTGAATAGAGACTTCCCGGCAGCCCTTAACCAATCCGAGCAACACACAAGTCACTCAACCATTCTAGGAGTCAAGCTGGCCCTAAAAGGATCCACCACTCGGCTACCAAGGCTAAAAGCACTCTCTGAAGCCACTGTGGATGCAGGGACAGTAAACACATCTCGTGCAATTTGAGACAAGATTGGATATCGAGGTGCATTTTCTTTCCACCACTCTAAGATCTGGAACTTAGGATTAGAAGGGTCTTTAGCAGCCTCCAAAAGATACTTCAACCTCATTTTTAATCTCCACCACATCTTTCTCTTGCCTCAGCATCATAAATTCATGGATATTGGCTGCATGGCTATCGTCCTCACCTTGAGCAGAACTGCTGGAATCAACTTTAGGTAGTGTGATATCCATACTTGCTTGTGCAGCCTCGGGATCAGAATTTGCATACTCATTAAAGAGTTGCAGAAACATGGATTTCACTTCATCAACCATCTCAGCCACCAAAGTTCTATCTTGCTGCAGCTTCGGAAAAAAGTACTCTAGATACAACATCTTGTATCTAGGATCCAACACAACAACAATCAATAAGATCTTGTTCATGTCTTCTAACTTTCTCCAGTATTTGTCGAATTTTCTCTTCATTGACGCTCCTATGCTCACCATTAGAGGATCGTCACTTTTCGCACACTTGTCCAACTCTTGCACAATTGTACACATCCATAACAGTGGCTGATTTGCAATCACACACTTGGTACCACTGAATTGGAGAGTGGCATCATTGCTTTCTCCCAGTCAGCACTATTCGGAGGCCCCTCCCTTTTTTTCCCACCAACCCTTTCTTGGAAGTAACTCTCAAACTGAGAATCTTCATCTTCCATTCTCATAAATGCTTTCTTAAACTTCACAGCAATGTCTAGCATGAAATACGTAGAATTCCACCTAGTGTAGACATCCAACGGCACTATCCCACCCTTGCTCTCTACCTTTTCTTGAGCAGCACACTTCCGAAACCTTTCTAACCTAGCAGGTGAAGACCTTATATACTTCACACAGTTCCTAATCCCATCAATACTTGAATCCAACTCCTCCATGCCATCCTTAACAATTAAATTGAGGATGTGGCAGCAACATCTCATGTGCAAAAACGCACCATCTAACACCAACTCCCTCCAATTCCCTATTTTCTCCCTCATGTAATCAAGTGCCACTTGATTTGGAGAAGCATTGTCAACAACAATTGTAAACACTTTCTCTATTCCCCAACCTATAAGACATGACTCAACAAGTTTCCCGATGGTTTTACCCCTATGATTAGGAATTACAACAAAGCTTAGGACTCGCTTATGGAGAGTCCATTTGTCATCAATGAAATGAGCAGTTAAGACCATGTAATTGACATTTTGGATCGAAGTCCAAGTGTCGGTAGTGAGGGAAACTCGCTCTCCATAAGTGGCCAAGATATTTTTAAGAGCTGTTTTTTCATTTTGATACAAATCCCATATATCCCTAGCAATGGTTCTACGAGAAGGCAGATCAAACTTAGGCACTGTCACCCGCATGAATTCCTTAAAACCCTCCCCCTCAACATGACTAAACGGTAATTCATCTCTAATAATCATCTTAGCAAGCAAAATCCTAGACCTATCCGGATCATACTGAACAGCCACAACATTACCCCCATTTTCAATGCTATCAAAAGTCAAGTACCTCTGTTTCTTGGCAGGTATGTACAGTGGACAGTTCTTGCACTGATAAAGTAGATAGGTTTTCATGCTTGACGTCCCATTAGACTTGGAGTGGCAGGCATAAGTCTGTGGGCAATAGTTGCACTTCGCTCGGGGTTTGGCCATCGGAGTCCCATCTGGATTCTTCATATTCGTGAAGTGCTCCCAAGCCACAGACTTGTTCTTCCTCTTCGATGTTGATTCCATTCCAGGAGCATCGGTACCAGCAGTAGAGTCAGTCGGTTGACCTGAGATAAGGGTAGCAGGACCAGGTGGAACTGAAACAATCGCACCAGCAGCAATAGGGTTTACTTCCGAAGCAGGGAATGAGGGTACTGAAGTCCCTATGCTTGATGCAGCCTCTACGCTTGTGGGAGTAGGAGTCACAGTGTTTGAATTCCCTTCCATCATCTGAACAAAGCATATTGGAAGTTTAGAACTATGTTTATTAGCAACAACACAACCAATTTTGATATATGTATGCACTGTGAAATGAATCGAACAATCGACAACATTTCTTAACAGAATGCTTATCATCAACACACAACAACACAGTATAAACTATAAAGCAACATAGTCAACAGTTCAATAGTCAAAACCCAGTCTCAAAACCTATAAATCTAAACCAGTAAAACACTAAAACCACATCAACATAGTCAAAAGTCAAAACACAGTATAAAGTCAAAATCCAGTATAAATGTGCGAATGAATCGAAGAGATTTTGGTTTCAAAAACTCACCAGAGAGCCGAGAGCGAATGAATCGAATGAATTGAATGAATCGATCTTAGTCTGAGAGAGCCAGAGAGTTGATGTAGAGCTGCGAGCTGAAGTAGAGCTGCGATCGCCGATCTGACTGGGTTCTGGTTTAGGGCTAGGGTTTTCGACTGGAGAGTAAAGACTAGAGAGACTGAGAGAGGCCGAGAGCGGCTGTGTCTTTGTGTGGAGAGAGACAGTTGCGAATGAGAGCTAGGGTTCCCACTTTTCAATTTTATTTAGTCATAGGAATACTCTGCGGTAAGATATATCGTAAGGATATATGCACCAATAGGAAATAAATAGCTAATAAAAATAAATATAAATATATATTAATTAAATTCGGTTTTTTTTGGTCGGTCTTAAACCCGATACCGAAGCCGCACCGCATCAATTCGGATCGGCTCGGTCCTTTGAATTTTCCTGCTCTTTTTGATCGGGTCGGTTAACCGGACCATTCTTCCGGTTCAGGTCGGGCGGTTTTTTGCCCAGTTTCGGTTTTGTGCCCACCCCTAGTTAAGACCGCTAAGTTTTTTTTTTTTTTTTTTTTAGATTTTAAAATTATTTTCTAATCAATTACCCACTAAAACCCGTTAATATCCGTTAACAATAAATTGACCCGTTAAGACCCGCTAACATAAAAATGATTATTATTATTATTTTTTTTGCATTTTTTAAAACTCTTTTTCACACCCATTATCTATTTTTTTTTTTTTTTTTTTTAAAGAGGATCAAAGGATTTCACTCCTACCCCCATGGTGACTCGAACCCATAACTTCGTACATAGGTAGTGGGTGCTCTAACCACTGAGCTAACACCACTTCGTCAACACCCATTATCTATTAAAACTCTTCTAAAAAATAATTAAAAAATGTTTTTATTTTTTATTTTTTTAAACAATGTTGAGAAGTGAAACAAAAATCACACAACAAAAATATGCAAATCTCAATATCCCAATATCACCAGTAGGTTCCAAAGTGATTAAAAAAAAGCTTCTTTCTTTCAACCCTCAACACCCCTTTAAAGGGTTTAAACCCCACAACTGACCCCCCAAAAACCAACCCATCATCTCCAAAGCCATAAACCACCATTCCAAGCAAAACCCAGTAAAGCTTTATCAATAACAAGGACACCCAGATGCTGAAACTGGAACAACCCCATGATTGGGTTTTAGTCCCACAACCAAACATAGCCCAAAATAGCAAAACACCTCACTACTATATATCAAAGATCAAAACTTTGATCCTTGCTGCCTCCAATAACCCCAGCTAACAGAAAATACAGCACCCAAATTTCTAATATCCATTCATAGATCTTACTTGGTATTCAGGAACAACATGGAAAAGAGAGCAAAGACCAACAAGTGGGAGAGAGAGTAGGACCTCGAAGAATGACCCACTTGTTTGATTTGAGAGCAAATAGGGAGAGAAGCTTTTCAAGAATTTTCAGTCCCATAAACAAATGGGCACCCAGAAAAGTAGAACCAAAACCCAGACGAACAAATCACACCAAAAACAAATTAACAAAAGACAGAGCTCCACTGACACACTAAGCAGCTGGGAGGCAGTTAACAAACGTAACACATTTTGTTCGAGTATGGAAGACAACAGTGAAAGAGTTGCAAGAAGTGAAAGAAGCCGAGCTCGTCGGCGAACTCTTTGGCAGCGCCGGCTTAGAAACGGGTAGAGGGTTTGGGCGGCTAAATTGGAGAAGAGAAGAGTGAGTTGCGACTCTGCTAGAGAAGCGAGGGTTAGACACTTCAGACTTTTTTTTTCTTCTAACCGGGTTCGATGGGTTCCGTTGGGCACCCCATTTCCGCCCGTTAACTAACGGGTTGTTAACGGGTTGGCAGCCCATTAACACGATAAGTTATTGGGCAGAAATAAATGGGTTTTTAGCGGGCGGTTTACGGGTCATGGACTGAATTGTCAGGCCTACCCTAAAGTATGAAGTACTGAATGAGTAATCCAACTTGAGTGCAAAGGAAATTATAAAGCTCTTAAACTACCTTATCAAGCCTAAGAATTGAGTAGGATAAATTTTTAATAGAATTAGCTGTTTCCTTTGAAATACGGAATCCTAAACGAGCAGCAATTCTTATGGCACGTAGAATACGAGCTGCACAGTAATTGGAATCTGATGTTAGTGTCTCCATAAAGACGGGAAAGTGTTCAACATGTCCGCATGGGGGTGTGTGTTCTATAAAACAATGAACTAAGCTTAGCACTATCAATGTATAGAAAACACATCAAACTGCAAACATAAGCTCACCACAATCCTCTCGAAATGAAGTACTTGCTGGTACAACAGTTTGGACCTAGGCCCACAGAAGATGATGTGAGGACACAGATTTTCAGCTAGTCTAAAGTAATTTAAGAAACCAATATTAGAAGTTGAAGCACACTTGAGCTTTTCTAAGATCTTCTATTCCTCCCAAGTAGTCATACACTATCCTTGCATAAGGATCAAACATCAACCTGCAAGAGATGAATAAAGACTATAAGAAATATAAAGAAGAGTGAAACTGCAACTTTCAGGTAAAAACGGTTTGATAAACAACCCGTTAATTGTAAAGTCACGCTTCAAACAATTGCTCCAACGCATAAAATCCTTGTCATCACAGCGTACAGGTTTTTTAAAATCACTACTTGAGTTCCTACCAAAGCTTCGTGCACTGATGCTAAAACTGGAAACCTAATACGAGCACAACAATTCACTTTAGATTAGAACTCTGTGTATGTCTGTCTGCGCATGTTTGTATAAAAGTCATCACAAGTAAATAAAATAAGCCTGACCTTTTAGAGATCATTACGCAATTAAAAATGGTTATGATTTAAGTTTGAATTTGATGGTCCAGGATACCAGGACTGATTACCTCTAGTTATTTACTAAGACCTTACTCACTTTATATAGAAATGAATTTTCTATTCATGCCCATATAATTAGACAATTGCGATTTGTACATTTACAACAAAATAACCCACCTCCACTACCGTATCACCAATGTGCACATGAGATATAGGAAACCGCCTTCCAACTACTTGGCACCAAGAAAATGTTCTCGTCACCTGAAAATATCATTTGCAGATACTACAAGCTAGAACTTATGACATCAAAAACCAACTTTCAAATAACGTTTCATAGCAAAACCTCTCTCAATTCAGCTGAAGTTAAAATGTCAAAGTCCTTTGGCGTGCGTTTTAAGATAAGATCCCTTACACAACCTCCTACAAGGTATATACCTCAAACCCTGCAACAGAACATAAAATGACAATAGCAAAAACTAGTGCCAATGCAATTCAACAGTCAACACCATTTAAAACACATGCAACTCAATGCTCACCCTTTCGCTTTAGCACATTCAAAACCTTTCGGGTCGGCTTGTCAATCATAGAACTACTAATCCCAACCTCTTTCGAATTCAGCTTCTTCCACTGTGGTGCCTTCCCATCTCCTTCATCCCAACAAAAACTAAACGTAAGCTTTACAACCCATTTGAAATTCCAAACTACAATCCCAAAATCCAAAAACATGAAAGTTCAAAACTTGCTCATTTCACTGGCCGAATCATTGGTCTTGTTGTCCTTAGAACGACCCTCTTGCTCATCAATCGCCTCCATGGCCGCAACCAAGTTCAATTGAACCTGAATTGAATTGAACCTAAAGCTCAAACGAACCCAATACACAAAATTCATTGCCCAAATGTAAAAACAGAGGCGCCTGCTAAATTACCTTGCCAATGCATTGAAAGGTGGGAGTGCGGAGGTTGAAATTGGGTCGGCAAGCAAACCCTAAACTTGAAATCGCCATTCGTGAGCTGAATCATTCACTGTGGGGGTTTTAGATGCAGAGCTTAAACCCTAAAAGTCTGATGCAGAGCTTAAACCCGGAGTCAATTGGATGTAGCCAAGGCGCTTAACGGAATCGCCAATGGAATCTTAAGCAAAATCAGCTTGATATGGAAAAGAGAATCAACGAGAAATGTGATCCTGTCAAGTTGATCCGGAGTCAATTGGATGTAGCCAAGGCGCTTAACGGAATCGCCAATGGTTCTAAATAAGTAATTTTAGTGTGGATCGATCCAAATTTTTGGAAAATGTCATTGTAATAATCACTCAAGTTTAGAAGTTCTTTTTCCAAACTAAACGTATCATTTGGTGAACAAATTAGAAATGGCGTAGCCAAGTAGAGATTCTTTCTTCACCAGGTGGATATTGAAATTGTGTTGATGATGATGTAGATTGACCCGGCAAAATACAAAAGCGTTATCTCTGGATTTGGAGTAATGTTCAGGGAGCAAGGAATTAGAGGTTTCTTTAGGGGTTGGGCGCCCACTATGATTGGTTACAGTGCTCAGGGTGCCGGCAAGTACGGCCTCTACGAGTTCTTTAAGAAGTACTATGCAGATATTGCAGGACCTGAGTATGCAGCCAAGTACAAAACCTTGATCTATCTCGCAGGTTCTGCATCTGCTGAAGTGTTTGCTGATGTTGCCCTCTGTCCTATGGAAGCTGTCAAAGTTCGAGTCCAGACTCAGCCGGGGTTCGCCAGAGGTTTGTCAGATGGGCTACCAAAGTTTATCAAATCCGAAGGCGCTCTCGGGTATGAATATATAATGTTACTCAGAATTGGCACTAGCTTGTTATATGTAGTAATTAATATATATGGAATGCAAGAACTTTTGTTTGATAATTATTGCTTTGATTGTCTTACAGGTTGTACAAAGGGATTGTTCCTCTTTGGGGACGCCAAATTCCTTGTAAGTTATGCTTCTCTATCCAGGGCCGGTCCTGAGATTTTCAGGGCTATAGGCGAATAAAAAAAATAGGGCTCATGAGGTTGTGATCTATGTTTTACTGCTTTTCTCTTCTACCCCCATAATCATATTCTATAATAAGAGTCAGTTAGTATAGCAACCGAAAAAGATACATTGTAGTGAAATCAAAATTGAAATTTTGATAAAGGTAGAGAATTCAACAAAATGATAAAGACCTTCATCTTTTAAGAACTATATATTAACCATAACAATAATCAAATAATTAATTTGTCATATATAAAACAATCTATTCCCAAAAAATAACTAGCATGTCATTTGAATGAAACTCCAGATATGTGTTGCGTTGTACACCACTCACAGTAAAACTTTGGTGTTGTTCATCAATTTATATATAATATCATGTGAATTGAAAAAGAAATCCATATTAATCTAAATCATCAAAGAGAAACCAAAACTTAAAATTTACCCAATGAATATCTATTTCACTTAGATAGTAACTGATCGAATTCAATGGTTCCATCTTGCTAATTGCCAAGGCTTCTATAAATTTAGAATAGATGAATAATAGAACATGAACTGAACAAACGAAGTATTGATGCTGACAAAAAAATTAAATTAAATTCTTCAACAAGCTTAAAGAGAATGAAAAATTGAAAATAAGTCCTCCAATCTTCATAGGCTTTCCAATTTCATAATTGAAAACAATCTGTGAAAGCCAGATTACTTGCAAGCAAAGGCGAGCTATTGTTTTTTTTTTTTTTCTCCTTTAATTTTCTACATACTTCTTTATGTCTGTAAAAAAAATTGAGGCCCATGATCATCGGGGGCCATAGGCACAAGCCTATTTGGCCTATAGCCAGGGTCGGCACTGTCTCTATCCATCACAGTCTAGCAACATAACATGATTCATATTCATTATCTTCTGGAGTTATTGCTGATAACAATTACTTCGTGGGTTTTGTACAGATACAATGATGAAATTTGCAACCTTCGAGAAATTTGTCGAGCTCACTTACAAGCATGTGATCCCAACACCGAAAGAGCAGTGCAGCACACCCTTGCAGCTCGGAGTGAGCTTTGCGTGTGGATATGTGGCTGGTGTGTTCTGTGCTGTTGTTTCACACCCTGCTGATAACTTGGTGTCTTTCCTCAACAATGCCAAGGGGGCAACTGTTAGTGATGTGAGTCCAGTTAATGCTCATATATATAAGCATTAAGTAGCCTCATAGTTGTACTTGGTCATCTTTTGTTAATGACTTAATGTGCCAATTTTAATTGATGTATGTTGCAGGCTGTGAAGAACCTAGGAGTGTGGGGTCTTTTCACCCGGGGTCTTCCTCTTCGTATAGTCATGATCGGAACCCTTACCGGAAGCCAATGGGGTATCTATGATGCCTGCAAAGTTTTCATGGGCGTGTAAGCTTTCGATCCCTTCATTTTTTGCCGCGTCTCTTCTATGTTATTTCCTGATCTTAGGCTTTCAAGACTTCATATTTATGGGGCATAATTGTTCTATTTCAGACCAACTACTGGTGGCGCCGCTCCTGCTGCCACTGAGCTTGCCAATGCTTGAATCCAAAACTGATGGATGTCAAACCCCATTCTTTTAGTTCAAGGAATTACAAACTATCAAAAGACTTCATAGTTCATACTATCAATTCTACCGGTAGTCATTTTTTATTTTTTGTCACTTTTTTTTGTAAAATTATCATCTCAGTTGGTCAAAAACAAAGAAGGCAGCAGATTATATTTATCAGGGATTATGCGGAAAGCCGAGTTTCTGACTTCTGAGGTTGGCATCAAGAGCTTTAGGCTCTCTTCTGTTCTGCCATAGGGAAGGCATGCTGGAACAACATGTTCAGTTCCTGGTTTGCCTTTTCCCAATGAATTATGTTCTCATGAGGAGTTTGAGTGCAACGTAGCCGGCAACTTCTTAACCAGAAGAAAAGATATTGTCAAATAAAACCTTCATATATTAGAAGTTATAAAACTCAACTCATTACTACATTATGTTCTTTCAATCACAATAACAACCCTTCCACATGCATTGCAATCCACTACATTACATCAATCAATCCAGCAACATGGCCACTGCTAATAGTTATATGTTCGATCTTATTGTTAGTTTAAACTAACTTTGACTAATTAGGCTAATCTTTTATAACAATCCCATAAATAACAACAATTCACATCAACAAAGCTTGAAGCCTTCTCTCCACATTAAGCATATCTTTCCTCATTTTTAAGCGACTGACAATAGTTGCAGGATTCACATTTTCAACATAACACCTTCCAACGACCATTCTGACCACCTTTACATGCTCAAGTGAAGTTCCCGCAGCAGTCACAGTGTTTCCCTGTTCATTGGCACATGTTAAAAATCTTTAAATTCATAGTATAGACAAGAAAAATAAGTGCACAATGTATAATGTATCAGAATCACACAGGAATTGTAACCTTACGTTAACATACAGATGACAACTCATCAGGCATGCAAGGTCCTGCATCCAAATTATATTGTTAGCAGAGAGAATTAACCATGGTAAGTACCTACTAAAAAGTGAAGATAAGGAATGCCTATTTATCCTTTCATTCTTTATTCCATTTGTCTAGAAGATCGCAAGACATAATATAGGACTTTATGTACCTTTACGTTTTCAAAGAATCTGGTCCTCCGTTTATCAAATCGCTCCTGAAAAGAAAAAAAAAGAAAGAAAGAAAAAGTAGCTAGAGATTAGAAGATGAGAGAGCTTCTATTACGGAGAGAAGAAGAGCAGTTATGCAGCAGAGCAACTATGTGAAGGCTCATATAGCTCATGTTATTTCCATTCTAACCTGTTTCACTAAACGATAACTCAACTCTAAACCTTTTAAATCACCAAACTAATTACATTTTAAAAATTAAAAGGCATCACGAATGCACAACCAGAGGAAAGGCTTAAATGTTACTTTATTAAGTTCAGCAAAAAATTTCAAAGACAGCAGCTAAGAAGAATGCAATACCCACCTTCTTGATCCCATGTATTGTGGCAAGCCCATCTTCTTGATACCCAGTTTTGATGTGGTCATGATGCATATCGCCATTCAATATCTTAATTACCTGAAATAAAAACGTTATGCACTCTAATCAGAAAAAGAAAAATGTGCAGTTTGCTATGCAAGAGAGCAACATAAACATAATTTCTTATTTCAAATGCTTAAATTAATGTGTTGAATCAACCAAAAACAAATACAGGCGTGATTACTATTCGCCCTGAAAATACTGCTTATATGCTGTTGCCCTCTTAGATTGAAGATTGCAGTCAATGTTGAATCAACCAAAAACAAATACAGGCGTGATTACTATTCGCCCTGAAAATACTGCTTATATGCTGTTGCCCTCTTCGATTGAAGATTGCAGTCAATGTTGAATCAACCAAAAACAAATACAGGCGTGATTACTATTCGCCCTGAAAATACTGCTTATGCTGCTGTTGCCCTCTTAGATTAAAGATTGCAGTCAATGAATGAGAATAAACACCTTATTCAAAACAATGTAAATATCTATAGGTTTGGGGAATAAATATAATGTCGATAAAACAAGCTACCATGGGTCAACAATTCTTCAAGTAAAAATAAAGCTGGCTGTTCTCAATAGAAAACCAATTGCAACACATACTGGCTTTTCAATTTGTTCACTAAATACCTAGAACTGCAGGAGAGAAGGTTTATATTCTGTTGTTAAATAAAACTGGAAGAAAGTTAGAAGTAGTCAAGTAGAAGACGACCACGTCTTAGAGAAACTGTAATTATTCTGCATTTTTAATTCTATACACTACATTCGGATGACTTGAACAAGTTATGCACTCGAATCCCTAAAAAAGACACCAAATAAAGAAGAAAAAAATTCAATTGTAAAAGAAATGCCTGTAAACATAGACACATGATATTTTAATTAAAGATGCAAAACATTATTTACAGGCTATTGCCAAAGAATTAGAGTGAGAGAAACGAAAATAAAAACGCTAATTATCCCTTATAGAATAAAAACGCTAATTGTACCACATATGTCGGAACAGTAGTTTTGGACAGAAGCACAATAATCTCCCTAGCCCTGTGAATGATGTCTGGATCTTTGGTCCTTGGGGTGGTTGAGACAGTCATGTAAAGCTCACCCTGTCATAATTTGACATAAACCACTGATTAATGTAATGTAAACCAGATCGAACAAAGCCAGGTAGGTAGGTGTAGAAAGAACAAATTTCTTATGCATACCAGATTGAGTGTGTAAGAAATTCCATGCTCTTGTAAAGCCGATTCCACCTGCGGCCAAGCATCTTTCAACTTTGGTACTGCACAAAACAATTTACTAACTTGTGTAAGTCTTTAAGGAATGTTGATTAGCTATGATCGTCGAATTACTGTACGTGACTCAACTGTGGTATTTGGAGAATGACTCGGTGAAGGAGGTCACTTCAGACTTTTCCGACTCCATGTGGTCGGAGTTTGGGCACGGCATCTTCGATTTGTGACCGGCGCCGATCTCCATCGTCACTCTCAGAGTTCTCTCTCTCTCTCTCTCTCTCTCTCTGCGCTTTTGTTTCGGCTTATTTTTCTTCACCGCCGTGTGAGGGGGATTTATATAGATCTGTAAGTGGGCTGTTTGGGCCTTGGGAAAGGCCCAGAACTTGCAATTTCTCCAAAAATAATTTGTGTTTTAAGAAAATTTTTATAAGCCCCTTTCAAAAAAAAGAAAATTTTTATAAGAGAATAGGGTTTGTTATTTACGAAAATAACCTTCAAATACTAGAAAATTTTAGAAATCACCTTTAATTAAGAAGGCTAATTATGATAATTGCAAAATAAAGCAACTCGAGATGTCATAAAAAAATAAAAATTACACCACAAAGATTTAAAGAATTGAAGATTAATATAGCACATGGCTGGTTAGTGTAGCTCTTAAATCTTCCTGCAGGTTAGGTTGCTTGTTTCCAGTGAAGTGTGTTTACTAAGACTGGAAGTCAACTTGGTTGGTATAGCTCTTCAATGTGGTTCTAATTACTTCTTACTTCAAAATTATATGTACCTAGCTAGCTCTCAAGTATTTTACTGCATGTTGTACAAAACTGATCAAAATCCACCAACTTTCTTATGTATATAATTACTTCCTTAAAACATTCTCATAATTTTATTTCTCGTATTATTAAATTCCTAATTGTGCAGTTCGAAGATTGAAATTTGGGGGTGGGTTAGCAACTTGCTATCATTTGCGGGAGTCGTAGCATCTTTGATGTACATACACTGATGCATGTATTCAGATAAATAAGGTTTGTTAATCATGTATCTTCAATCCGTCAATTAGGGTCGAATGTTTTCACAAATCAATTATTTCATATCAAATGTGACACTTTCGATCACTTATGGACATAAAAAGTTAGTGATCGAAAAATCTTAACTCTACACCGTCAAGGTAATGTGAAAACCACATGTTCCTAAAATAATCGAACAGACCATAATTTCACATATGATGCCAATTAGTAATAAATTACCTAGTTTTTCTAGTAGGATCAAACTTTCTTTGCCTACTGCCCTTTAGTCAAATAGGACTCCGACTTTCCTTGTTCTTTCTGCTAGCTAGTTGATCGATAGAAATCATAAAACCCTCACAAACATTTGACCAATCTCAGTTTCTCGAGTGACTCTTTTCCTTCTTCTTCTTTTTCCAACTCAGAAGACATGCATTAAGCAATACTCGCATTTACAGAATTTGTCAATTTCACACATTAATTAGCCAGTAAGAATTACTGCTTATATTGTGATTTAAACATAAAATCACATAAATAAGGTACATAATTCGGTGTTGGTAGTTATGATTTCACGACTACTAATCTCTCATGTATACCTAAGAGATTGAAAGGGCCGAGCACATACGAAGTAATCTACTATATGAAAAGGTCTAACCACCCTAATTATCACCATGAAGATAAATGATCAACAAACATGATTTGTATATGTCTTATTCATACTTCAACATATGTACCAAAGAAAGACTTGCTCACACAATTCATATGTATCAAATCAACGTTGATTTTATGTATGCATCGATGGGATCTAGATATTACAACCTCTAGATAAAGAACAACAACAACCCAATTAGATTGGAAGTTGAAACCGCTTTATACAATCGAAATCAAAATTATTAGTACCAAGGCTACGCCTCTTGATTCTTTTCAAGTATCCTTGCACAAAATAACTTCAATTTTACGCTTGGTCCTGCTGAAAAACTGACGCCATAATCATAACAAATGAGAAGTAACTATTCTGACTATAATTCTTCACCGGCCCTTAGTAAATATCTATGTTAATTAAAGAGACGTACGTGCATAGACTTGTATGATATGTGATCTCTGCATGGAATACTACTTATGATGCACGCATATCAGTCTCTAGTAGCAGTTCATTGATAGCGTGCAATGTATAGAAACCAATAAAGATCGAATTGATACAGTAGCTAGCATTGACAAGTTTTGGTTGTGCCAGTAGGGGTCATCATGGGCAGGGCTAGGGCCGGCCCTACCCTAAATTTTAGGGCTTAGGGTCGGGCCGGGCCGGGCCTAGTTAAAGTCAACAAAATTTAGGGACGGGTAGGGTCGGGCTGGGGCTTAAATATGCTAACCCTTACCCGCCCGAAAAGCCCGATTCGCTAGGCCGAAAGGGCCGGCCTTCAAAATATGGCCAAATAGGGCCGAAATGGGCAGAAAATGGCCTTATTTTGTATAACCAAAAAAAAAAAAAATGTATTTTTTTTTCCTCAAAATGTGGCTCAATGATTATATAGGTAATACAAGACTCATTGTTTTTTGTTGATCATATTTAATGCACACACACACACACACACACACACACACACACACACATATAGAAATTAACTTATAACATTTATTAATTTAGTTAAGATGGTTATATTCAATTAAGGGTTATTATCACAAATGGTACCTGAACTATACCTCAATCTTATCGATGGTACCTGAACTTCAATTTTGATCACAACCAGTACCCGAACTTTTTGATTTTATTTTAAATGGTACCTAGAGCCACCTCCGGTCACCATTCCGACTAAAAACAGCATGTAAGGTGATCATAGTGATGATCTTTGATGATTTCAAGGGTTTCAATCATATATAGTGATGATCTTTTTTGTAATAGACTAGCCTTGAACTTGTTTTTATGTTTTTGTTTTTTTTAAGATTTGTTTTTTTTGCCGGAATAGTGACCGAAGGTGACCTTAGGTACCATTTAAAATGAAATCGAAAAGTTCGGGTACTGGTTGTGATTAAAATTGAAGTTCAGGTACCATCGATAAAATAGAGGATAAGTTCAGGTACCATTTGTGATAATAACCCTTCAATTAACTATCTCTCTAAATCTATCAATATTAATTGTTATGTAACAAGGAAAATAATAGTTAAAGAAAACAAAGCCTATGTAATAGAAAATAATAAAAATAATATATAAATTTTAGGTAGGGCTGGGTAAGGCTTTTAGGGCCGGCCTGGCTTAGCCCTTACGGACTTAATTGGGTCGGGCCGTAGGGTAGGGTTGAGAGTCATTTGCATGACCCTTACCCTACCCTATTTGAGAAAGGGTAGGGCCGGCCCGCCCTAATGTAAGGGCCGGGTTGGGCTTCGGCCCTACGGGCCGGGCGGGTTTAGGGTGGGCTAAATGATGAAGCCTAGGTTGTGGACTTGGTGGACGTGTGGTTGTAAACTATCTCCATATTCACTTTCGTTTATAAAAGCAATTACAAAAATGGAAATTATGCTCTGAATAATCTCTCTTACAAAAATGTAACTAAATTCAATTAGTGACCTCGATCCTACTTGACATGGCAAACACTGGTTTAATTATATTCAATCATTTTAGTAGTCTTGGGTTTACCACTTACCAGGGCACACTATATATACTTACTCAGACATATTGTAGCATAGCGATCAATGGATGCACAAGGTTCGAAATTTCGATATTATAATTTACGAAAATTTCAATTATCAATTGAAATATCAAAAATTATTGGTGTGTAAAAATTAACTCTTAAAAGAATTGTAAATTTCGCTCAAAATTGGTGAACTCAAACTATAAAATTTTAGCAATTTCAAAAAGATTTAAATCCCTACGCATAACAATAGTTAAATAAAATAGCAGTAGTAGTGGATGTGAAAACTGAAAATGGAAGGGTTGCTGTACACAGAACAAATTAAAATTGGAACGCAAACAAACCATCTCATTTCAATAATTCATTTAGAAATATCGAATTGACAGAAGAGAGAGAGATATAGCTACCATGTGATCTCACTGTCCCATTGCTGTGATCCATTTCGTCAATACCCACTTTTCCTTTTTAAGGAAACCTGAACGCAGATAGAACTGAATTATGATCTTTCCACAATTAAACATCGCGATTTGATTCTCTGGACAATTTTTTAAGAGAGTTGAAAAAGAAAACCACTTCAAAGAACCGAAGTGTCTTCCTCCCCTGCATATATGCCTAGTACTATATATATATACTAGTATATAAACCCTAGCTAAGTAGCTGAGTTTCGATCATTGTCATTTTTCTCTCTTATTACTCAAACCAGTTGATAGAGAGATCGATCCATATATAGCTAGCTAGCTAAGTTTCATTGGCCTTTTGCCCTCTTATTACTCAAACCAGTTAATAGCTCAAAGATCGATTATGGCAAATCAAGGGTATGTTCCCCCACCTGACTCCATTGCCAGTCGCACACGGAGTCGTACCGCTGCTTCTCGTGCTGCTGTTGCTGCAGCTGAGGCTGCAGCTGAGGCTGCTGCCGCTCAGGCTGCGGCTGCGGCTGCTGCTGCTGCTGAAGAACAAGAAGAGTGGGTAGGCTTCGTACACCAAGCTCCCCCTGTGGATGATCCTCCGGCAAACCCTGAAAATGCACAGGCAGCACAGCAACAGCACCTTGGACCTGCTGACGTGGGTGGCGAGGTCGGCCACGTTGAACCTCCCATATCAGACACTGACACTGATGACTCCATTGCCACCAGAATGGCTCGCGATGCGCGTAGGGGTTACCCATACGCCAGAGGCGGTGGCGTCGCCTAATCTCGATCGTCAAGGTACGTGGCTAGCTATTTCTCTGGTTAATTAGAACATTACGTTAATATATTGATCATTAATTTACAAGTTTCTGAGCATCGTATGTATGCACATGTATTTTTGAAAAACATTGTTTCGATGATCAAAATGTGGCTTTCCTTGTTTTGTTGGCTTTTAAACAATATCAATTGATTTTTGGCAAATTTATATATATATATATATATATATATATATATATATATATATATATATATATATATATATATATATCACAGTTTACTCTACTTAAGAGTTTTCCTCGTCATCGTCATAGTCTCATAGATTTCCATCAAGAGGTTTAACAGAAACATTTTACTGGACGCTTCTTTAATTATATGCATGTTGAGCTTATATTTGTGGGGTTTCTCTTTTGATGCAGATGGGGTTATGGCCGTTTGGGGTCTTGAAGAATCAGAATCTGAAGATCTACTGTTTCTTTTAATTACCTATTCGCTCAGTTAGTTATGGTTATTTTGTAATCTAAATGGTCATGCATGCTTATGACAATATGACATGAACCTATATATGATCAACTATGATTGCTTAGTTATGGTTATTATGTAAGTTGAATGGTTATTCATGCTTTATGACATGAAGCCTATGAATAGTTATGACTGCTTTGTTATGGTTATTAATTTTGCATATGGTTTGGGCTGTTTTCATGGTTACTTTTATAGTCATTTACATCTTCTTTAACAATATGTAGCATTACAAAGAAGTTTGTTCTTTTCTACTCGTTCTCAAGAGTACTATCGATCTCTTGCAAAATCAATTGAGATACAAACTGTAGTTCCAATAGACCGAGATCAATGCACAGTTAGTTCTGCATATTATAGAAAATACAGTAAGGTACGTGGTTATGAATTCGAACGTGCTTTTTGGTGTAGAGATCGTTGCCCAAGGTAAATATTTTTGCTAGCTTATATAGGTTGGAGATGGAGACCAGTTTTGAAAACTATAATAAGGCTTCTACTTGATCTAGAAAGTTTCATGATTGGCGAAGCTGAACTAATTTTAAATTGGAGTCGACCATGGACAATAACCAATATTTGTTTCTTATTCATAAAGCCTCATTACTGAAATAAATCAAACTCGATCTCAGAGCCCTCATTTGCTTCTCTTCTTGTCCTTGACTGCTTGCCCATTTACATAAAATGGGAAATAGGTCTTAAGTCTTTCATAACTCTTTCTAACAGTAGTACCTCAAAGATATTGACTGATATTAACAGTCTTTTACTACTGGCCGGGATGGAATTCAATTCGTCTGATGAAAACAGCTACACTTGATTATCTATTTGACCAATATATATTGGTCCCAGTCCTAACTAGTAGTACTATTACTAGCTACTAATTAGTAATTACAACGAGCTGCAAAAGAAACTTTCATTACATTGCCTTTTTTTATTATTTATCTTATTACTGAATTAATTAATTACTATATGTACAAGAAGTCAAAACCCTAGCTTGATCGCGATCATCTGCTGGTCTTGTTGGTTAAAACCTAAACTAATAATTTTGCCATAACTTTTAAGTTTCTTATTGCAATTCTTGTCTCACAATGTATATTGATATATTGGCTTAAAATTATTCAAGTTGCATACTTTTGGGACGGATATGAGAGCAATTTTGGTCTCAATCACATGTATTTTTGTCACCTCAAATTAAAGATACGAACACTTGATATTGTGTGTGTACGTCGACTTATACTTTTATTTGAAATAATCGATTCATTTTTTCATACGCGATCTATACGATTTGAGAAGAGATAAATTTTTAGAGCTGGTGATCACGTAGTATTGAGTAAGACATTGTCTTTAAATACACTAATCATACACTTGAGTAGTGCGTTAATTTGAACCAACAATGTGCCAAGCGAGATTTCCTTACTAAGGAAAAAGTAAAAATTGTGTGAGAGGAAAAGGTGCAAAATGTTATTTCACAGAGATGTATATCCAAAAAAAAAAGAAAAAAGAGAGAGGTATATATCAATATATGAAGGAGATCAAAAATATTTTGAGCCAAAAGTTAGAATTTGAACTACTGCTTGCCGTAGCTGTAAGCCTGTGACTAAGTTAGAGCTAGGATATATCTTTGCTTTTAGTAACAGCTATCTCAGACAATTCTCAGCTAGCTAGCTTTGGGCAAGAGGTTAAGTTCAGTACTTTGTTGCAGAAAACGAAAATTATGTGTGTGTGTGTGTGTGTGTATATATATATATATATATGTGTGTGTGTGTGTGTGTGTGTAATGTTTTAAAGCATTAACGATTTGTAAAAAGTGCCGAACCTCCGGCAGCGGGTGCCAGATCTAATTACTCTTGCCGGCCCTGTCTTGAGTTACATTAATAACAATGTAGTCAGATGATCATTATATATTGTGCAAAATAATTAATGGTAAGGGCGTATCAAAACCCTAGCTAGATAACTAAGTCTCATAGTGTTGGAATGCCTAATCGATCAGTGTACTAATACTTCCAACTTCCAAGCACACTTCTTATGTTAACATGGTTCAATAGATCAGTGCTGAAAATCGAGCTAATCGATCGTGCTAAAATTCTATAGGGAGCTAATCTTTCATTTTTATTTAAAAAAATTCCGTGGATTCCCAAGAAAAAAAAAAAAAAAAATATGAGGCTGGAAAAGAAAGAAAAAAAAAATCTATAGGGAACAACACCATACACCAAGTATATTATATATAATTCAAAATTCCCATTTAAGAGGTTGACAGAAACATTTTAACGGGCACTTCTTTATATGCTTAGCATAGTTTTGTGGGGTTTCTAATTAACTTAATTTCTATTTTGACGCAGCTGGGCTCTGGGGATCTTGACTTCTTGAGGAACAAGCAGAAGCTCTACTATTTCCGTAGCTATTATATATTTTAATTATTATCTATTTGCTGAATTAGTTATGGATCCTGAACTCAATTATGGTTATTACGTAACTTAAATGGTCGTTTATGCTTATGACGTGAACCTATATATGTTTGTTATTAATTAAGTTTGCATGGCCGGTTTGGGCGGATTACATAGTCGATCACGTTTTATTGTTACATGTTCATTGTTAATATGTAGCACCTCAAAGAAGTTTTATATTTCTCTTTTATAAAAACAACCATATATCTGATCATAGACAATCTCTTGCAAAGTCAATTTATGAATGAGCTTTAAGATATCATGTCATGTTTACGTTAGAGAGACCAGTCTTAATTTTAATTTGGAGCTGACCAATTGGCCAACCCAATATTTGTTTCTTATTCATAAAAAGCCTCGTACTGAAATAAATCAAACTCCTAAAAGTCAAAAACTCAAAATTAAACGTACCCATTTGCTTCTCTTCTTGACAGCTTCTTTGACTGTTTGCCCTAATTTTTTTTTCATAATAATTCAAACGGGAACAAAATAAACAGTCTGTAAGTCCTTTACAATTAACTCTTTCAAACAATATGTGTATGCAATATTTGAACTGCCTGTAGTACCTAAAAGAACTAATAATTCTCGATCATCTGCTTGTAGTAGTCCCATCTGCTCAAGCAATTAATTAAGAACCTTCTAGACGTAAAACAAATAACAATTGAAAAATATATATATAGATATATATAAATGAAAGAAGATGATTTCATGACAATGAAATTTTGATAAACATATATGATGCACGTTACCGCATGCAATTAATTTCTTCTAATCAGAAGCAACCATTCGTGGAGTCCAGACTAAGTCCTAACGTACACAAGAGCTGAAAAAATTGTTGTGTTAGTATATCAGATATGGACTGGACTCTGGACTCTGGACTCTGGAGCGATAGGAATAAGAAATAGGTACTAGTCAGGAATCAGGATACACATCTTTGTTGTTTTCTGATGATCTGATACGGACTACTGGCCGGGATGGAATTCAATTCAATTCGTCTGATGATATGAAAACAGCTACACTACGTACACTTGATTATCTATTTGACCAATATATATATAGTTTGGTCCCGGACTACTCCCGGGCCTAGCTGCAGGTAGTACAATGAAACTATCATTACACTGCATCATGCAGGCTAGGCTAGGCTAGGCTAGCTTTTATTAATTAAATAAAATAAATAAATAAATAAAATATAAAAAGAGATTGCCATATGATGGAGATCAAAAATATTTTGAGCCAAAAGTTCGATTTTGAACTACTGCTCTTGCAGTGCCTGTGACTATAACATAGCTAGGGTACATATTTCAGGATCTTTGCTTTTAGTAACAGCTATCTCTGACAATTCTCAGATGCCGAAAGCTAGGCAAGAGGTTAAGTTCAGTACTACTTTTGCAGGCATTCATAAATGGAATAAGGTTCTATATTATTGCTTCCCATTTCAAGCACGAACCTTGTGGACATAAAATAACAGTACGTAGAAAAAACTTAACCATAACGATTAGTTGATAACCATACTTATACTTCTTGTGTTAACATGATTCCATATATAGATCAGTGCTAAAAATCGGGGTAATAAATTTAATATTAATCGTGCTAAAAATCTATGAAGAAGAGTATCATACACAAAGTATCTTTCAATTCATAAACATATATAAATCCTAAGGCTTATATATAATCCGATCGCAATTTTTTAGTTTTGAAGAATCAGTTTATAATTCTTGATAAGAGCTGCAGGCTAGGGATTGATGCAGCCAGTGTCCCATTGTACATCCCACAATATAACCAATATTAGAAATTATATATTACCTTTGAAGGTTCTTGTATTCCACTTATGTTCTATACAATGCATTACAAATTTGCTGTGTATTAGGCCCCATTATTCGACTCTGATCTCGAATTGAATGATATTGACGTACTCTCGAACCAACTTTGTGCATAAAAGCTCAGCAAGCATTTTGAAAGTAGCTAGGTTGGTAGGTGGTAGATGGTGAATTAACAAGAGTGGCAGGGTATTGTTGGAGGGTGGACTAGCTAGTGTGATGAAGTGGACTGGCATAGGTTGTTAATGCCCAAGACTATTTCATTTTCACCGACCTGACCATTCTGCTACGCCTTCATCTTCATAATATCTAGTTTAGGTGTTTGGGCCTTCTGTTTTGGGTCTCGCGTGGGAAGTAGTAACTAGTAACTAGTGACTAGTGAGTATCGGTGTTATATCTTTAGGTCCACGGATTAATTTCATTTCCATAGTAGAATTCTTTGTTTTAAACAAAAGCCAGAGAAACCCACACCTCATATTACTGTTCAGATAAACAAAGCTTCTCAAGCTTGTTCTGTACCTGGAGCCCATCATGCATCACGTACTCTTAAGCGCTTTACAAAGAGTTGCATGATAGGGGCTGGCCTAATTGGGACTGATGTTATACGACGATCCAGTCGATAACGTAAAATAACTCAGGTACACAAAGCCTGAAGCTTTCCCTCCACGTACTTCAATCTCCTCTTTCCCCATTTTTAAGTACCTGACAAGAGTTGCAGGATTCACATTTTCAACAAAGCACCTCTCCACAGCCTTTCTTGCCACCTTTACATGCCTAGGTGAAGTTCCCGCAACAGTAACAGAGTTTCCCTGTTGATCCATTTACTGGAAAATATTAAAAATCACCAACTTCATAGGGAAATTCTAGTGTAGTGGTGGGTATCTCATACCCACATTTACAAAAGTGAGAACAAATTTTGTTGTCAAAGTTGTAATTTGAGTCATACTTTGTGTAATCTTAGTTCTAATAATGGTAATTACACATCTTACGACATTTTACAAGTTTTTGAACAAATTCGTTGTCAATGTTGTAATCTTAGTTCTAACTTCTAATAATGGTAATTACACCTCTTACGACATTTTTACAAGCTTTTGAACAAATTCGTTGTCAATGTTGTAATTTTTGTTTAACTATATGTAAATAGTGTAAATGAATATGGTAACTTTTGTTCTCAATGTTGTAATTTTGGTTCAAATACTTGTAAATTTTTGTTCAAATAGTTGTAAATGAGGGTATCTCATACCCACCAGTACACTAGCTTGTCTCACTTCATAGTATTAGTCTCGTCAATAGGTTTGTGACCAGAATAAGAAAATATGTACAGTGTATAACATCGGAATCACAAAAGAATTCTGTAAACCTTACGTTAACATACAGATTACAACTCTAACAGGTTTGCAAGGTCCTGCACGCATCCCAAATATGTACGTTGTTAGCAGAAAGAACTGATTGAGCACCGTAAGTACTAAATACATAGAATGTGAATGTGAAGATAAAAAATCTGCCTATTAATTATCTATATATTCCTTGTTTCTTTTTTTCTTTTTTTTGTTGAGGAAGGGCCAGAAACGGCTACCCGTAGGCCATGATCATTAATGAAACCATAGAATACATGGGGGGGGGGGGGGGACAGTGCCTAAACCCCAAATAATGATAAGCATCAAGAGAATGATCACCCGAGATAATACCAGGCGTCTCAAATAAGAATATGTATTCTAAACTGCACCAATTAGCGAAAAGTGCACTTCTGGCTACTCTATTCGCTTTACAAGAATGGTGACATACCGGAAAGTAAAAGCTTACTTGAAGATCAGTGAGCTAGGCACAATTTAAATCATTTTACGTACTCACCGTTAAATTTTGCAGGAATCTGTTCCTCGGTTTAGCAAATCGCTTCTGCGAAAGAAAAAAACAAAAGTCGAGATTAGACAAGATGAAAACTGATCGAGCTTTTACAACATTTCCATTATCAATTTCAGTGAGGTCTTGGATTTTCACATATATAGTAGCTATGCACCAGAGGGCCCACATAAAGGCTTATATATTACATATGTTATCCCCAACTATTAATTCCTGTTTTACTAAAGTAACCCAGCTCTAAACCTTTTTATTAACCAAATTGCATACAATTTTTTTTTTTTTTTTTTTTGAAGAATATCATGTTGATATATTAATTCTCAGGCCAGAAAGGACAATTACATATCCTCCCTCTACCATCTATGGGTAGATAAAGAGTTTGTGGTAAACCACAGCGATACATAGATTAGATCCGATCATTTGACGGTACACATGCTCACTTATTCAAGAGAGCCTATAAACTATGTTACCAAAGACAAGTAAATAGGCAGAATTCAAATGAAAGGAAAACTAAATTTTCTCCTTACCCTTAACATTAGGGCTTGGAGGTTTGCTAGGGCAGATCACACTCAGCACTGCTTCAGCAGAATTTTTTTTTATTCTTGGAGGGATTCTTGTTCTTTGACCCCAACGGCCTTCCCTTCTTCTTCTTGACCGGAAGCGAGTCCTCTTTAAGGCTTGGGCTTTCCTTAGGAATCAGAACTCTTCGTGGAGCTTCAATCAAACCAAGAGATTTAGCAGAGAATTTTGTGTGGAATTCCGGAACTTTCAGCCTCTTCTGGAGCATGGATGGACTAGTGGCATTCTCCCCTTCCTTGAAAAACACTTTCAGTTTCTTTGGAGAAGTGTAAGATGTTGCAGACCGGTCACTTTTGCTTGTCTGTTGTTCAGCAGTGACTGAGACTAGAGCCAAAGCACTATCTGCTGGCCCAATATCCGTATTTCGAATCACAATAGGCTTACGCGGCTTGTGAGGAGTAGGAGTTCCAAATAGGTTGCGTGCAATGGGAGGCAGGATAGGTGCTTGCAAACCCTGGAAGCGGAACGCTCCATTTTGAAAACGCAGGTTTGTAAAACCTGGGAATTGGGAGGCAAGAGCGGCCGTGTTGGCTCTGCTACGGTGACCTGCTCCACCAGTCCCTGTGCTACAGTTTTAGGGCAGGATCCCTGCTCATGAACAATTAAATTGCAGTCGTTGCATTTACCAATCAAGTTCTCAAAAACATACGTGATCTCTTTGACCACTCCAGCAATAATCTTTAGGGTTTTCTTCAAATGAAAGGGCAGGGAGATATCATGGGCTACATGAACCCTAATTTTACCCGTGTTGTCAAAAAGCTTTTGATCAATCGCTAAGAACTTACCGGCAAGTGATGCCACATTCATGATAATACCTTTTTCTTCCAAAGCAGGAGGGATGCCAGAGATGCAAACCCAGAAAAACAATGTTTTCATGGGAATGGTTAGAGGATCTTTCAATCCATCGTACTCCTGCATTAAGACTGGAGCTCGGTTAAAATACCATGGTCCTCCTCGAAGTACCTTATTACGATCTCACTTGAGGTCGAACGTGAAGACAAAACGATTCTGAGTTCGGTCTTGAACCCGAAAACCACCATCAAGAACCCATACCCGTCTGAAGTGGCGTTGCAAATCTGGAGTTCCAAATGGCTTCTTTGTCAAGGGATTTGCCAAGAGGTAAGCCTGAGAGGTACGTCGATTGCCGGCATCGTTCAAGTGTGAGATGTCAATCACATCTGAACCGGCAAGAGCGAGGGAGGTTGCGAAGCTAGCCGTAACTGCATCAATGGAGGACATGGTGCAGTTGGGCAATAGGTTTGAGCGCAAGGCGCGGATCTTAGGTTTAGGGTTTTCTTTGGGAGCGGCTAGGAAGACGCTCTTAGGGTTTGA
Organism: Rosa rugosa; assembly: GCF_958449725.1. Classification (NCBI taxonomy): domain Eukaryota; kingdom Viridiplantae; phylum Streptophyta; class Magnoliopsida; order Rosales; family Rosaceae; genus Rosa; species Rosa rugosa. The sequence continues at coordinate 12,491,700 of NC_084826.1, read as the reverse complement.
TGTCATCACTTTTTGAAGGTTTTCCTTAATGTGTGGTGGCTACTAGTAAAGGTTAACAAAAACATAAACATCACCCGATAAATTTTTATGCACTCATATGTAAGTTATCACATTCATAATTTTAATTAAAATGTAATGTACCTACCTCCTTGATCCCATGTATTGCGCACAGCCCGGCCACCTTCTTGGTGCCCAGTCCTGATGTACTCATGATGCAGATTGCCATTCAGTATTTAAATTGCCTGAAACACAAATGTTATGTACTGAAATCAGAAACACCATACTAAGTAGCTCAAATTAATAAAAACTTGCAGTCTGCAAGTAAAAGGAAAGTGCAATACAAACAAAAATTCAGAGGTTTACAATAAGATGATGAATATTGAAACGAAAAGGTAAAAGCATATGTGAGAACTATTCACCCTGAAAATACTATTGCCCTAACAAATTAAGAACTGCAGTAATCAACGAGAAAATTGACACCTTGCTCAAAATATAACAAGCAAAGCTACCATGCATGGGTCATTAATTCTTCTAGTACTTATTAAACTGGCATGTATAGCATTGCTCAACCATATTAAACCACCAAATTGTGCAACACACCATGAGAAAGATGCCTTTTGATCTGCTAGAGTAAGTGCGAAATTTAGCATTCCATTCCCAGACTTGGATATTCTTCACATTTTCAATTCTATACACTCCATTCCCATGATTTTCAACATGTTGTGCACTCAAATCGGAAAGAATTGTAAAAGAAACACATAAACTGAACCTGAGTTTTGATTAAGAGACAAGTATTGTGGCCTAGTAACCATATATAATTACATTGAAAGAAAGAAAACAAATATGTACCGTAGATGGTGGAACTTCAGTTCTGGACAGAAGTAAAATGAAATCCCGAGCCCGGTATATGATATCTGGATCCGTTGTCCTTGTGGTTGTTTGGACAATAATATAACGCCTAATTAACCTGAAGTCCATGCATAATTCGAAAATAAACCACTGATAAGATAACAAGAGCAGAGCTATTCATATTAACAAATTCAATGCGTAAGAATTTGAGCAGGTTGAGTCCGTAGGAAATTCCATGCTTTGCTAAAGCTGCTTCCACCATGGAAAAGGAATCTGACAATTTTGGTGCTGCACGCCTGCACATAGCAACGTCAACACACTTCAGTCTAGGTAGAAATGTTGAACGAAAACAAAAACTGAAATGTTGTTCTAATTATAGATTTTAGAAAGAAAACTGAAATTTGGTTTCACCGAGAACAAACTAAACTAGGGAGAAATGTACACGGTATGGATAGAAGAAGGTAATAATGAAAGAGGTGAATTCAAAAGTGAGAGCTTCATTGCGAACGTCTTGTGGTGCAGCTCAATGACCTCCATTGTCGCGAGCGAGACACAGAGAGAGAGAGAGAGCGATCTAGTAGTTGTTTTTTCTTGCTTTATTCTTGGTCGCGATCCGAGGAGAACATATAGGGGAATGAGTGGTGAGGCGGTTCTGTTTTAGGGTTATTTGGGCCTGGCTTGCAATTTCTTTAGAAAATACGGGGTAAATTTAAAGAAGTAAATATTAATTGGGTGATAAGAAACGTCCATATTCTTCTTCTCTTCACTAATAACACGTGCATTGCATGAGTATAAGCCTAATAAAGCATACTTAATTTGGAGACGAGCTAAAGTTGAAGCTTCTGTCACAATGTTTTCTGTGGCTTGTCGTAATTCTCTTATTGCCTTGCTACCCAAGGTTTCAACATGTTAAGCACTTAAATGATCAATAAGACGACAACAATAATGCTAATGATCGATTACTATGGCTTTTTATGAAAGACTCGGTGAAAGTGGTGACGACTTCTTCATTCAACCAAGGGCCAGAGCTTTCCAACTCCATGTGATCATCATCGACATTTGAGTTCTGCGGCTTCGATTTGTGGTGCTGTTCAAGTTTAACGAAGCCGTTACGTAGTAGAAGAAATGGAGAGTCGGAGACTTTCTCAAAAGTGAGTGCATTTTCCTATTTTCAGAATGAAGTCTTGAGCTTGTAATTCCCATCCTAATTTTAGCTTGATCACAATTGCAAGCCGTGTTGGTTGCTATGGATTGGAACCGTAGTGTTTATCATGATTGCGTTGCGAATGTTTTCACTAGTTTCGGTTCACTGGGACTGATGTTCATGTGGTTGCAGCTGGTCATCTGAAGGCTACTGAACCAGAAAAAGAAAAGAGGAATTCTACATTTTTCTCACTGCTCTCCATCTTTGTGAGTAACGTCGGCTTATTTTCATTTTGTTGAGATCCTATTGAATGATTCGAGTCTCTTGCAACAGAATCTTGTAGGCATAATAATAAACAAAACAAAAAACAAAAACAAAAAACTGATTTCGCTTGTATATATTATGATTGATGTTACAAAATTTTCTCACAATCAAGCATTTCATATACGAGAATGATCAAGATCTAGTCTAAAGAGGATAGATGGTATCAAACACGACTCTTGCAAAAATATGCCGAACCTCTGGCAGGCTGCCCTGAGCTAATGACTCGTAGTCAATCTTGCTGCCTTGCTTTGCCACAAATCCCAGCTTCCCACCTACTTTTACGCAGTTGAAAATCTGGGAGACCCTCAAAGATAATCCCCATGGTATAAATACCTGCAGCAAATTGAGATCGAATAAAATAAGACTTGCCCTTTCCTTAAACTGAGATGAAATGCAAAGACGATGATGTACACACAAACAGGAAGGGAGAAAGGTTGCACTGACCAGATCAGAAAACGGTGCTTGTGGGTACGCTGCCATGGTCTCTGAGACAATTTGCTGATCAGTCATATGATCGAGTGCCAGCCTAAAAGATGCCTCAAGATCCTTAACCTCTTTATTATATGCTTCAGAGTCCAAACTCTTCGGTTCTAATAATTCATGAAAGCTACCGTCATGTGGTTTAGTGATAGTCCTGGCTATGTCCACTGCTTCTGACATATCTCCACCATTGTGAACAGCAAGGGTAAATGCAGCAACCACCAACGCATCTCGAGGTTGTTCGGAGAGTGCTTTATGCAATGCTAAGATTGCAATCCTGAAAGTATAAACTTGTGATGAGGCTCCCTAGGTCATAGTTGTAATGATCTTGTAAGTATTTCCCTTTATCTCACATGTACACAAGAATCATGCAATTCAATCTGCTTGGATCACTGTCAGATCAAACTTATTTTATTTAGCATTCTGTTTACATTATTAACATCTTACCATAAGCTACTGTGGCACGGCTTGTCAGGTGCAAGAAGTTTATCCAAGTTAGAAAAAAGGGACTGCAAGTGAAAACCAGAGAACAAATAAGTCATTACCTTCTTGGGAAATTCTAGTGTACTGGTGGGTATCTCATACCCACATTTACAAAAGTGAGAACAAATTTTGTTGTTAAAGTTGTAATTTGAGTCATACTTTGTGTAATCTTAGTTCTAATAATGGTAATTACACCTCTTACGACATTTTACAAGTTTTTGAACAAATTCGTTGTCAATGTTGTAATTTTTGTTTAACTATATGTAAATAGTGTAAATGAATATGGTAACTTTTGTTCTCAATGTTGTAATTTTGGTTCAAATACTTGTAAAATTTTGTTCAAATAGTTGTAAATGAGGGTATCTCATACCCACCAGTACACTAGCTTGTCTCTACCTTCTTAAGTCAAAGAAACTTCAAGCTATAATCAGATCTTGTATAAGAATGTAATAAGTAACTGAATGATGATCAAATTACCAAAAGCATGTTAGACCTTTTGTCTCATCTTCGAAATCCATGGCGAACAAAATATGCAGCTGCCTGCAATATGAAAATGTATTAAAACCTGTACTACTGTGCTGGCAACTAGGAAACTCATTCAAATTTAGAAAATACATACCTGGATGGGTAGAAGTAGTTCCAGAAGTCCAAATTTCCATAATAATCGAATGGGAAGCTTCAGCAGAACCATACGCCATCATATAATTCATTTCCATGAGGATCCGTCCCTAAAGTAGGCCTGGCAACAGTGCGGTCATGGGCGGGTTACGGGCGGACTTAACGGGTTGGCGGTCTTAACGGGCTCAACCCGTTAAGATGACGGGTTATAACGGGTTGAGCCCGATGGGTTCGCGGGTTACCCGTTGGAACCCGTTAAGACTAGGGGTGGGCATAAGTCGGATCGGGTCGGGTTAGGGCCCAAACCGTTTTCAACCCGGATTCTTCGGTTGGGCCAAAATCCAAACCGCAACCGGTATTTTTTTTTGTGGGCCGGTTTTTCAGTTGAACCGGATTTCCGGTTCTGGCCGGTTCGGTCATGGGCTTTTTAAATACTAGCCCAGTTTTCAGAATAAAAAAAAAAGGCGCTACAAATTTTCTAAGGCCCAATATTGAAGATTTCCATATTTTTCAACCTGTTTCAATGACTACAAGTCTACAACTTTTAGTCACGTACTGAGCAAATGATCAACATATGATATATCAAGTTATCAACCTAATGACTCACTGACACACAAAGAACAAAGCATAATCAGTTAATCACCATACCAACATGCATATTACTAATCCAAAATCGATCAGAAGCATGCAACCAAGCAATACAAATCCAAAACAGTTCCGAACCACTTAAGTTTACAGACCAACTAATCCAAAGTTCAAGACCATAAGCTTTAAGTTGAAAAGAAATTAAAAAAAAAAAAAAGCTAAGAACATAAGCAACACTTCAGCTTGGCTTTCTCCTCTTCATTCTTCATTCTTCATCTTGGCTACTTCCCTTCCATCGACCATAATCTGTAAACAAAGCATATTAGCAACTGTAAGAGAAAGAGACAGGCAGAGCTGCAGCAAGATAATCCAGCAATAAACTAATCTAATTAACTTTGTATTTTGTACGGTTGTACCAAGCGGATCTACAGAATCACTCCTCAATATCTGAAAGATTGGTAATTCCAACATCTAGCAGCACAAACATGAAAACAATGTTAGAACAAAAACTAACATATTTGAGCAACAGTGAAAAGTTTATAGATTTGAACAAAAGTTACACTTAAAAGAAGAAAACTTAAAACAAAATTTTACCTTGCTCAAGTTTCTCCAATTCACCGTAGACCTCAAGTTCAGTTCTGGTTGGCTCTTTGAATAGAGAGTTCCCGGCAGCCCTTAACCAATCCGAGCAACACACAAGTCACTCAACCATTCTAGGAGTCAAGCTGGCTCTAAAAGGATCCACCACTCGGCTGCCAAGGCTAAAAGCACTCTCTGAAGCCATTGTGGATGCAGGGACAGTAAACACATCTCGTGCAATTTGAGACAAGATTGGATATCGAGGTGCATTTTCTTTCCACCACTCTAAGATCTGGAACTTAGGATTAGAAGGGTCTTCAGCAGCCTCCAAAAGATACTTATCAACCTCATTTTTAATCTCCACCACATCTTTCTCTTGCCTCAGCATCATAAATTCATGGATATTGGCTGCATGGCTATCGTCCTCACCTTGAGCAGAATTGCTGGAATCAACTTTAGGTAGTGTGATATCCATACTTGCTTGTGCAGCCTCGGGATCAGAATTTGCATACTCATTAAAGAGTTGCAGAAACATGGATTTCACTTCATCAACCATCTCAGCCACCAAAGTTCTATCTTGCTGCAGCTTCGGAAAAAAGTACTCTTGATACAACATCTTGTATCTAGGATCCAACACAACAACAATCAATAAGATCTTGTTCATGTCTTTTAACTTTCTCCAGTATTTGTCGAATTTTCGCTTCATTGACGCTCCTATGCTCACCATTAGAGGATCGTCACTTTTTGCACACTTGTCTAACTCTTGCACAATTGTACACATCTATAACAGTGGCTGATTTGCAATCACACACTTGGTACCACTGAATTGGAGAGTGGCATCATAGAAGATTTTCAGAAACTTCACTAATCTAGCTGCTTTCTCCCAGTCAGCACTATTCGGAGGCCCCTCCCTTTTTTTCCCACCAACCCTTTCTTGGAAGTAACTCTCAAACTGAGAATCTTCATCTTCCATTCTCATAAATGCTTTCTTAAACTTCACAGCAATGTCTAGCATGAAATACGTAGAATTCCACCTAGTGTAGACATCCAACGGCACTATCCCACCCTTGCTCTCTACCTTTTTTTGAGCAGCACACTTCCGAAACCTTTCTAACCTAGCAGGTGAAGACCTTATATACTTAACACAGTTCCTAATCCCATCAATACTTGAATCCAACTCCTCCATGCCATCCTTAACAATTAAATTGAGGATGTGGCAGCAACATCTCATGTACAAAAACGCACCATCTAACACAACCTCCCTCCAATTCCCTATTTTCTCCCTCATGTAATCAAGTGCCACTTGATTTGGAGAAGCATTGTCAACAACAATTGTAAACACTTTCTCTATTCCCCAACCTATAGGACATGACTCAACAAGTTTCCCGATGGTTTTACCCCTATGATTAGGAATTACAACAAAGCTTAGGATTCGCTTATGGAGAGTCCATTGGTCATCAATGAAATGAGCAGTTAAGACCATGTAATTGACATTTTGGATCGAAGTCCAAGTGTCGGTAGTGAGGGAAACTCGCTCTCCATAAGTGGCCAAGATATTTTTAAGAGTTGTTTTTTCATTTTGATACAAATCTTATATATCCCTAGCAATGGTTCTACGAGAAGGCAGATCAAACTTAGGCACTGTCACCCGCATGAATTCCTTAAAACCCTCCCCCTCAACATGACTAAACGGCAATTCATCTCTAATAATCATCTTAGCAAGCAAAATCCTAGACCTATCCGTATCATACTGAACAGCCACAACATTACCCCCATTTTCAATGTTATCAAAAGTCAAGTACCTCTGTTTCTTGGCAGGTATGTACAATGGACACTTCTTCACTGATAAAGTAGATGGGTTTTCATGCTTGACGTCCCATTAGACTTGGAGTGGCAGGCATAAGTCTGTGGGGAATAGTTGCACTTCGCTCGGGGTTTGGCCATCGGAGTCCCATCTGGATTCTTCATATTCGTGAAGTGCTCCCAAGCCACAGACTTGTTCTTCCTCTTTGATGTTGATTCCAGTCCAGGAGCATCGATACCAGCAGTAGAGTCAGTCGGTTGACCTGAGACAAGGGCAGCAGGACCAGGTGGAACTGAAACAATCGCACCAGCAGCAATAGGGTTTACTTCCGAAGCAGGGAATGAGGGTACTGAAGTCCCTATGCTTGATGCAGCCTCTACGCTTGTGGGAGTAGGAGTCACAGTGTTTGAATTCCCTTCCATCATATGAACAAAGCATATTGGAAGTTTAGAACTATGTTTATCAGCAACAACACAACCAATTTTGATATATGTATGCACTGTGAAATGAATCGAACAATCGACAACATTTCTTAACAGAATGCTTATCATCAACACACAACAACACAGTATAAACTATAAAGCAACATAGTCAACAGTTCAATAGTCAAAACCCAGTCTCAAAACCTATAAATCTAAACCAGTAAAACACTAAAACCACATCAACATAGTCAAAAGTCAAAACACAGTATAAAGTCAAAATCCAGTATAAATGTGCGAATGAATCGAAGAGATTTTGGTTTCAAAAACTCACCAGAGAGCCGAGAGCGAATGAATCGAATGAATTGAATGAATCGATCTTAGTCTGAGAGAGCCAGAGAGCTGCTGTAGAGCTGCGAGCTGCGAGCTGAAGTAGAGCTGCGAGCTGCGATCGCCGATCTGACTGGGTTCTGGTTTAGGGCTAGGGTTTTCGACTGGAGAGTAGAGACTAGAGAGACTGAGAGAGGCCGAGAGCGGCTGTGTCTGTGTGTGGAGAGAGACAGTTGCGAATGAGAGCTAGGGTTCCCACTTTTCAGTTTTATTTAGTCATAGGAATACTCTACGGTAAGATATATCGTAAGGATATATGCACCAATAGGAAATAAATAGCTAATAAAAATAAATATAAATATATATTAATTAAATTCGGTTTTTTTTGGTCAGTCTTAAACCCGATACCGAAGCCGCACCGCATCAATTCGGATCGGCTCGGTCCTTTGAATTTTCCTGCTCTTTTTGATCGGGTCGGTTAACCGGACCGTTCTTCCGGTTCAGGTCGGGCGGTTTTTTGCCAGTTTCGGTTTTGTGCCCACCCCTAGTTAAGACAGCTACGGTTTTTTTTTTTTTTTTTAGATTTTAAAATGATTTTCTAATCAATTACCCACTAAAACCCGTTAATATCCGTTAACAATAAATTGACCCGTTAAGACCCGCTAACATAAAAATGATTATTATTATTATTATTTTTTTTTGCATTTTTTAAAACTCTTTTTCACACCCATTATCTTTTTTTTTTTTTTTTTAAAAGAGGATCAAAGACTTTCACTCCTACCCCCATAGTGACTCGAACCCATGACTTCGTACATAGGTAGTGGGTGCTATAACCACTGAGCTAACACCACTTCGTCAACACCCATTATCTATTAAAACTCTTCTAAAAAATAATAAAAAAATGTTTTTATTTTTTATTTTTTAAAACAATGTTGAGAAGTGAAACAAAAATCACACAACAAAAATATGCAAATCTCAATATCCCAATATCACAAGTAGGTTCCAAAGTGATTAAAAAAAAGCTTCTTTCTTTCAACCCTCAACACCCCTTTAAAGGGTTTAAACCCCACAACTGACCCCCCAAAAACCAACCCATCATCTCCAAAAGCCATAAACCACCATTCCAAGCAAAACCCAGTAAAGCTTTATCAATATCAAGGACACCCAGATGCTGAAACTGGAACAACCCCACGATTGGGTTTTAGTTCCACAACCAAACATAGCCCAAAATAGCAAAACACCTCACTACTATATATCAAAGATCAAAACTTTGATCCTTGCTGCCTCCAATAACCCCAGCTAACAGAAAATACAGCACCCAAATTTCTAATATCCATTCATAGATCTTACTTGGTATTCAGGAACAACATGGAAAAGAGAGCAAAGACCAACAAGTGGGAGAGAGAGAGTAGGACCTCGAAGAATGACCCACTTGTTTGATTTGAGAGCAAATAGGGAGAGAAGCTTTTCAAGAATTTTCAGTCCCATAAACAAATGGGCACCCAGAAAAGTAGAATCAAAACCCAGACGAACAAATCACACCAAAAACAAATTAACAAAAGACAGAGCTCCACTGACACACTAAGCAGCTGGGAGGCAGTTAACAAACGTAACACATTTTGTTCGAGTATGGAAGACAACAGTGAAAGAGTTACAAGAAGTGAAAGAAGCCGAGCTCGTCGGCGAACTCTTTGGCAGCGCCGGCGTAGAAACGGGTAGAGGGTTCGGGCGGCTAACGTGGAGAAGAGGAGAGTGAGTTGCGACTCTGCTAGAGAAGCGAGGGTTAGACACTTCAGACTTTTTTTTTCTTCTAACCGGGCTCGATGGGTTTCGTTGGGCACCCCATTTCCGCCCGTTAACTAACGGGTTGTTAACGGGTTGGCAGCCCATTAACACGATAAGTTATTGGGCGGAAATAAATGGGTTTTTAGCGGGCGGTTTACGGGTCATGGGCTGAATTGCCAGGCCTACCCTAAAGTATGAAGTACTGAATGAGTAATCCAACTTGAGTGCAAAGGAAATTATAAGCTCAAAGAGCTCTTAAACTACCTTATCAAGCCTAAGAATTGAGTAGGATAAATTTTTAATAGAATTAGCTGTTTCCTTTGAAATACGGAATCCTAAACGAGCAGCAATTCTTATGGCACGTAGGATGCGAGCTGCACAGTAATTGGAATCTGATGTTAGTGTCTCCATAAAGACGGGAAAGTGTTCAACATGTGCGCATGGGGGTGTGTGTTCTATAAAACAATGAACTAAGCTTAGCACTATCAATGTATAGAAAACACATCAAACTGCAAACATAAGCTCACCACAATCCTCTCGAAATGAAGTACTTGCTGGTACAACAGTTTGGACCTAGGCCCACAGAAGATGATGTGAGGACACAAATTTTCAGCTAGTCTAAAGTAATTTAAGAAACCAATATTAGAAGTTGAAGCACACTTGAGCTTTTCTAAGATCTTCTATTCCTCCCAAGTAGTCATACACTATCCTTGCATAAGGATCAAACATCAACCTGCAAGAGATGAATAAAGACTATAAGAAATATAAAGAAGAGTGAAACTGCAACTTTCAGGTGAAAACGGTTTGATAAACAACCCGTTAATTGTAAAGTCACGCTTCAAACAATTGCTCCAACGCATAAAATCATTGTCATCACAGCGTACAGGTTTTTTAAAAGAGAAAAATGCACCATCAAGGCCTAAACTCTGGTGCACCGGCCAAGTTGATACCCGGACTTACAATGGTATCAATGTGATACCTGGACTCAAAATTTGCTATCAACGACATACTTCCGTTAAATTTCGGTAACGGTTCCGTTAAAAAGCTAAAGTGGCAAGCACGTAGAGAAAACAGAGATGACAAATGACCAAAATAACCCTCAATTTCTACCAATAATTTAATTATTTAATTAAATGATTTTTTAAATAATTTTCTCTCTCCTCTTCTTCTTCCTTTGTTCCTGGGTTTGTCGTCTGTGTTTCTATTTTGTGAAGGTGATGGTGTCCAAGCGGATCTTGAAAGAGCTCAAGGACCTCCAGAAAGATCCTCCTATCTCTTGCAGCGCTGGTATTTGAGATTGAAGAGCCAACTCTATCGTCATGGCTTTCTTTGTCTTCCGAAACTCCGAAACGACACCGTAGCGCGGAAGAACCATCAATGGCATCACCGGCTGAGTTGTCATGGCTCTCTCTCTCTCTACGGAACCAACACCAGTGAATCCTCCGAAACAACAACGCACTACCGCCGGGCAAGCATCGATGGTCCACTTTGCATATGAATTGACTATCTCCCCAATCCCCATGTTCCCTGACCTGCACAGCTCCTATCACTCAACTGCTCCACAGCTTCAAAACCAAGAGGCTTTCTCTGTCTTTAGAACTAACAAAACATCAATGCTGATTTTGAGATTTTTGTGTCTGCTGCTGATTTTGTTCGATTTGAATTGTATTTGTTGGTGAATATTGATGTCAAAGTTTGTACCTTGCTAGGTGTTTGGAGATTTTGGCTCTGCCTTTCTCTGTTCACAGTCCACATTATCATCTATCATCTTCTTCACAGCTGTAACCCAAATGAATTTACATCTGGGTTTAATTCATCAAGGGAGAAGCAGATGTGTACGGAGCCGTAGCCATGAAAGGAAGAACCTGCAAAACCCAGATTAGTACAAGGTTTCATTGAGCGGATAGGGAGGAGTCTCCGATGACGCGATGAGGCGGAGGAGTGGGGAAAAGCCATCTAGAAATGACGGATATGGGCGGACCAATTGGGGCTGGAACAACGAGGCCCCATTTGAAGACGAGGGATTTGCTGGGTTGATGCGTAGAGATGGGAGGTGGGGTAAAGAGGGTGTGGAATGGAGGATCGACTTCGAGAAGGGTGGAGATGCGGCGGGTCAGGACTTGAAGGCACCATCGACGATCCATATCCATTCGATGTGGATTATCTTAATCAGAAGACGTCGTCTGTGCTTGGATTTGTACTAACGGAATGAATATACTTGCTTCCTTTGGAATTTACTTAATTGAATGGGTTTGAACTTTGAAACAAAAAAAAATGGACTCGTTTCAGAAATTGAGCAAGACTTGGTCACCACAGAGAAAACAGAGATTCAAATCGCATTGAATTATAAAGTACACAGTTCACCACATAAAGACTAGTAAAGACTTGGTCTTTACCTTCTTCATTGGACTGAACAACTGAACAAATGAAGAAGAAGAAGAAGAAGAAGAGGAGAGAGAAAATTGTAAAAAAAAATAAAAAATTTAGGCTGCATTTTGGGCAAAAAGACGTGTTTGCCCTTTTTTTGGGCCCACGTGACTTTTTTAACGTCCCCGTCTGAGAAATTTGACAGAAGTATGTCAACGATAGCAAAATCATAGATCAGGTATCACATTGGTAGCACTGAGAGTCCATGTATCAAATTGGCCGGTGCACTAAGCCCCGGGACCGGATGGTTTTTCACCATGCTTCTATCAACACTTTTGGTCCTTGGTTGGCAATGATGTTTTGGAGGCCATTCGAAGTTTCATTGGTTCGGAGGTGTTGACCAGGGAGCTTAATCATACAAATGTCACGCTTATTCCAAAAGTTAAGGACCCAGAGTTTATGAGTCAGTTGCGGCCTATTAGTTTGTGTAATGTATTGTACAAAATTGGCTCCAAGGTGTTAGCTAATCGATTGAAGCCCTTGCTTGAGGATATCATCTCTCCTTTTCAGAGTGCCTTCGTCCCTGGTAGACTTATTTCAGACAACTCCCTTGCTGCGTTTGAGATCTCACACTTTCTAAAGAGAAGAAGAAGAGGTAACTTTGGCTTTGGGGCCTTGAAACTGGACATGAGTAAAGCATACGATCGGGTGGAGTGGAGTTTCCTGGAGTTTGTTTTGCTTGGGTTTGGGTTCTGCCCTAGATGGACGCAATGGATTATGTGTTGTATTACAACGGTTTCTGACTCCTTTGTATTAAATGGGGAGCCCAGAGGCAATCTAGTGCCGGCTAGGGGCTTGAGACAAGGCGATTCTATTTCACCATACCTGTTCCTTCTCTGTGCTGAGGTTCTCTCGAGGTTGATCTTACAAGCAGAAAGTGATGGGGTGCTTCATGGGATTCAAATTTGTACAGGTGCGCCTTGTATCTCCCACCTTTTCTTCGCTGATGATTCGTTTATTTTTTTCCAAGCAGAGTATGAGGACACGTTTGTTTTGAAAGATATACTTGAAGAGTATGAACGTGTGTCAGGCCAACTCGTGAATTATCAGAAAAGCAACATCTCTTTTAGCCAAAATGTTAACCGGGTGGTCCAAGAGGATATTTCAGAAATTCTTCATGTTGCCAGGGTGGCAAAGCACGATAAGTACCTTGGCCTTCCTATTGAAGTTAGCTATTCAAAAGCTGATGCTTTTAGTTTCTTGAATGAGCGTATTAAGAAGAGAACGCGAGGTTGGAGGGAGAAAACTCTAAGTGCTGCTGGAAAGGAGTTACTTATCAAGGCTGTTGCTCAATCAATCCCAACATACGTCATGAGCTGTTTCGAGATTCCAATTCAGTTATGCAATGAGATGCACAGCTTGATGTCAAAATTCTGGTGGGGTTCTAGTGATGAGCAAGGAAGATACATTGGCTTTCGTGGGATCGCCTATGTGTACGAAAAGCAGAAGGAGGATTGGGTTTTCGTAACATGCATATGTTCAATCTTGCCCTTCTGGCCAAGCAGGGATGGAGGTTAATTCAGAATCCACACTCCTTGATTGCAAGGTTGCTGAAAGCTCGGTATTTCCCGGAAACTGACTTTATGAATGCTGCTATTGTGGGTGATGTCTCTTTTGCCTGGCGAAGTATATTGAAGGGGCAAGAGGTGCTGCGTAAGGGGCTTCGATACAAGGTTGGTACTGGGGCTTCCATTAGGGTATGGGAAGATCCGTGGCTTCCTTTACCCCATAGTTTCAAACCCTTCTCGTTGCCTATGGAAGGGCTGGAGGACCTGTTGGTTGTTGACCTGATTGAGCAAGAAACGAAGGAATGGGCTATGCCTTTTGTTGAGGAAATTTTTACGAAGGCGGAGGTTGATATTATTGCTGGTATCCCGCTTAGTATTCGTGAACAGAGGGATAGATGGGTGTGGCATTATGATAAGAAGGGGATTTATAGTGTCAGAAGTGGTTACCATACTCTCAGACTCATGGAGGATTTTACTAATCGTGCATCGTCATCTGGAAGCTTCGTGAGGGCGTGTGATCTGCACTGGAAAGGATTATGGAAGGCCCGTGTTCCCCCAAAAGTCCGGGTCTTTATGTGGAGGTTGCACAAGGGTATCTTGCCCACTCGAAAGGCGTTGGCTCGTAGGTGTAATATCACGGATACTAGCTGTCCTTTCTGTGGGTTGCATGATGAAGATGACCTGCATGTGTTGACAGAGTGCAAAAGGGTAGAGGAGTTTTGGTTATGTGGTCCACTCAACCTAAAGGTACGCAACATTCAATGCATGACCATTTCTGCATGGATCTTGCATGCATGTGATTCTCTTCCTAAAGACAAATGGGATTTGTTTTATATGTTGTTATGGGCCCTATGGCATGAACGAAATGGTGTTGTATGGAAGGGCAATTCTTTTTGTCCTCTTAATGCTGCAGGCTGGGCTAGCAAACTTCTTGATGATTATCACAAGGCGCACCCAGTGTCTAGAAAGAATAAGTCCAGGACGCAAGTGAAATGGGAGCTGCCCCCGAGGGGTAGACTTAAACTGAACACGGACGGGGCTTTTCATGGAGCAACTGGTTATGGTGGGATCGGGGCCGTTATTAGAAATGAAGATGGTGAGTGTTTAGCTGCAATTGCACGGCCTTTTTCCCCGGTTAGATCAGCTTTCCAAATGGAGGTGGAGGCTATGAGAGCTGGTCTTCTTTTACTTATTCACCAAGGCATGGATAGTGTTGATATTGAGACCGACTGTGCTGCGGTGATTACGGCTCTTCATAGAAATACAGAAGATCTCTCTGAGGTAGGTTGTTGTTTCTACTGAAGAATACGGTAACTAAGAAGCATGATGGGGAGAGAGAGAGAGATGACACCGGATGTATAGTGGTTCACCTTGCACTTGGGGCAAGGCTACGTCCACTTAGATATTTTACTATGAGTGAGGTCAAGTGACCTTTGTAGTGATACAAGTGTGGGGATCATGGATCCATCCCTTCTAAGAAGGGGAGGACTTCCCTTTATAGCTAAGGGAAGTCCCCATCTATTCTATATTTCCGATGTGGGATACAATGTACATATTGCTTCTCTTGAAGCCTCTTGGGGAGCACGGGAGGGTGCCCTCCCAACTAGATACCGGCCGACCTCCACCATGACAAAGTAGCTCGGGTGTCGGCCTACCGGATGCATGCCATAGGCGGGGCTAGCCATGTCGTGGGGCCCACCTATGAGGTCGTTGATTATGCTTGGCGGTATGTAATATATGTGGTATGTACAAGTCCCCCAAGTCCCCGAGTAAGAGGCGCTTCTTGGTTGGGGAGTTTAAATGTGATGCCGCCAAGTATAAGTGATGACCTCGTTGAACGCTATACCCATACTAGTCCCCCAACTCTGTAAGTAAGAAGGGACTCTACGGGTATGTTAGTGCCCCGGGGCCCTCATCAAGCTAGTACCTGCAAATAAGATGAGTGCACACAAAGCATATTGATTGCGCTAGGGCAATCGAAGTGACATTTGAGTCAAATGCATCGAGGTGCATGAATGTTTATGTGAGATGCATGTTACACAATGTGTGTATGCACATATTATGTAATGTTTGACATACGACGTATAAGTCGAAAATGTATGTGTTATGATAGTATAACGAAGTGCATATGATGCATAGATGTGTGATGAACTCGTTGACACATAATGATATGTAATGTTGTATGCACGTGATACATATGTGTTAGGATCGGGAGTGTTTGTTAGTCGCCGAGTCCCCCAAGTCAAGTAGTAAAACAGGAATTTGGATTTAGGCTACAGTGGACGAAGCCGGTAAGGCTAAGAATGAATCTCCGGTATCGAAGTAACCATTGACAATACTAGCGAGACTATGGCGTGACCATGATAGTCCCCCAAGTATAGGTTAGAGGAAGAAACTCTAACTTACTTAACCCGAACGTATAAGCCATAACCTGATTGTTTGGCTCATGTGTAACGGGAACGTAAGAGATGAGCTCGCTCATGTTGAGCGGGTGTGAGTTTTGTCCTATGGTCTTATTAATGGGATGTAAAAGAAATTTAATTGTTGCGATCAACAATAGGTGAAAATTTTCAATATTTCCATTAATAGACCATAACACGAAAGTATGAGCGTGAAGCTCAATGATAGTCCCGGTCGGGTACTATCTCCACTTGTGATAAGTGGTATGAATAAGTCCCCCAAGTATAGAGAATGCTCGGGAGGTGAGATGATTCAAAAGCAAAGGATTGGACCTTGGCTTACCCCGCCTCCGGTACCAAGTGGGGTTTTCTGAGGGCTTGAGCCTATGGTACCCGATAGGGTAGAATGAGGATTTGGGTCTCTGATACCCGGAAGGATAAATGAGGACTTGAGCTTCTGATACCCGGAAGGGTAGAATGAGGACTTGGGCCTCTGATACCCGGAAAGGTAGAATGAGGACTTGAGCTTCTGATACCCGGAAGGGTAGAATGAGGACTTGGGCCTCTGATACCCGGAAAGGTAGAATGAGGACTTGAGCCTCTGATACCCGGAAGGGTAAATGAGGACTTGAGCCTCTGATACCCGGAAAGGTAGAATGAGGACTTGAGCCTCTGGATACCCGGAAGGGTAGAATGAGGACTTGGGCCTCTGATACCCGGAAGGGTAGAATGAGGACTTGAGCCTCTGATACCCGGAAGGGTAGAATGAGGACTTGGGCCTCTGATACCCGGAAGGGTAGAATGAGGACTTGGGCCTCTGATACCCGGAAAGGTAGAATGAGGACTTGAGCCTCTGATACCCGGAAGGGTAAATGAGGACTTGAGCCTCTGATACCCGGAAGGGTAGAATGAGGACTTGGGCCTCTGATACCCGGAAGGGTAGAATGAGGACTTGAGCTTCTCGTACCCAATGGGGTAGAGTGAGGGTTTGATGCCTCTCGTACCTGATGGGGTAGTCTGAGGGCTTGATGCCTCTCGTACTCGATGGGGTAGAGTGAGGGCTTGATGCCTCTCGTACCCGATGGGGTAGCCTGAGGGCTTGATGCCTCTCGTACCCGATGGGGTAGCCTGAGGGTTTGTACAGCGTGGCCCGGTGGGGTCACGTGAGGGCTTGAGCCTCCTTAACCCAATGGGGTTGAATGAGGGCCGGTGGGCCTCCTTTACCCGGTGGCGTGGCCCCGGGTAGAATATATATTGGCTTCGTAACCCCGCTGGGGTACCTCGCCGATTGGAGAGGATTTTGTAAGGACATGACCTTGGCTTACCCCTTGGGGGTACCGCGCTCGGAGCGAGGATTTCAAGTGCCGCACGTAACACGTTGTTTAGTGTCACATGCATATATGTAGCAATTTTGATTGGTTTGCAATTAAATTAAAGCATGACATTAATAAATAGGCACAATGAATATGCTATCAAAATTATCAAATATCGTAGGCATGCTTAGATTATAGAAATCGTTATTGAAGCATGTAAAGTATAGCATTTAGCTCTAGTTGAAAGAGCATAAGTGAGAACTTATCTGGAGCTGGTCGAAATGATATAAGCATTGTAAACAATCGTGGAGTTGTCAGAGTATGAAATTCCATGTTATGAAAAGTTGCGTCATAATGTAGTATGCCAATAATGTATCCGATTGGAGTGATCGAGTCTCCTCAAAACAAAAATAGTTGTTAGCACAAAGTGACTCATAGAGAATGTATAATAGTATACATGGAGCATGGGAAATATGATGTTTTAACTAGCAAAATAATTGGAATAATCCAAAAATAGAGATGAGCAATCTAGTACAAGGTACCCAATTTATTATGCTTGACGTAACTTGATATTGTATGACTGATAGTTGTATAGTAAATCAAAGTTTTGTGAAGTAGAAAATGGGTGTACAACCGACGTTGGTTATGAAATCTGTGACAAGATAGGTCCCTATGTGTAGCTATTTGCAATGTGCACGGGTGCATGCACATAATGGTTACCGAGAGAAGGTAATTGATGTGTAGTAAAGAGTTTCAGTGGGCACATGGGTTCAAAAGACTTTAGCAAACCAACAATTAATCAATTATGATTTTGCAGAGGCATGGTGGGTATCCATCTCTGATAGAGCCTGGACGTAGGCATGCATATATATAGCATAGGCATGGTGATATTTCAATTATGCTATAGCAACCAAGTGTGTTTGTCATGCTTGACATGTGCATTAAGGAAGCCATTTGACATTGTCATGGTAATGGACCCGGGTGACATTGCATGTAGTAGCTATGTACTAAGAAACCTATACTTGACATGTGTGCCTCCTAGGATTAAAATAGGCATGACGCATGGCTTTGTCAGAAGCATGTTTCTAGCAATTAAATGATCTTTATACGTGCTGCCCTTTTTGACTTTGATCTTTTGTAAAATAGTAAGGCAAGGACTTATCTGGATGAAGCGATTTGTTCAATACGGTGCTCTAGCATGAGAGCACAAGCCTGAAACAGACAGAGGTCGAGCAAGTTGTGTCTCCAGATGAAGATTGGCTTGATCGAGCTGTCGTAAATGGGGAACTCCCGTACTTGAACTGCAAGGTCCGGAAGGGTGGTGCCGGGTTAATGAGTTACCGGAAGGGTGGGTGTTCAAACCAACTTCCTTGGGTGCCCAGAGCAGAACCACTGTGAACGGTACTTTGCCGAATTGAATACCGGCGGTGAGGGTAGGGGGTACCGGAGACTACTTAACCCCGGACGAGTGATATATTCCCGGAGAGTAAGTTGGAGAGTGTCAGCGGGTACCGGAAGCGAGTTCTGGATTGGGTCACCGAGAGGTGAAAGCTGGCCATTGCTTCTGGTGAATGAAAGTGTTGCCGGGATGTCTACTGATCTGTCGTCGGGTAGCTACTGCGAAGAGGTGCTGGGAAGGGTCTGAGGTGAGCTTGCCGGGGTAGGCACTGTAATGGGCTGCCAGGATGAGGCTTGGGTGCCCGAAATGGTACAGGCGTTGATCGTGTCGGTGCGTGACCCTCGTTCCAGCAAAGATGATAGTAGCAGTTGTGCTGGCAATGGATTCCGGTCGACTTAGAACAGAGATTCCGACAATGGTTTCCCGGCCTGCGTTCCCTTTTGATTTCAGTGAGGGGAGTGGGTAGGAGGACGTCCCCGATCGACAAAGGATGTCAAAATGGTGATGCCCATAGAGCAACGGTGGAGAAAGGAGCCCGATACTGATGATGAGAAGAATATGTTCCCGGTCGGGAAGATGGTTTCTCATGCATACCCGGTTGGATTAGCGAGACTAGATGGAGCTGTTGTGTTGAGTCACTGCAGGGTGAAGAAGATGATACCGGTGAGTGCCAGCGAGAGATGCTACCGGGACGGGTAGCTGAGATTTTGGAATCCCCGATCGAGCAAAATTGAAGCACCGGTATGGGTGGGGCAGCTCGATGACTAGGACTGACTTGCCGGCGCTAGTTCTGATGTCCAGAAAATACCGGTGAGTAGTTGTATGAGTGTCCGGGAGAATTTGGGTGCGCTATTGGTGGCACCTTGGATAACTATGCTGGCAGGTGAAGAAATGATTCCCGCAGGCCCAAATATAGTCTCCGGGGACGTGTTGATGAGTGAGGCCAGCAGTTCTGTCCGGGTCCACGTGCAACTGGACTTTGATTGCTAGATGCATGGTGTTATGTTGAATGGCAGCGGGATGGAGAGAGGTACCGGAGATTCGATGATAGTCACCGAGAAGAATAAGGTCCCGGGGGGGGTGGGTTTGTCATGGGTGCCAAAATAAGATTTGGCCAATGAGTTGAGGGTGCGGGGTGTGCACGTACCCGTTGGTTTGTGAAAGTCCCGGAGGCTTAGGGGTGGAGGTACCCGCTGACTTGTGAAAGTACCGGAGGCTTAGGGACGGCGAGGGGTGTCCGGCATGTACCCATGTACCCGATGACCTTTGGTACCCGTACATGACTCGTTGTACCCATCCATGACTCTTGCTCAAGGTCGGAGGCTCGTTACCCAAACTTAGGGACCCTCCTTCTAGCGCCAATGTTTCTACTGAAGAATACGGTAACTAAGAAGCATGATGGGGAGAGAGAGAGAGATGACACCGGATGTATAGTGGTTCACCTTGCACTTGGGGCAAGGCTACGTCCACTTAGATATTTTACTATGAGTGAGGTCAAGTGACCTTTGTAGTGATACAAGTGTGGGGATCATGGATCCATCCCTTCTAAGAAGGGGAGGACTTCCCTTTATAGCTAAGGGAAGTCCCCATCTATTCTATATTTCCGATGTGGGATACAATGTACATATTGCTTCTCTTGAAGCCTCTTGGGGAGCACGAGAGGGTGCCCTCCCAACTAGATACCGGCCGACCTCCACCATGACAAAGTAGCTCGGGTGTCGGCCTACCGGATGCATGCCATAGGCAGGGCTAGCCATGTCGTGGGGCCCACCTATGAGGTCGTTGATTATGCTTGGCGGTATGTAATATATGTGGTATGTACAGTTGTATAGTGGAGGATTGTAAGGCCTATTTGAGCTCACTTTCCTCATTTACTCTACGATCTATTTATCGTGAAGCAAATGGTGTGGCCCATAGATTGGCGCATCTTGCTAGTGTTGAGTGGTTAGATGATTATTGGTTAGAGGAGACTCCTGTGATGATCCGGGATGTACTCTACGAGGATTCATGTATTAGTACTCGAGGTTCAGGTTATATGTCCCCCTCGCAGTATAATTATCTTTTAATTATTAATAATAATAATAATAACGGGCGTGGGGCTGAGCCTCCCAGTTAGGCTGGGTTCCAAACCCCTTTTCAAAAAAAAAAAAAAAAAAATTGGCTGGTGCACAAGAGTTGGGGCACTGATGGTGCATTTTTCTCTTTTTAAAATCACTACTTGAGTTCCTACCAAAGCTTCGTGCACTGATGCTAAAACTGGAAACCTAATACTTGCACAACAATTCACTTGAGATTAGAACTCTGTCTGCGCATGTTTGTATAAAAGTCATCACAAGTAAATAAAATAAGCCTGACCTTTTAGAGATCATTACGCAATTAAAAATGGGAATGATTTAAGTTTGAATTTGATGGTCCAGGATACCAGGACTGATTACCTCTAGTTATTTACTAAGACCTTACTCACTTTATATAGAAGTGAATTTTCTATTAATGCCCATATAATTAGACAATTGCGATTTGTACATTTACAACAAAATAACCCACCTCCACTACCGTATATATCACCAATGTGCACATGAGATATAGGAAACCGCCTTCCAACTACTTGGCACCAAGAAAATGTTCTCGTCACCTGAAAATATCATTTGCAGATACTACAAGCTAGAACTTATGACATCAAAAACCAACTTTCAAATAACGTTTCAGAGCAAAACCTCTCTCAATTCAGCTGAAGTTAAAATGTCAAAGTCCTTTGGCGTGCGTTTTAAGATAAGATCCCTTACACAACCTCCTACAAGGTATATACCTCAAACCCTGCAACAGAACATAAAATGACAATAGCAAAAACTAGTGCCAATGCAATTCAACAGTCAACACCATTTAAAACACATGCAACTCAATGCTCACCCTTTCGCTTTAGCACATTCAAAACCTTTCGGGTCGGCTTGTCAATCATAGAACTACTAATCCCAACCTCTTTCGAATTCAGCTTCTTCCACTGTGGTGCCTTCCCATCTCCTTCATCCCAACAAAAATTAAACGTAAGCTTTACAACCCATTTGAAATTCCAAACTACAATCCCAAAATCCAAAAACATGAAAGTTCAAAACTTGCTCATTCCACTGGCCGAATCATTGGTCTTGTTGTCCTTAGAACGACCCTCTTGCTCATCAATCGCCTCCATGGCCGCAACCAAGTTCAATTGAACCTAAAGCTCAAACGAACCCAATACACAAAATTCATTGCCCAAATGTAAAAACAGAGGCGCCTGCTAAATTACCTTGCCAATGCATTGAAAGGTGGGAGTGCGGAGGTTGAAATTGGGTCGGCAAGCAAACCCTAAACTTGAAATCGCCATTCGTGAGCTGAATCATTCACTGTGGGGGTTTTAGATGCAGAGCTTAAACCCTAAAAGTCTGATGCAGAGCTTAAACCCGGAGTCAATTGGATGTAGCCAAGGCGCTTAACGGAAACGCCAATGGTTCTAAATAAGTAATTTTAGTGTGGATCGATCCAAAATTTTGGAAAATGTCACTGTAATAATCACTCAAGTTTAGAAGTTCTTTTTCCAAACAAAACGTATCATTTGGTGAACAAATTAGAAATGGCGTAGCCAAGTAGAGATTCTTTCTTCACCAGGTGGATATTGAAATTGTGTTGATGATGATGTAGATTGACCCGGGAAAATACAAAAGCGTTATCTCTGGATTTGGAGTTATGTTCAGGGAGCAAGGAATTAGAGGTTTCTTTAGGGGTTGGGCGCCCACTATGATTGGTTACAGTACGTGCTCAGGGTGCCGGCAAGTACGGCCTCTACGAGTTCTTTAATAAGTACTATGCAGATATTGCAGGACCTGAGTATGCAGCCAAGTACAAAACCTTGATCTATCTCGCAGGTTCTGCATCTGCTGAAGTGTTTGCTGATGTTGCCCTCTGTCCTATGGAAGCTGTCAAAGTTCGAGTCCAAACTCAGCCGGGGTTCGCCAGAGGTTTGTCAGATGGGCTACCAAAGTTTATCAAATCCGAAGGCGCTCTCGGGTATGAATATATAATGTTACTCAGAATTGGCACTAGCTTGTTATATGTAGTAATTAATATATATGGAATGCAAGAACTTTTGTTTGATAATTACTGCTTTGATTGTCTTACAGGTTGTACAAAGGGATTGTTCCTCTTTGGGGACGCCAAATTCCTTGTAAGTTATGCTTCTCTATCCAGGGCCGGTCCTGAGATTTTCAGGGCTATAGGCGAATAAAAAAAATAGGGCTCATGAGGTTGTGATCTATGTTTTACTTCTTTTCTCTTCTACCCCCATAATCATATTCTATAATAAGAGTCAGTTAGTATAGCAACCGAAAAAGATACATTGTAGTGAAATCAAAATTGAAATTTTGATAAAGGTAGAGAATTCAACAAAATGATAAAGACCTTCATCTTTTAAGAACTATATATTAACCATAACAATAATCAAATAATTAATTTGTCATATATAAAACAATCTATTCCCAAAAAATAACTAGCATGTCATTTGAATGAAACTCCAGATATGTGTTGCGTTGTACACCACTCACAGTAAAACTTTGGTGTTGTTCATCAGTTTATAATATCAGGTGAATTGAAAAAGAAATCCATATTAATCTAAATCATCAAAGAGAAACCAAAACTTAAAATTTACCCAATGAATATCTATTTCACTTAGATAGTAACTGATCGAATTCAATGGTTCCATCTTGCTAACTGCCAAGGCTTCTATAAATTTAGATTAGATGAATAATAGAACATGAACAGAACAAACGAAGTATTGATGCTGACAAAAAAAAAATTTAAATTCTTCAACAAGCTTAAAGAGAATGAAAAATTGAAAATAAGTCCTCCAATCTTCATAGGCTTTCCAATTTCATAATTGAAAACAATCTGTGAAAGCCAGATTACTTGCAAGCAAAGGCGAGCTATTGTTTTTTTTTTTCTCCTTTAATTTTCTACATCCTTCTTTATGTCTGTAAAAAAAATTGAGGCCCATGATCATCGGGGGCATAGGCACAAGCCTATTTGGCCTATAGCCAGGGTCGGCACTGTCTCTATCCGTCACAGTCTAGCAACATAACATGATTATGCTTGTTAAGATTCATTATCTTCTGGAGTTATTGCTGATAACAATTACTTGGTGGGTTTTGTACAGATACAATGATGAAATTTGCAACCTTCGAGAAATTTGTCGAGCTCACTTACAAGCATGTGATCCCAACACCGAAAGAGCAGTGCAGCACACCCTTGCAGCTCGGAGTGAGCTTTGCGTGTGGATATGTGGCTGGTGTGTTCTGTGCTGTTGTTTCACACCCTGCTGATAACTTGGTGTCTTTCCTCAACAATGCCAAGGGGGCAACTGTTAGTGATGTGAGTCCAGTTAATGCTCATATATATAAGCATTAAGTAGCCTCATAGTTGTACTTGGTCATCTTTTGTTAATGACTTAATGTGCCAATTTTAATTGATGTATGTTGCAGGCTGTGAAGAACCTAGGAGTGTGGGGTCTTTTCACCCGGGGTCTTCCTCTTCTTATAGTCATGATCGGAACCCTTACCGGAAGCCAATGGGGTATCTATGATGCCTGCAAAGTTTTCATGGGCGTGTAAGCTTTCGATCCCTTCATTTTTTGCCGCGTCTCTTCTATGTTATTTCCTGATCTTATGCTTTCAAGACTTCATATTTATGGGGCATAATTGTTCTATTTCAGACCAACTACTGGCGGCGCCGCTCCTGCTGCCACTGAGCTTGCCAATGCTTGAATCCAAAACTATCAAAAGGATGTCAAACCCCATTCTTTTAGTTCAAGGAATTACAAACTATCAAAAGACTTCATAGTTCATATTATCAATTCTACCGGTAGTCATTTTTTATTTTTTGTTACTTTTTTTGTAAAATTATCATCTCAGTTGGTCAAAAACAAAGAAGGCAGCAGATTATATTTATCAGGGATTATGCGGAAAGCCGAGTTTCTGACTTCTGAGGTTGGCATCAAGAGCTTTAGGCTCTCTTCTGTTCTGCCATAGGGAAGGCATGCTGGAACAACATGTTCAGTTCCTGGTTTGCCTTTTCCCAATGAATTATGTTATCATGAGGAGTTTGAGTGCAACGTAGCCGGCAACTTCTTAACCAGAAGAAAAGATATTGTCAAATAAAACCTTCATATATTAGAAGTTATAAAACTCAACTCATTAGTCATTACTACATTATGTTCTTTCAATCACAATAACAACCCTTCCACATGCATTGCAATCCACTACATTACATCAATCAATCCAGCAACATGGCCACTGCTAATAGTTATATGTTCGATCTTATTGTTCGTTTAAACTAACTTTGACTAATTAGGCTAATCTTTTATAACAATCCCATAAATAACAACAATTCACATCAACAAAGCTTGAAGCCTTCTCTCCACATTAAGCATATCTTTCCTCATTTTTAAGCGACTGACAATAGTTGCAGGATTCACATTTTCAACATAACACCTTCCAACGACCATTCTGACCACCTTTACATGCTCAAGTGAAGTTCCCGCAGCAGTCACAGTGTTTCCCTGTTCATTGGCACATGTTAAAAATCTTTAAATTCATAGTATAGACAAGAAAAATAAGTGCACAATGTATAATGTATCAGAATCACGCAGGAATTGTAACCTTACGTTAACATACAGATGACAACTCATCAGGCATGCAAGGTCCTGCATCCAAATTATATTGTTAGCAGAGAGAATTAACCATGGTAAGTACCTACTAAAAAGTGAAGATAAGGAATGCCTATTTATCCTTTCATTCTTTATTCCATTTGTCTAGAAGATCGCAAGACATAATATAGGACTTTATGTACCTTTACGTTTTCAAAGAATCTGGTCCTCCGTTTATCAAATCGCTCCTGAAAAGAAAGAAAAAGTAGCTAGAGATTAGAAGATGAGAGAGCTTCTATTACGGAGAGAAGAAGAGTAGTTAGCAGCAGAGCAACTATGTGAAGGCTCATATAGCTCATGTTATTTCCATTCTAACCTGTTTCACTAAACGATAACTCAACTCTAAACCTTTTAAATCACCAAACTAATTACATTTTAAAAATTAAAAGGCATCACGAATGCACAACTAGAGGAAAGGCTTAAATGTTACTTTATTAAGTTCAGCAAAAAATTTCAAAGACAGCAGCTAAGAAGAATGCAATACCCACCTTCTTGATCCCATGTATTGTGGCAAGCCCATCTTCTTGATACCCAGTTTTGATGTGGTCATGATGCATATCGCCATTCAATATCTTAATTACCTGAAATAAAAACGTTATGCACTCTAATCAGAAAAAGAAAAATGTGCAGTTTGCTATGCAAGAGAGCAACATAAACATAATTTCTTATTTCAAATGCTTAAATTAATGTGTTGAATCAACCAAAAACAAATACAGGCGTGATTACTATTCGCCCTGAAAATACTGCTTATATGCTGTTGGCCTCTTAGATTGAAGATTGCAGTCAATGTTGAATCAACCAAAAACAAATACATGTGTGATTACTATTCGCCCTGAAAATACTGCTTATATGCTGTTGCCCTCTTAGATTAAAGATTGCAGTCAATGAACGAGAATAAACACCTTATTCAAAACAATGTAAATATCTACAGGTTTGGGGAATAAATATAACGTCGATAAAACAAGCTACCAAAAGCTGGCTGTTGTCAATAGAAAACCAATTGCAACACATACTGGCTTTTCAATTTGTTCACTAAATACCTAGAACTGCAGGGGAGAAGGTTTATATTCTGTTGTTAAATAAAACTGGAAGAAAGTTAGAAGTAGTCAAGTAGAAGACGACCACGTCTTAGAGAAACTGTAATTATTCTGCATTTTTAATTCTATACACTACATTCGGATGACTTGAACAAGTTATGCACTCGAATCCCTAAAAAAAAACACAAAATGGTGAACAATAAAGAAGAAGAAAATTCAATTGTAAAAGAAATGCCTGTAAACATAGACACATGATATTTTAATTAAAGATGCAAAACATTATTTACAGGCTATTGCCAAAGAATTAGAGTGAGAGAAACGAAAATAAAAACGCTAATTATCCCTTATAGAATAAAAACGCTAATTGTACCACATATGTCGGAACAGTAGTTTTGGACAGAAGCACAATAATCTCCCTAGCCCTGTGAATGATGTCTGGATCTTTGGTCCTTGGGGTGGTTGAGACAGTCATGTAAAGCTCACCCTGTCATAATTTGACATAAACCACTGATTAATGTAATGTAAACCAGATCGAACAAAGCCAGGTAGGTAGGTGTAGAAAGAACAAATTTCTTATGCATACCAGATTGAGTGTGTAAGAAATTCCATGCTCTTGTAAAGCCGATTCCACCTGCGGCCAAGCATCTTTCAACTTTGGTACTGCACAAAACAATTTACTAACTTGTGTAAGTCTTTAAGGAATGTTGATTAGCTATGATCGTCGAATTACTGTACGTGACTCAACTGTGGTATTTGGAGAATGACTCGGTGAAGGAGGTCACTTCAGACTTTTCCGACTCCATGTGGTCGGAGTTTGGGCACGGCATCTTCGATTTGTGACCGGCGCCGATCTCCATCGTCACTCTCAGAGTTCTCTCTCTCTCTCTCTCTCTCTCTCTGCGCTTTTGTTTCGGCTTATTTTTCTTCACCGCCGTGTGAGGGGGATTTATATAGATCTGTAAGTGGGCTGTTTGGGCCTTGGGAAAGGCCCAGAACTTGCAAATAATTTGTGTTTTTTTTTAAACGGTTAAGAAATTTTTTATAAGAGAATAGGGTTTGTTATTTACGAAAATAACCTTCAAATACTAGAAAATTTTAGAAATAACCTTTAATTAAGAAGGCTAATTATGATAATTGCAAAATAAAGCAACTCGAGATGTCATAAAAAAATAAAAATTACACCACAAAGATTTAAAGAATTGAAGATTAATATAGCACATGGCTGGTTAGTGTAGCTCTTAAATCTTCCTGCAGGTTAGGTTGCTTGTTTCCAGTGAAGTGAGTTTACTAGGGGAATAATGGTTGAAGACTGGAAGTCAACTTGGTTGGTATAGCTCTTCAATGTGGTTCTAATTACTTCTTACTTCAAAATTATATGTACCTAGCTAGCTCTCAAGTATTTTACTGCATGTTGTACAAAACTGATCAAAATCCACCAACTTTCTTATGTATATAATTACTTCCTTAAAACATTCTCATAATTTTATTTCTCGTATTATTAAATTCCTAATTGTGCAGTTTGAAGATTGAAATTTGGGGGTGGGTTAGCAACTTGCTATCATTTGCGGGAGTCGTAGCATCGATCTTTGATGTACATACACTGATGCATGTATTCAGATAAATAAGGTTTGTTAATCATGTATCTTCAATCCGTCAATTAGGGTCGAATGTTTTCACAAATCAATTATTTCATATCAAATGTGACACTTTCGATCACTTATGGACATAAAAAGTTAGTGATTGAAAAATCTTAACTCTACACCGTCAAGGTAATGTGAAAACCACATGTTCCTAAAATAATCGAACAGACCATAATTTCACATATGATGCCAATTAGTAATAAATTACCTAGTTTTTCTAGTAGGATCAAACTTTCTTTGCCTTCTGCCCTTTAGTCAAATAGGACTCCGACTTTCCTTGTTCTTTCTGCTAGCTAGTTGATCGATAGAAATCATAAAACCCTCACAAACATTTGACCAATCTCAGTTTCTCGAGTGACTCTTTTCCTTCTTCTTCTTTTTCCAACTCAGAAGACATGCATTAAGCAATACTCGCATTTACAGAATTTGTCAATTTCACACATTAATTAGCCAGTAAGAATTACTGCTTATATTGTGATTTAAACATAAAATCACATAAATAAGGTACATAATTCGGTGTTGGTAGTTATGATTTCACGACTACTAATCTCTCATGTATACCTAAGAGATTGAAAGGGCCGAGCACATACGAAGTAATCTACTATATGAAAAGGTCTAACCACCCTAATTATCACCATGAAGATAAATGATCAACAAACATGATTTGTATATGTCTTATTCATACTTCAACATATGTACCAAAGAAAGACTTGCTCACACAATTCATATGTATCAAATCAACGTTGATTTTATGTATGCATCGATGGGATCTAGATATTACAACCTCTAGATAAAGAACAACAACAACCCAATTAGATTGGAAGTTGAAACCGCTTTATACAATCGAAATCAAAATTATTAGTACCAAGGCTACGCCTCTTGATTCTTTTCAAGTATCCTTGCACAAAATAACTTCAATTTTACGCTTGGTCCTGCTGAAAAACTGACGCCATAATCATAACAAAGGAGAAGTAACTATTCTGACTATAATTCTTCACCGGCCCTTAGTAAATATCTATGTTAATTAAAGAGACGTACGTGCATAGACTTGTATGATCTCTGCGATCTCTGCATGGAATACTACTTATGATGCACGCATATCAGTCTCTAGTAGCAGTTCATTGATAGCGTGCAATGTATAGAAACCAATAAAGATCGAATTGATACAGTAGCTAGCATTGACAAGTTTTGGTTGTGGACTTGGTCCCCACATTCACTTTCGTTTATAAAAGCAATTACAAAAATGTAACCAAATTCAAGTGACCTCGATCCTACTTGACATGGCAAACACTGGTTTAATTATATTCAATCATTTTAGTAGTCTTGGACTCTTGGGTTTACCACTTACCAGGGCACACTATATGTACGTACTCAGACATATTGTAGCATAGCGATCAATGCATGCACAAGGTTCAAAATTTCGATATTATAATTTACGAAAATTTCAATTATCAATTGAAATATAAAAAATTATTGGTGTGTAAAAACCAACTCTTAAAAGAATTGTAAATTTCGCTCAAAATTGGTGAACTCAAACTATAAAATTTTAGCAATTTCAAAAAGATTTAAATCCCTACGCATAACAATAGTTAAATAAAATAGCAGTAGTAGTGGATGTGAAAACTGAAAATGGAAGGGTTGCTGTACACAGAACAAATTAAAATTATTGACTAAAAAACTTTTCTAGTGAGAGAAACTCTCACTTCTCTCTAACAAACCCACCGCTTAAGTTTTCCTCCTCCTCCTCCCCCACTTTCTTGCCAGATCTAGATCATTCTGATCTGGATCTTTGGCTTGAAAGTCGGGGGAGGTACTGATAATCAATTTTCCCTCTTCGTGAGGCTTTATGTATCTATGCTCGGCTTTTTAATTTCTGTTTTCTTTCCGTCTATTGTCCTGGGCGATTTTACTCGGAGTTTATCTCCGTTTTGGCCCTGTTTGGTTCTTGTTGTTCCCAATCTTCCTTTTTTCAGTTTCTTCTGTCTTCATCCTCTTCCCCTCGTTCGTCTTTCTTCTGCCAAGATCGGTTCTCTCGCTCTTCAGAGCTTTCAAAGTGGGGTTTACCTCCTGTTAGGATCCCCGGGATTCAAGCAATGGTATGACATTGCGAAATGAAACAAAGAGAAATTCTAGAGAAAATTAAGAAAATAGAAATGTTGTTGTAGAGAATTGGAAAAATTGTATTGTATTCATCTCACCATGAGGTTTATATAGGGTTACATCATGTATACAAAAGGCAATACATAATAGCTATATTAATCAATCGCACATTACAAGTATGTCAATCACACACATTACGAGTCTGTCAATCGCACATTACAAGTATGTCAATCGCACACATTACGAGTATGTCAATCGCATATATTAAGCAATACCTATTGCATGAATAGTCATTATCATTTACAACACTCCCCCTTGGATATTCCATGTCAATAGTGTTGCCTCTGCTATGCGCTTCTAAGTTGCCTCGTCAAAAAACCTTGCCAAGTAATAAAAACCCTGTGGGAAAAAACAATCTTGGTCGAAGGAGAAAAAGAGCACAACGTGCGTGAATGTGGAGTAGTCGACATCCTTCAACACTCCCCATTGTGCCGCTCAAACTCGGTGATGACGCTTTGATCGTTGCCTCACTAAAAACCTTGCCAGGTAACAAAAACCCTGTGGGACAAAAATAACCCTGGTCGAAGGGCAAAAAGAGCACAACACGTCCTTCACTCTTCGAGATCGAACATGTAGACATCATACCTCCCCCTGATGTCAAGGTCTCTCCCTGATTTCTACAATTATGGGAGTTCGGATAACTTTCTTAATCCGATGCTCTTCACATGTTTCTAGAAGGTGGATTTAGGTAACGACTTGGTAAACAAGTCCGCTACATTATCCTCTGAACGGATTTGATTCACTTCAATATTTAGAAGTGTTTGTTGTTGCTGATTGTAAAAGAACTTAGGCGATATATGCTTGGTGTTGTCGCCCTTGATGAAACCTAACTTCATTTGCTCAATACAAGCTGCATTATCTTCATAAATGCATGTAGGTTCATCTGTGGTAGACTTCAAACCACAAGTTCCTCGAATGTGTCTAACTACAGACCTTAGCCATATGCATTCTCGCACGGCTTCATGTAGAGCTATAATCTCTGATTTGAGGAAGTAGCAACAAAGGTCTGCTTTGTAGACCTCCAAGATATTGCATTGCTTCCCATGGTAAAGACATAACCCGTTTGGGAGCGACCTTTGTGAGGGTCAGAGAGATACCTTGTATCAGCAAAACCCATCAAGACATCATTGTCATTTTGATGGAGGGGAGGAGGAGCACGGAAGGTGGCGTTTTGCCTTGTGGAGTCTGATCCCACACTTGCGTTATTTCTTTTCTCTCTGTAGGGATAGAACAAGCCCATATCTATCGTACATTTTAAGTAACGAAAGATTGCCTTTATACCAGTCCAATGGCGTTGCGTTGGCGCGGGGCTATATCTAGCCAACAAGTTCATAACAATTGAGGTATCCGGTCTTGTATTGTGCTAAGTACAATAATGCGCCTATTGTACATAAGTAAGCACTTCTGCTATTAACACGTCTTCGTCATCATCCCTGGGACGAAACGGATCCCTTTTAGGGCCAAGACTACGGACGACCATGGGAGTGCATTTTTGACTTTATCAAAATGCCTAAGCATCTATTGACATGGTATACAAGTTCTAAATCTAGATAAAACCGTGTTCTCCCAAGGTCCTTCCTCTCAAACTAGGATTTCAGGTGTTCAGCGGTTTTCCTTAATTCACAAGGGTTCCAATTATGTTTATCAACATAAACCGCGACAATTGCAAATCCTGAACTTGTCATGGAAACGCGTGGGCATAGTTCATCATATCCCTTCCCAATCAAGTAGTCACTTTAGTGAGCGTTTCAACCTCATTGCAAACGCGCTCCGTGGTCTAGAGCCACTTGACTTGGGTAAATGAAGTTCACAGGAACCTTCATTATATTCCGTATCTAGATCCCCATAAAGATACGTAGTGACCACATTCGTAATCTGCATGTTCAGTTATTTGGAAACTACCAAACTGACAAGGTAGTGGAGTGCAATGATATCCATTACGAGAGAATATATTTTCTCGTAGTAGATTCCAGGGCGTTTTGTGAGAAGCCTTGCGCCATAAGGCGAGATTATCATCTCTTTTTCTCATCATGCTATCTAACGAAGACCTATTAATGTCAACAGGTTTTATGTTAGGAGGTGTTGGCATCTCAGGCCCGAAATCCTTCCTCTTCGTTAGTGAATTCAATTCAACATGGATCACATCTTTCCATTTAGGCCAATTTTCTTTACGTTGACATTCTTCAACGGAGTAAGGTTCGATATCATTGGTCTCAACAATTCCACGTCTAGTGTAGTTCGTAGAGATCTCTATATTCTCAGGAATTGGTTCTAACATTGAGGCGTCCCCCAACGATGTCTCTTGGACATAACCACAATCCAAAATATTCTCATGAGACGGATTTTGAGTATCAATGATCAATGGATCAAGTTGTGCCAAACTCGCTCTCTTCTTAGGGCGAGAATCCATCGAACCTATGGGTCTCCTACGCTCTCTAGCGGAACCCATGGCCTATGACGCCATTATGCCACCTTGTGGCGTCACCATACCACCATCCATGGTGGTGGTGCCGTACCCATCTTCTCTGGGTGGCACCATGTCCTCTTGTGGGGACATCAATCCTTGCAGCCATGTTTGCAGCAGGTATATGTGATCTCATCACTTTTAGGGGATCAAGATGAGACATAGTGGGGACAGACCACGACAATTCCTGTCGTTTCTGTTGAACGTTGACGTTCTAATCTCCCCCTAACGACGGGAAGACTGTCTCATCAAAGTGACAATCCGCAAATCCAGCGAAAAAAAGAGATCGCCTATCAAGGGTTCTACATAGCGGACTTATAGTTGGAGACTCATGTCCAACACAAATATATATATGCATTCGTTGCAATGACTCATGTTGATGCGCTGTGGCGGCGCAATTGGCACATAAACCGCACACTCAAATATGCATAAGTACGAGATATTAGACTCGAACCCAGTCACTAGCTGTAACACAAATAAAAGTGTAGTGGCTGCTATGAGTCGTAGACGAATTAGCATAGATGCATGCGATATTGCATAACCCAAGCGGAAATATTGGTGCGCATTACCAAAGTCCGGGCTACCATCGTAGTCTTTTAATAGTGGCTTTTCCTCCAGACCAATTGGGTGTGTACATGGGAATATGATACTTGATATCAATACCCAATGATATGCAATAGTCATCGAAAATTTTCGATGTAAACTCTCTAGCATTATCAAGTCAAATTGACTGAAGGGGATGATCTGGGTAGTGAGCCCGCAGCCATATGTTATGTGCTAGAAGTGTAGTATAAGCAGTATTACGAGTGGATAATGGCACAACACGTGACCAGTGTGTTTGCGTATCAACCAACACCATAAAACATCTATACGGTCCGTTAGTTGGTTGATCCAATCCACAGAATTCCCTTAGATTCTTTGTAAGAATGGAATTATTTCCTCAATTTCCTTTGCATAGGATGGTCTCAATCCTAAAGAACAGGCTTTATAGAACGAAACATAGGCCTTATAATCAACCAATGAAGGTTTTGGTTAACCCACAATGTCACATGGACTTGAGAAGTAGAGAGAGGAGTTGAATTAGGGTTTATGGTGTCAATGCCATGTATTTGCCGCAGGGGGTAGG
Source organism: Rosa rugosa (assembly GCF_958449725.1). NCBI lineage: Eukaryota > Viridiplantae > Streptophyta > Magnoliopsida > Rosales > Rosaceae > Rosa > Rosa rugosa. Next base: position 12,458,100 of record NC_084826.1, on the reverse strand, counting down.
CGACGCCGGCCATGTGTGGCCGGTCTTGCACAATCATGGCGCCATGAGGCGCATGTGCAGCTCCTCGAACCATTCTTGGTTCTGAAAATGGATGTCCGTGTGATGTCTTTTAATACACGGATCATCATGTCACGACTTGGGTGTCCCAAATGGTCATGCCAAAGCCTATATGTGTCAGAATCCCATAAGTCGTCTCTCATGACATTGTTGGCTTCAATAACTCGAATAATGGTTGCATACAACCCAGTAGAGCAACACATAAGTTTCTCTAATACTCGTTTATGTCCATAGTCATTAGAGGTGATGCAAAGGAACTCTTGTCCATTCTCACAATGTGTTTCCACATGAAAACCATTGGCTCTTATATCTTTCAAATAAAGTTCGAATTAAGGTATGTCCAAGACATTAAGTAAAAGAATCGACACTTTATTAATAGCCAATGATTACATCAAAGTTTCTTAACCAAAGTCTAATCCAAAATAAAAGTCAAACTTAGACAAATCGTAGTCACTCAATCCGTTTGGTAACTCCAATCAAATATGACCAGGGAAGTAGAGAGAGATGTCGGTGGAGCGAGGCTCTCTTAAGTACCACTAATCTCAATTACTTTCCTAGACATCATACTTCATTGGGCGACTTGAGAAAGAGTTAATACAAAATTGTCATTTATTAATTAAGGCATAATTGCCATTACATAATTCTTGGAAAAATAAAAGACTATTTAATCAAAATCTGCGGCATCAACATGGTTGTTTTCCTCGCCAGATTTGAAGTCTGTAATGATGAGATTGACGTCATTGTCATTTCCATCATCTCCTTCAGCTGCGAGATGAGCCACATGCTCTCTCATCTCTTTATACACTTGTATTGTGCAGCTTTGTTTTTCCACTCGCATTCTAGTGCTTAAACCAATGCTTTAAAGATCCAGATATATAGCATTACCTCACCCATTAATTGAGATGCACCTTGTGCATTTGGACATCCTCAATGGACGTTGGTGGCGACACCACCACTACCGGCGGCACCTGTTTTGCCTCTCCCACGTTGGCCAATGTTGCCACGTGTCCGCTTATCAATCTCGCGGTTTTCCTTCCTTTGTAGGGCGGTTGTATGAACCCACACGTCCATTTCGTTGGCCCCTAACTTTTTAGGGTTCCGCTCCTTGCGCCCTTCTTTAGGTGCGCTATTATAATTCGCCTCATGAACGCTCTTAGTTCCAACGGGCCTTTGAATTATAGTTTTTCACAAGTATGTTGTTAGCTTTCTCAGTAACTGACATAAGTTGATGAAACCTCGTAATCCATCTAGCATTGCACACAAGCCTATTGCTTGGCAATCATTAACGCTGAGACGGGGAAGGTTGAGAGGATTTTTCTCAATTAATCTTTAGTCTGTGAGCTCTTCTCCACAGAATCTCATTAGTAGTGAGGTGATTCTTGACATCATTCACCCATCGGTGATAACAAATGTCATTTGAATCTGGTTTAGTGAAGTCGAGTTTTTGCACGTTTGCATTCGACATTCAAAGACAAAGGAGAATAGATTAGTTTCGGAGTAAAAACTTCCACGACAACTAATATAAGATTTCCGAGCCTTAATGCTATTAAGAAATCGATTTCCAAGAATATTTGGATTAGACCGAACAATGATGTTTTAATATGGTCACAATTTGATGCTTACGGACGCTCTTAGTCCGAGCATTATGAACACTCTTAGTTCATACGAACACTCTTAGTTCGTTAAGCGTGAATCCCCATAATTCCGCTTTATTAAATACTCAAAATCCTATTCATATATTCCAAAATTGTGCAAAAAAAAAAAAGGAATTTAAAATACAAGAAAGCAGCAACCTTAATTACAAAACTTACGTGTTGAAATTCGGAGCAGATTCTCTTCTGAACAGCTTTCACTTTGATTGTTGTACCGGTCTCAAAATAACCCGATAAGGCTAAAATTCGGAGGTCAGATGGAAGAGACAGAGACGAACAACTCTGATGAAGAAAGGATTTTGATATGAGGTTCCGAACTAGATGTTTCGGAGCCTGCAAGCAGACGGACGTGCACAGGAAAGGAGAAGGATGCAGTCGGTGTGCGTTGGTGGTGCAGGGGCAGCAGGGATGCGTGCGCAGGGGCGCGTAGGTGCTGTAGGGGCAGGTGCACAGGTGAGGCTAGCGTGGGCTAGGAGCTGCGGCAGTGAGGCTCGAAGGTGGCAGTGACAGGTTTTGAAGAAGTTTCTGGTTTGGTTTTTTTCTTGTGGTTAGGGCTCGTGCTGATAACGTGTTGTAGAGAATTGGAAAAATTGTATTGTATTCATCTCACCATGAGGTTTATATAGGGTTACATCATGTATACAAAAGGCAATACATAATAGCTATACTAATCAATCGCACATTACAAGTATGTCAATCGCACACATTACGAGTCTGCCAATCGCATACATTAAGCAATACCTATTGCATGAATAGTCATTATCATTTACAACAAATGCAGATTTTTCATTCCTCCTTCTCACCAAGATTACAAATGGATATATAGCAGTAGCAAGACACATGCAGTGCACAACACCCTACCAACAAAACGACGTCACTTGAGTAATTAAAAAGGTGCGTGTCCATTCTAACAATGGAAGTCCTACTCAAATCTGTGTGACCTCATAATTTTCAAAGCCCCAAAATTTCATTCTTTGTAGATATTCGATAGCTTTCTGATTCTGAAATATCAGGTCGTACCCAGTTACCATGACATTCCAAGAAACAACACTAACTTCAGGTATAATAGCAAAAACCTTCTCAGCACTCTTCATGCATGCACTCTTTGCATACATAGCAAGCAATGACGTGTTTAAGTGAAGATCTCCCTCAAACCCAAGATTAACTGTAAGGCCATGTACTTGTTGCCCGTTCACATTACGGGGAATCCTATCACTATAATCATTGACACCAAACTCACCACATCCTTTGGCATAAACACACAACATACTGGAAAAAAAAATATCCACACTCTGTTTGTCCCCTCAAGGCATACACACCACCCACAGTAAATGCAAGATTTTCGGTAATCAGTTTGTTGGCTGCATCATCAATAAGTTGTGTCTTCAGTTGGCAACAGAGATACACAGAAATTGCTTCCCATATATTCTTGAGATCCCTATCAAAACAAAAATCATGGAATTGATGCAGAATTTTTTCCAGCATAACCAATGAATAAATACCTCTTTCCAGGAAGGAATGGCAGTTTGACGAGGAGAATCATGAGTGACAGCATCGATGGCAGACTGCAAGATGCTTTTAGTCATTTGTAAGACGATGTTGATATGCTTATGGAATCGTTTCTTCAAAGTAATACAGCTACAAAAAGTAATGCTCAGCAATATCAAAACAATTGTGGCGATGCTCTCAATGTACAAAGGTAAGCATGAAGAAGCTTCATCAAGAGCAGTTGTGTTTTTGCCAATGTTTCTACAATCATACCACATTAAACATATTGTAGAACTGAGTAGAATGTCCACTAGTAGTACGACTTGTGCCCCTTTTTTCTCCATTGCAAGAATTTTTTGATAAGTTCTTCTTCTGAAGACCATCATTTCCTTATGTAGATTTTGAGTGTTTCCAGCAATGATCGTCTCAAGGAAAGACCGGATGCTCTGCAGAATATGGTCAGGTTTCATTGCACATGGCATAAAAAGAATAAGTGGGGGGGATACTGCTAGCTTCAACTTCATCTGAACCTTCTTTGGATCTCACATCACACTCTTCGAGACAAGGAAAACTGTTCAAGAGTTCCTTTGACTTCTGCTCATTTCTATTCTCAACTTGAGCACATATAGAATGAGATTGTTCTCCCTTGGTACAAGGACCAATCTTATCAACTGCCACAACTGCACAATCACTATTTCCATCCGTAGCGGTCATCCGAGGATTTAAGAGGAAGTCATTATCATTGAATTGTGACATAGACTTGACGAGCAATGAAGCTCTCTGAGCACCCTTTTTCTCTATATGCTGTTTAACTTTTGGCTGGGGAAAATTGCAGCCTGACAAGTTTGTTGAAGCATCTCCAAGATAACCAGTATGAATATCAATGCCATCATAAAGCAACTCCTGACATACCTTGCTTTCATCAGGGTTTAATCTATCGAAAACGCCTTTTTTTTTTTTCATTTTTCCAACTAGTATTAACACCACCCACAACTTCTATACTTTTATCACCACAAACTAATGCAGTAGTAGAAGCAATAACCGTACTACTCACAACATGATTCATACTAGTAGTATCATTAAATTCCAATATCACATCAGTGTGAGACAAATTCAAGACACTATCCACCGAGGTTTTACGAATAATACCATTATGAGCAGGAATAAGTGATGACCAAACCTCAGTTGTAGCCGGAATCAATTCAGTTGTTGATGACGACGGGAGAGAACTAAACTTTAGTGGATTATCAACTTGGTCTGCCGGAGTTTGCGCCGAACCCCTTAACAACCGTAGCTCCTCCAAGAATTCAGATATGAAGGTATCCGTCGAACACTTCAAAGATTCTTGCATCTCACACATCTTAGCAACTGTGTGTTCTTTGTAATCTTGTAATTCGCCGGAACCTCATGGTGGTGACGGTGGTTTATCAGCCCCCTTAAGCTTGACCATAGGCTCTGGTGTGAAAGAGGAGTAGCCTGAATCAACAATTGGGACTTCCCAATCACGTACCCGGTCAGGTTCCATTGAAATTGGGCGAAGCTGCTCGTAAGCCGGAGGTGGAGGAGCAGAATGGTAAATGGATTGTGTAGTCATGGTTTTTGTGGGGACAAATTGAGAATGAGCACTGGTAACTGATGGTTCATATGAATGGCTTTGTGAAATTGGTGGATAGATCTAAGGATTTGGGTTAGAATGAGGTGAGTAGTAAGTAGGGATTGATGGGCTTCGAGGAGTGGTGGTGAGTGGCTGCTGAGTAATAGGATAAATGGGTTGCAAGTAAGGCGGAGTGTTGAACTGGGTGGGAGTCTGAGTATCACATGGAAATTGAGAAGGGAATAGGTGGCCATTGATGATGGTTGCAGAGTGGTTGTGTTGCGGTGGTGGGTAAGGGTGTGGTTGTGTTAAGTTGGTCACAATATGGAAATACGCTCCTATGGAAGAGCGACCGTAACGGAAATTAAGAAGGGAATAGGTGGCCATTGATGATGGTTGCAAAGTGGTTGTGTTGCGGTGGTGGGTAAGGGTGTGGTTGTGTTAAGTTGGTCGCAATATGGAAATACGCTCCTATGGAAGAGCGACTGTAACACTCACCGGAGATTCCACCGCCGAACTCCGCCGGTCTCACCGGAGACAGGCCCAGTTACGGGCTCTGATACCAGTTGTTAGGATCCCCGGGATCCAAGCAATGGTATGACATTGCGAAATGAAATAAAGAGAAATTCTAGAGAAAATTAAGAAAATAGAAATGCAGATTTTTCATTCCTCCTTCTCACCAAGATTACAAATGGATATATAGCAGTAGCAAGACACGTTCAGTGCACAGCACCCTACCAACAAAACGACGTCACTTAAGTAATTAAAATGGTGTGTGTCCATTCTAACAATGGAACTCCTACTCAAATCTGGAAACCAATACTTGGATTCATAACACCTCCTATCGCACTGGGTGATGCTACAAGATCCTGTGGTGCATGTTTCTTTGATCCCTTACCGGATCTCACCCGATCCTTCCATCCGGTTTATCCGGTTGTTTATCTGGTTACTTTGTTCTTGGCAGATTTGGTTTGATGTGGTGGAGATGGTGTTGGCTTTGATCTTTGGAATTCTGATGGCTTGGTGCATCGAATTCAGCATGGGTCTCACTCCTGCGCGTTCGACATGGTTGGATTTGGTTGCTGACTTCTTTGCCGTGGCTCGGTTGCTTCGTCATTCTTGTCGGTGGTTGTAGTTTGTTGGTGGCTGTTGTTTGTTTGTTTTGTTCTTAGTTTGGGCTTTTTTGAGCCTCGTTGTTGGTTGTTGCTTCCTTTGGGAGGCTGTTGTCTCAGTGTAATCTTTTTGTGTTTCAATAAAAACCTCTTGATGTTTTTTTTTTTGATCGGGTACCTCTTGATGTTTAATCGCCAAAAAAAAAAGAAGAACAAATTAAAATTGGAATGCAAACAAACCATCTCATTTCAATAGTTCATTTAGAAATATTGAATTGACAGAAAAGAGAGAGAGAGAGAGAGAGAGAGAGAGAGAGAGAGAGATAGCTACCTCGTGATCTCACTGTCCCATTGCTGTGCTCTATTTCGTCAAACACCCACTTTTCATTTTTAAGGAAACTTGAACGCAGATGGAACTGAATTATGATCTTTCCACAATTACACGTACATCGCGATTTGATTCGCTGGACCACTTTTTTTTTAAGAGAGTTGAAAAAGAAAACCACTTCAAAGAACTGCTTCCTCCCCTGCATATATGTCCTCACCAATATTATTGGACAATTGAACTGACCTAGCTGCCTAGTACTATATATACTAGTATATAAACCCTAGCTAAGTAGCTGAGTTTTGATCATTGGCCTTTTTCTCTCTTATTACTCAAACCAGTTGATAGCTTAGAGAGATCGATAGCTAGCTAAGTTTCATTGGCCTTTTGCCCTCTTATTACTCAAACCAGTTGATAGCTCAAAGATCGATTATGGAAAATCAAGGGTATGTTCCTATTAGAAGATGCTGAATTATAGGGCCTACAGGTTGTCTTTTGCCTTTCTCTTCCTAGTTTTAGGAGTTCCATGTTTTAAGGAGCACTTTAGGGGTCCTTGTTTTAAGGAGGACTTTATGCTACATGTTCCTTGTCTTCCACTATATGTAGTCCGTTTCTCATCCATGTTGAAAATATCAATCCGTTTCTCATCCGTTTCTCATCCACTATTGTTTTAAGGAGGACTTTATGCTACATGTTCCTTGTCTTCCACTATATGTAGTCCGTTTCTCATCCATGTTGAAAATATCAATACAGAAATTACCATCATTTAATTTCAATATGGTATCAAAGCAGAAATCCTCATAGAACCTGCATCTGTTTTGTTCTTTCAAGGCTCTCGTGTTTCTCTATCCTTCTCATTAAAATGACAGAAGGAGAAGGTTCTCTCTCTGCAAAGACAGAAAGCCCAGATGGGAATCTGAATCAGCATCTATGCTCAGTGCTTCTAAATGAGTTCAACTATCTTGCTTGGTCAATAGCCATCACTCTAGCCCTTGGTGGAAGATCAAAGCTCAGCTTCATCAATGACAAAAACAACATCCCAGATGCCTCATCATCTGAATATGAAAGTTGGTTATCCAAAGACCAACTTGTTATGTCATGGCTTATTAATTCAATGGAGCCAAAGCTTGCTGAAATCTTCAGCTATTCAGAGTCATCTCGACATCTCTGGGATGCTGTCAAAGACATGTATGGCAACCTAGACAATGCAGCAAGAGTGTTCTAACTCAAAAAGGATCTTGCAGGGATTCAACAAGGTAATCTCTCATTTGTTCAACATCTTGGCAACTTAAAAGCCAAGTGGAATGAACTTGATATGTATAGACCTCACACCACTGATACCACCATATTGTTGAAAATAGCTTAAAAAGATAAAGTGTTTCAACTGCTTGCAAGTCTGGGATCTGAATATGAAGATCTACGAAGCCATCTTTTGATGAGCCCTGAGTTTTCTTCGTTCACAACAGTAAGCAACTCCATTCAACGTGAAGAAGTGCGCAAAAAGGTGATGAATATGGACAGTAGAGCTGGAGGATCAGAAGCTAGAGCATTTGCTGCAAACAAAAGTGTCACAAGCGACAGAACGTACAAGGGCAAGAGGCCAGATCTGAAGTGAACTTATTGTGAACACATTGGACGAACTGGTATAGGCCACACAAGAGAGAGATGTTGGATATTACATCCAGAACTGAAATCTAAGTTCAATGAGAACCAGAAGAATCAAAGAGGCACCATTCAGAGAAGCTCTTACATCTCTAATCCAAAGGCAAACTTCAGCAACACTTCTGAAGATATGATGAAGTTCACGTCCAATCCAATAACTATCACAAATGAGTTTGCTACATATCTTCAAAAGAAGCAAGGCAGTTTAGAAAGCAATGAAAATGGAAGCACAACTGCTATTCTTGGAAAGTTTGCGGGTTTTCTAGCAAAATCAAATATGGCTTCTTCAGAGGATATCCCAGGTATTATTTGCGCCATTTCTACTGCGTTAGATGTCAGTAAGAATCATGATTTTTGGATAGTGGATTCAGGTGCCTCAGATCACATGACAAACAATTCTTTCATATTACATGATTTTGAAACTGTGTCAAAACCTTCACATGTCTCAATTGCTAATGGCAACGATGTTCCCATCTTAGGAAAGGAAAATTAAAGCTTTTTTCAGATAGCGTTGAGTCATTTGCGCTATTTGTACCCTCTTTTCCATTCCAACTCCTGTCTGTAGGAAGGTTAATGAACTCGTTGGATTGTCTAGCTATTTTCTCTCCTTCTAATGTTGTGTTTCAGGATCGAGTGTCCAAGAAGAAGATTGGTGAAGGGTTCTTTCTAAATGGCTTGTACTACATATCAACTTCATCAAGTTTTTCAAAGTGTTTTCTGACAGAGTCCAAATTTGCAACACAACAACAATTGTGGCATAAACGCCTAGCTCATCCTTCCTTTCATGTTTTGTCAATATTGTTCCCTAGTTTTTGTAAAGTCTCCCATGAATGTGAGACATGTCATATGTCAAAGTTTACTAGATTGCCTTTTCAAATCTCTCAATCTAGAGCAACTCAGCCTTTTGAGATTATACATTCTGATGTATGGGGACCAGCATCCCTAGAATCATTTGATGGCTATAGGCTTTATGTCACCTTTATTGATGATTGAACCACGTTTGTATATCTTTTGAAATTTAAGAGTGAAGTTTTCAAGTGTTTCCAAGATTTTCATAACCTTGTCACAAATCATTTTTCATCTAAAATTTGCATTCTAAGGTCAGACAATGGCGCTGAATACACCTCCAAAATCATGACTGATTATCTCAGTGCTCAAGGGATTATTCATCACACCAGTTGTGTAGGAACACCACAACAAAATGGTATTGCAGAATGCAAAAATAGAGATTTACTTGAGAAGGCTAGGGCCTTAATGCTTCAAACAAATGTTCCAAAAAAATTCTGGTCTTAAGGAATTCAAACTGCAGCTTACATCATAAACAGATTGCCTAGCAGTGTGTTAAATTTCAAATCTCCATTTGAAGTTCTAAAAGGTCGAAAAGTTGACATAACACATCTTCGAGTATTTGGTTGTACGTGTTTTGTACATATTCAGTCAAATCACCGAGATAAGTTTGATCCCAGAGCTATCAAATGTGTGTTCCTCGGGTACTCATCTACCCAAAAGGACTACTAGTGTTACAATTCACAGACCAGAAAATTGTTTGTTTCAAGGGATGTTCGTTTTGATGAGTCTGACTCTTTCTTTCAGTTATCTGACAATGAACCTCAGGGGGAGCATATTTGTGACTTGTTTCCCACTCCAATTCATGTTGAAGCTGTAGTAGACACTCCTAGTTCACAACAACCAGTTTAAAAAATTGTGGACACTGAAGAGGTACAGGCAGACTCCAACACTCAAGATCATCAACCAGAGGTGGTACCAAACACGCCTCAACCTCGAAGAAACCCACCAAGGGGGAGACATCTACCAGCAAGACTTCAGGAATATGAGACTTACACACCACGTTATCCTCTTGCACAAGTTGCTCACTCCACCAATAGCTCCTCTCCACATAGAGCATTCCTCATCAAGATTTCCAAAGAAGCCAAACCAAGGAACTTTGAAGAAGCAAATCAATCATTAGTTTGGAAGAAAGCTATGCATGATGAACTCAAGGCCCTTGATGACAAGAGAACCTGGAGTATAGTTGAGCTTCCCAAAGGGCAGAAAATTGTAGGGGCAAGATGGATTTACAAAATCAAGTTCAACTCCGATGGTTCAATTAAGTGACATAAGGCAAGGTTAGTTGCTCGTGGCTTCACTCAAACCTTTGGTGTTAATTATAAGGAGACCTTTGCTCCAGTTGCTAAAATGAACACAGTTCGAGTTTTGTTATCTGTTGCTGTGAATTGTGGATGGTCTCTATAACAAATAGATGTCAAGAATGCCTTTTTGCATGGGGATCTAGAAGAAGATGTGTATATGAGATTACCTCCTGGACATCCACGTGAAAGTGAAGCTGGAATGGTGTGCAAACTTCACAAGGCCTTGTATGGTTTGAAACAATCCCCACGTGCTTGGTATTCCAAACTAAGTTCGGTTCTTCTTGCCTCAAGCTTCAAGCGAAGTCATGCAGACTCCTCCCTATTTATTCGAAATGGCAAGGATGGCAAGTTGGTTGTTCTAGTGTATGTGGATGACTTAATCATCACTGGAGACAGTATGGATGAGATTAAGTCTCTCAAGTTAGCCTTGCACAATACCTTTGCTATCAAAGATCTTGGACCATTAAAGTACTTTCTTGGAATTGAAATGGATCACTCCTCAAATGGTATGTTCTTAAATCAACGCAAATATGTTGTTGATCTTCTTAATGAGGCAGGAATGAAGGATAGTAAGCCTGCACGCACTCCTCTTAGTAGACTTAAAATAGATGTTGAAGGAGAACCTCTCTCAGATATTTGTGTTTATCAACGCCTTGTGGGTAAGCTCATCGATCTCACCATTACAAGACCAAACCTCACTTATGCTGTGAGTTTGGTTAGTCAGTTCATGCACTCCCCTACCACTCATCATCTACAGATTGTCAAAAGGATTCTTCGCTACCTAAAGGGCACAGTTGATCGAGGAATTGTTATGAAGAACAATGGTCACTTCAACCTTGTAGGCTACTCAGACTCGAACTGGACGGGAAATGCCATTGATCACAACTGGATACTGTACTTTCATTGGAGGCAATCTAGTTACTTGGAAAAGTAAGAAACAAACTGTGGTTGCTCATTCTAGCGCCGAAGTTGAGTATCGTGCAATGGCATCCACAGCTTGTGAACTCATATGGCTAAAGACATTGCTGGGTGACTTAGGCATTGTGTGCACTACGCCTATATCTCTACATTGTGACAACCAGGCTGCCATGCATATTGCAGCCAATCTAGTCTTCCATGAACGCACCAAACATATTGAAGTTGATTGTCACTTTGTTCGAGATCAGGTTCAGTCTAAACTTATTAAAACAGTGTACACACGATCATGTGATCAACTGGCAGACATTTTCACCAAGATTCTCACTTCCGCTCAGTTTGAACGTTTGCTTTCCAAGCTTGGCTCAAGGAACTCCCTTGATCCAGCTTGAGGGGGAGTATTAGAAGATGCTGAATTATAGGGCCTACGAGTTGTCTTTTGCCTTTCTCTTCCTAGTTTTAGGAGTTCCATGTTTTAAGGAGCACTTTAGGGGTCCTTGTTTTAAGGAGGACTTTATGCTACATGTTCCTTGTCACGTTCCTTGTCTTCCACTATATGTAGTCCGTTTCTCATCCATGTTGAAAATATCAATACAGAAATTACCATCATTTAATTTCAATAGTTCCCCCACCTGACTCCATTGCCAGTCGCACACGGAGTCGTACCGCTGCTGCTCGTGCTGCAGCTGTGGCTGCTAGAAGTGAAGAAGGGCTAATAGTGTAGAAGATTAAGTTGGATGAGCTGGGCTAATAGTCCATGTACTCACAACAATCTAAGTATCGGGCCTCACTAGAAGTGAAGTAATATTATTGGGATCAATCCAGCAGTTTCGGGCCAGTTTCTAATGATCCTAACAACTTATTGCATCCATGCAATTTTGAGTTTTCTCCACTACTCCCAAATCCGAGGTCTCCGAATTTCAAGGAGCCTCGGGTTTTTCTTTTTTTAATTGTTTCTCAAAGGTTTTCTAGTCTTAGAGACTAATCCGTGCCGGGGATAAGAGGAATGATTGTATGGTCTGGAATTACTACGTGTTTGTAATTTCGATCAGTAAGACGACGACATGTGCATTCAAGGGGCAAGAAGAAACAAATAAAGAAAAATGGATCAATAACCAGCAAAGCAATGTCATATCGTCCAATCAAAATATCAAGAACCATGGGCACATGATAGTCCGGAACTACTGAATAATTTTTTTTGAAATAAAAGAATTGGGGTGGTGGGACAAATTGATGAAAAATTCATTCCCTAATTTAGTACGGGTTCAATTGCATTGCATTAGCACACTAATTTTGCAGTACCATATAGACATTTTCTTCATTAGCATGTTGATTTATTGTGTATGCGTGCTTGCTTGATTAAGTAAATTCTGATATTTCTGCAATCACAGGCTGTGCTTCTTCTGCAGGAAAAAGAAGAAGTGAACAACACCGATTCAGGTCGATCATGGTGTAGGTAACTGTAGGAAATAAAAGAGAAGAAAAAAGGGTTGTTTTTATATCTCTATCTTGTTTCATATTCTAGCTAGTAATGTAGAAAACTAGAAACTAGAAGGGGATGAACTTTTATCTCCTGATTAGTACGTGTTAGTCTTTGTCTCCTGTTGTAGTATTGTAGTAACATAGAGGGATGAACTAACATCTCCTAATTTTAATTTTAAGGTGTTGTTTATAATATTTTGTTCGTTTCCTTTGCGGGTTCTTTCAGTTCCTTATGGTTCTTCCATAGCTGAAGAATCCGGTATCTTAGGTCATCTATTCTAGACTCGACTGCAAATCAAAATGTAAACTATACCGGCTTTGTCTAGAAGGTGAATAAGGTTCATTTCTTTGAGTTTAAAGAAGATAATATCTGGAAACTTCATGCATGAAACCGATTGAAGTCTGGCCATCTCTTAGCCCTCCAATCAACAAAAACTACAATACTTCACTTTTTAGACTAAATATATATTATATAATAGATTGAGCATGAGTTCAATGTCATTTAAAATGAAAAACGAGATCGGCAAATCCATCTAAGTTAGTAGAGGCTGTGATAGAGTGGGTTGCAAGTTGGAGAAAATTGCAACGCTGGCATTGTTTCTGGCATTGCCGCAAGTTATTAGTGCAGATTGCATGATTGGCTCGCGCTGTGCCGACTGCAATAAGAAGGTGTGCTTATTCTGCCAGCAAAAGAAACGATGAACAACACCAATCAAGGTGGTGTAGGAAAAAATCAAGGACGGAAATCTATCACTCTGGAAACTTCAATCTCTTGAAAATTCATGCTTGAAACTGATAAATTTGGCCTACTCTGGTGCAATCAAATAAAATCCGCAATTTGAATAGACTGAGGATGAGTTCAATGTCATTTAAAAATTAAAATGACAAACCAGATTTGCAAATCTATCTTAAGAATTATTGCTGAATGTTTCTGAGCTGCTCCAATGAGTTTGGAACAACGGCGGAGGATGGAAACAAAGAGATAAAAGAGGCGGTCGGTTGGGAGGGGGGGTCGTAACTGGGCAACTAATCTGATACCTTTTTAGTCTCACCTTGCAATAGAACTTCACAAATGCATGACATCTTTAGTGTCATCTGAATGACTTGTGCCCCAGAGCACACGTATGTATCTTTATATGTATACTGTTCAGCAGAATATGTTAAGCATCCCTACTTTCATAAAACATAGTTCCAAAAAGCTATCACCTTATCAGCTTCCAACCAATAGCAAAAGGGTAAAATGATTATTTAATGTAACAATACGTATATCTTATTGAAAGGGGCAATGGGAAAATAAGTATTTGTTGAGTAAACAAATTCACAGCCAGGCAGCCAACTGAGGTTCTCCACTTTCAATAACATTTCACAGATATTAAATACTACATGTAAATATAGCACACCACACAAACGTCTATGCTTTCATCTTCATATTATTTATACTCGATTGGGAAAAACCAAGTAAAAAGATGCAGTTCAGAGGACTGGATGCACTGTCAACATAGTTCTAGATTTTAAAGCACACTTAGATATACAGTGGGGGGGTCTCATGCCTGGGAAGGCACTCTCAAGCTTCACGGCCCATGCCTTGCTCTCCAGGAGGAATCATAACCAGAACGGGTTGAGCATTAAAACCGGGATGAGGCAACCTGCGACGGACCTCACGACCTTCCTGGCAAAGGGCACATGAATGGCAGAACAAATGAGTCCCAACATCACAGAAGGCCTCACACTGTTCCTGATCCTCATCTCCCATTGATCCGCAGCACCCACAAGAGCTTTGAAATGCTTCACAGCCACCCTGTTCATCACCAAAATCCAAATACACACACATTCAGAATGTTTCCTCTTTGATGTTCCCCTCAAATAATTTATGCAAGTGAAGGAAAAGAGCCAGATGAAGACATTATGGACTTTGCCAAGGTTATACAGGGCAACCTCCATTATAAGAATATAAACACACACACAAAAGGGAAAATATAACTTGCCTGGAGGTTGAACTTGTGGCGCATAGCAGTACGGTTACGAGCTGCAAACCATGGTGCCAGGCAGTTCCAACCAAAGAAGGCATTTCCAATTAAATATAGACCAGAGTAAGTCAAACAGTGAGATGCAAACGAGCTCCCCGTAGAAGAAGAAAGTCTCTCGGCATTGGTTCCATACAGCACACAAGGAGCCACACTTCCAAGAAGGCCTAGAAAGATGTCATGACCATTAGTAAGAAAATTGTAGATAACATGTAGTAATGACAACTGAACAAGAATAACTACAAAAAAAAAAATCTAAAAACACTGATTTTCCAGTATTAGCCACCAAGCTATCCAACTCCTATTCCAGGTACACAATTTTCATATCATCTTGTGCCATTATAGAAAAGTCCTGGACTACGAGGTTTTGTTGCATTACGACTTCATGTTTCTATACAAGTAAAAGCTAGAATAAACAGGTCATTTCTTTAATCACACACTTTCTAAAATCTAGTCATCATACAAACGTATATTGTTTTTACGCTGGTAAACCACAATCCAACAATCTTCTAGAGTAGAGAGTCACAATACCCTTAAGACTCGAAGACAATCAATTTCAAATCTTCCAAAACCATGAATTGAGTAAAAAAGTTTGCGATCCAACCAATAGTGAATGCGCCACAATATAGAATAGTATACAAAAAAAATACATTTTTGTCCATTACAGAATTACAGTATTTACAAAATGCATAATTTTTCCAGACAAATCCCAAAATTCCATCCTTTGTATCAAGAAGGATAACGCAGAGATATCCAATCCAAACAATATTGCAACTGAAAACTCTAGATTAACCGATATCCGGCCAAATTGCAAAGCATTCTTATCTCACAGATAGTCATTTGCTCCAATTAAGATACTAATTTATCAATACCAAAATGCAATCAAGATAGTAATTTGCTCCAAGATCCAGTCAAGTCCAAAGCTAAAAGAGGAAAGAAAACTCACAAACTTCAAGATCGCTGCTACAGAACTCATCGTTGCGGCCAAGACAGGCAAGAAGGTCCGAGTCCCACTGGCTCCGGCCCATGGGCTCACCGGCCACCACGCTGCCGTGAGTCAACGGCAGCCCATCGGCGGTCCACCCGCATCCATTACCGCCGCCGTTGACCTGCCCCATCTGAACGGGAGGCTTCTCGTCGGTCTGAGCCGCCGGCGCGGCCTTGGACGGCTTCTCAGGCTCCTGGAATTGCTGGCTCAGAAGAGGGCTCGATTCCTCCTGGACATTGCTCTCCCTGTTGCCCGCCATGGTTGATCGAAATCAGAGACCCTAGAGATAGAGAGAGAGAAATCGAAATCGAAATCGGAATCGGAATTCGAAATTGGAAACCCTAAAAATGGAAGAATTGAGAAGGAGGAGAGAAAAGCGAGAGAGGTTTGGTTGTTTTTGGATTCGTCTTGGAGTCGTTGAACTGACGAATCCAAAGACGCGGTCTTCATTCCTCTCTGCCACGTCACCCACCTCTATTTTTAAACCGCGTTTTCCTCTCCTGTGGCGCAAACAGCCTCTTTGGATCCCGCCACGTGTACGTATCCTCTGTTTTTTTAGCTGCCGTTGAGAATTTGAGATGGAGAAGGTCTTACGTACGGCACCCGCACCACGTGGCAGTGGGGCGGGCCAATCATACCCCAAGTAGGGGGTATTTTGGGTATTGCATATTAAAAATCAGGGGCAGTTTCGGAAGAGAGAGAAAAGTTTGAGAATTTTGATTGGAGGGCCGCACGGCCCCACCACGTAGCAGCCCCTACCCAAGACTTTTTCTTTGAGATGATAGGAAAATAGAAAGAGGCTTCATTTCCCAAGAAAAGTAACAAGGAAAAAGAGATGGGAAAAATCAAATCTTTTAAGCCCTTGAACTGACTTTTGCTATTATCATTTCTTATTTCTTACTATAATTTACGGTTGTTCATTGTTAAATACGAAATCGTACGACCATAATACTATTTGCTCCGTATTTAGAAATCTGTGTGGGGAGAAAAAAGCAATTTATAAACCTACTAGAGTTAGCTCTGCTAGGGTTGGAAGTATGCCGTCTTTGGGGTGGCTGCTATAGAATCCTCTAGGGCTGGGATCGGGCCGAGCCCGTGTAAAATTTGGTGGGCCCGGGTTATGACCCTTTTTCTGCGGGCCGGGCTCAATTAATGATTATTAATTTTTGGGACCGAGTTGGGCCCGGACCGATTTTTACGGGCCGGGTTTTCGGGCCCAACATGCTAATTAAGGGAGGAAAAAAAAAACACCCTGCTCTGTCAAAATTTCACATTTTCACAAGATCAGTACCACTGATGAACATGTCAAAGCAAATTATTCATCACAATTCAAGGCAAACCAAATGAATAAATCCACCTGCTGAACAAGTTTCAAATTCCAACATAAGTACATAACAACTCAACAAATCCCAGCAAGTTTCAAATCTTCCAAGTTCCAAATAAACAACCAAACAAGTTCATATTTCTGAAAAAAAAAAAAACAAAGTAAACAAGTTCATAAATAAACAACTAAGCAAGGAGGCAGCTCCTTCACATGGATCCAGCACTCCAGCTCCAGCAGCTTCATTTCAGTTCCATCCTAGCAGTGATTGAAAGATGCATATAGCCTTAATGAGCTTGGACAGAAGGATTGTTCCCTGCAATTCAAGAACATGACCAGTAGCAACTCAAAAACGTGACTTGCAGCAATTCACAAACATGACCAGCAATTTAAAAACTTTCAACACTAACCTTGGTCTGCCACAGCAGTTTTCTTGCATTTTTTTTTTATGCCTTTGCAGCCTTGTCTGCACTTTGTTTGTCTGCAAATTCTGTGGAAAAATGTACAGAGTTAATGACATTACAAACATTGAAAAAACTGAAAACAAAGAAAAGAATTAAAAAAGATGTAAACCATTACATCAGTACCTATCTCAGCTTGCTCATAAAATTCCATTTCTTCAATTGACGGATAATATTCAATCGAAGATGCATCTTCCTCCTTGATCCAATTCTGCAAGCATATCAATGCTTCAACAGATTTTGGAGTCAATGAACTCCGGTAGGGATCAATAACCGTTTTCCCTGTGCTAAAACAGCTCTCTGATGCCACTGTCGATACTTGAATTGCGAGAACATCCCTTGCAAGAGCTTGTAGGTTTGGATATTTCCCACCATTGAGCTTCCACCACAACAATAAATTGAATTCAGCATTCTTTGGAGGCAACTCAATAGGATCTAAGAGGTACCTATCCACCTCACTCTCAACAACCACTTCACAACTGTCTTGAAGCTCCTTCTCCCAATCAGCAAGCATTTCAGCCATCTTTCCTGTCATTGTTCTTGATGTCGAGGAGCTGCAGCCACTACTTTGAACAGGTTCTTTGTTGCTTTTTTTTTTTCTGGGAAGTAGAGGAGCTTGCATACAAATCTGTCAAGCTCACCAAAAGATCCTTGAGCTTCCTGCTCTTCTCCTTCATAGAGCATGTATCATAATCTAGATACTTCACTAACACATGTTCAAAGTTTCTAAGTTTGTATCGAGGGTCCAAAACTAACGCCACTAGAAGGAGCTGATTTAAATCTTCAAGGGCACCAAAGTACTTCTTGAATTTGGACTTCATTTTCACTGCCATACTAACCAAAACTTTCTCTGCTTCGCTGCCCTCAGCCATTTCAGGCCTTACAAACAGAGAATCTATCTCTCCCTCTATAGTCACAATCTGATGAAATGCCATATGAGCAGTGGGCTTTGTCGTTGCGCTGATCTTGAGGGTTACATTGTAGAATACCTTCAAAAACTGCACAAATACTGCTGCCCTCTCCCAATCACTGTCATTTGGTGGCCCAATCCTCTTCCTACGCTTCTTGTTCTTGTCCTCTTCCCTAACTTCTTCATTGTCCTCAACAATATCATCATCCTCATCGAAATAACTATAGAATTTTTGCTCCTCTTCTTCTGCCATCATCTCAAAACCCTTCCTTAACTCTAGGGCTGTATTTAACATCAAAAAGGTGCTGTTCCATCTAGTTGGAACATCAAGCAAAGATATTTTCTTGCTTTCCGGTACTTCTTTTTCTACACGCTGCTTAAAATCATCCAACCTCGACGGAGAACTCCGCCATACTTCACAGCATTTCTTATTGCAGCCACCGACCTATCTAAAATGGTCAAACCTGATCTCACAATCAGGTTTAAAACATGAGCAAGGCATCTGACATGCAAATGCTTGCCTCCCAAAAAAGGGGGAGTAGCCCAATTGCCCATCTTCTTCCTCAAATAATCTATCGCCACCTTATTCGCCGATGCATTATCCACACTCACAGTCAAAACCTTATCAATCTTCCACTGAACCAAACATGCTTCTAAAAGTTTTCCTATGCTTGTGCCTTGGTGGTTGGCAATGACACAAAAGTTTAGAATTCTTTTGTGCATTCTCCAGCCACTATCAATAAAGTGTCCGTCACAACCATGTAATTCACATTTTGAACCGATGTCCATGTATCGGTTGTGAGTGAGACTCTGTGATTAGCTAATTCTAACCTTAGTTTTTCTTTTTGTGCTTCATACATTTCAAAAAACCTATTGACAATTACTTTCCTACAAGGAATTGTCCACTGAGGCACAACCACTGAACAAAAATGCTTAAATCCAGCTTTCTCAACTTGAGAAAATGGAAGCTCATCCATAACAATCATCTTACAACAAGCTGTTATACAAGCATCAGGACACCATTTCCTCATAGCTAAAGATGCATTTTTTGTTTGATCACTAGTTAAAACATGTTGGTCTAATTCCATCCTAGGAGGATACTTCTTGCATACTTTCTCAATGTGACGACTAAGTGTACTAGTGCCATTAAAACTAGAATCACCAGCAAGTTCAGTAAAGCAATAAACACACTTAGCTCGTACTTCATGGCCAACTTTTACCTGCTTTCCATCAACGGTATTGTAAATCAGCTTGTCAAATTTTTCGAAGTGTTCCCAGACCCAACTCCTTGAACTTGGCTTCAATGGCTTCACTTTTTTCTTCTGTACCCGCTTTCTCTTCATCTTCTGTGATGTTGGAGGCTGCTTTTCTTCTTTTCCTTCTCCTTCAGATGCTGGCACAACTTCGTTCCCCATCCTCGAATCATTAGTGGCCATATTCAGAGTATGAGACTATGAATCGACAGAAGCTCAGAAAAAAAAATAAAGAATCAAAACAATGAGAAAACAACTAGCAGAAGTGCAGAACTATTAAGTACCAAAATCAATCTCTTCAAAATCAATCAAAACTATTAACAGATGTACCAAAATTATGATAACAGACCGTTAGAGACGTTTTAGCTTGTGAGCTTAGAAACCCCCAAAACTGATGCAGACCAAATCACCAAAATTGTTTTCTTCTTTTCCTCGCATACCTTCCTCGCAGACAATCTTCTCACTGCCATGAATGATTGAAAGGAAATCGCATAAGAGATGGTATCGAACTTTCAGATTCAAGATCGAACTTTCAGATCCCAACAATCAAGTACAAAGAGAATTACTTACAGTGGGTCGAACAGTACAAGCAAAGCCGTGGGTCGGCGGCGACACGGTGGGTCGGCGGTTCAGCGGTTAGAGATTCTCAGATTAGGGAGAGTGCGAGTGTGCGAGACTTAGATTGAGGGAATGAGTCGAAGAGAGGATGAGAGAGTGAGATTGAGAGGTTAGACCGTTAGAGATGGGTCGGCGGCGACATGGTGGGAGACTGAGACTGAGAGAGGCTGAGGCCTGAGGGTGAGTCGAAGTTTGGGAGAGGCGTTGAGGGAATGAGGGTTAGGGTTAGGTCTTTAGTTGGGATCGTAATCCCCTGCAGCATACATATTGTAAGCCTATTATCATACCAATAATATACAAACATGTGTCAAAGAACAATACCTTCGGGCTTTTTTTTTTTTTTTTTTTCTGCGGCCCGGGCCCGGACCGTTTTATATTTATTTCGGGCCGGGCCTTCAAAAACAGGTAAAGGAAAAACTAAAGCCCGGACCGTTCAGGCCAGTCCCGGGCGGGTTCCGAGTCGGGTTCCGGGTTTCCGGGCTAAAATCCCAGCCCTAGAATCCTCCCCCATCTTTGATGGGGTTCCTGTCTGATACCATCTTCGGGATAGGAACTGAACTGCTGTCCAGAGTTGTTAAGCGATCGAGGTGGAATTCATTCCAATCGACGAGCTGTGGATTGCAAATATGTTCGAATTAAGATTTTCTTCAACGGGTGTGGCCCAAACGTGGGAGTTTGAAGGGAGCTGTGATCGACAGAGGCGCACCCCACAGGCTTGTGCAACAAGGTAGAGGTTTTATGGTTTTTTTATTCGAGCTGTACTGGGAGGGATGGCCTACCCATCCTCGATGGTGGCGGAGTGCGAGGGAGATCTGGCAAGGCCACTGCAGGCACGACTTATAGATGGTGATGTGGGTCCATTCTCTTGTGGCTTATCTCACTCATTATAGGGTTGCCATCCTTGCTTGCTGTTGAGCCGTCAAATGTCGGGATGGACCGTCTCCGGCGTTTTGTGACACATTTATCTTGTGTTGCTAAGAGGTTAGCACATCTTGCTAATTTTAATTATGTTGATGGGTTTTGGTTAGATAAGGCTCCTGCTATTATTCATGACATTCTCTATGAAGATCATTGTATTGTGTCTAATGTAACCCGAAGTTCAGGCTACATGTCCCCTCCAAGGCATTTTGATTATGCACCCATTAATAATAATATCTAGGTTAGGGGAACTTTATCCCCTACCTTCCTTTAAAAAAAAATCAACATGCATATGAAGTTTTATTCAAGATTGATAATCTAAGGCCTTTATTTGTTTCTTGGATCAGAGGTTTTAAAGTAGAAAAAAGATTTCTGTCTATATAAAAATTTACAAGGAGAAAGCTGATTGTATTAGTGAGAAAGCTTATTGTATTAGTAAATTATGATTCTGCGTGAGTATAATCTTTCCAGTGTGTCACCATAATTGTAAAGCAAATGGAGTAGCAAGTATAGCACTTTTCACTAATTAGTGCTTGTTATAATACATATGCTTAGTTGAGACTCCGGTTATTATTTAGGATGTTTTCTTGATGTTTAGGCAACGTTCCCTCCATGTATTTTGCAGTTTCATTAAGGCCCCGTTTGGTTCGCAAAATTGAGGATTCAGGAAAAAAAAGTCATTACTTTCATTTGTTTGGTAACTACAAACTCCGGAAATACTTTCTTGATAGAGGGGAAAATAGGGGGGAAAATCATTTCACTCCGACCCCATGGGATTGATTTTCCCTTTCTATTTTCCAGCATTTATTACAAAAGTTTTGGACAACAATACCCTCTCTTGCATATAAAAATTGGTGTACTTTTGAATTTTTATGATGTTGTTTTTATCTTAAAATACAAGAGTATTATTGAAACATTGATATATTTTTACTTTCCTTTCCTGCACCAACCAAACACCGGAAGGGAAATCAAATGGTCTTTCCTGAATTTTTTCTCTGCTTTACCAAACAGAGGAAAGAAAACCTGACAGGAATTTTAATTTCCCTTCCCCATAGGAAAGACAAGGGAATTGATTTCCCTTCCGTGAACCAAACGAGGCCTAATGGTTAAGACTTGAGGGCAGCCGTACTGCCTTTATTTCAAAAAAAAAAATACAAGGAAAAAGATATGGGAAATACTGAAATAGAAATCTTTTAACCCCTTGGATTTATTTTTGCCCTTATTTCTTACTTATGAGCATTATGTACGGTTTTTTTTATCGTTAAATACGAAATCATGTGACTACAATATCCATAGAGCGCAGCTATTTGCACCTCACTTGGAGCTGTAAGTGTATATACACCCATCTGTCGCAACTTATTCATATTAGAATTACTAAACATATCTTAGAAGATAAGTATATATTTATATAAAAAAGACGAAGATATTATTAAAAAAATTGAATAGATTTGGATTATTGTCCAAACCAAAACTGTAATGAAACTAAAACTATGTCCCATTGGGTTATCAAATACCAACAGCTGTAACAGAATTCTCAGAGTTCTCCTTTGAAATTGTAAGAAAACTAATTTTCCAACAGTTTGATTGAGCAAAGTACTCCTAATTAGTAATTTCTAATTAAAAACAATTGAGCTGAAGTGCTTGGTGTGACACTCGATTCAGCTATTTATTGTCCAACTGTTTAAGTCGGTAGATCAAATTGGGAAGCATTATTATGGAGAAGAACCAGCAAGAGAGGAAGTCCTTTGGTTCCCCTTGCGACCTGCAACTGTTTAATATGGTGTGGACATCATCATCATCATCAGTTCATCACTAACATGAAGAAACGTTGCAAAGCTCACTGCCACATTACACGTGTGGCACACATGCTTACATCTCCCCAAACCCCAACTCAACTTAGTGTTCATGTACAATAGAACTTTTGGAAATTCTATTAGGCACAAGAAGAATAAAAAGAAAACAAAGCAAGATTAAAGATGATTAGCAACTATAGCAGAGCATAACTGAAGATTAATTCCACTAGGCACAAGGCGGTACTAAGATATACATAGAACATAAATAACAAATTAAAGATTGTTATTCCATCATATCTATTAATTCATGATGAATCTCAGAACATGTTCTTCATATTTCTATACTAAAATGGAACTATTAATCGGCGAAACTTTAACATAGCCAGTATCGATCATCCATTTATTGTCTTCGCCTGCAAAGCAAATTAGAACAAATGAGTCCAAAATAAAAAAAAGGTGGGCTCATACATGACTGAGAACACAAAAATAAAGTAATAGTAAGCATCGTCAAAGTAATTAGAGCATCTAACTCAAAATCAATATATAACAATAAAGAAAGGATCAAAACTAAAACATGTCGATGAAGAAAACAATGCTCAACATTCTGGATATGTAGTAGTATGTGCATAGTCTCAACTAATGCCCTAATACTCTTAGTCAGAGCCATCTCAAAAGTTTTAGAGGCCCTGTGCGAGATTGAGAATACGGCCCTCTTTAACCGGTCTTACATAAATATATTATTGAAAATTTTTGTTATATACAAACAAATATAAATACAATTAATTTTTTTAGTGTTTGTTTTGTTTTGGGCCTCTTATATATCTTATATTATTTTTCCACTTCTTAAAAAAAAAAAAAACAAAAAAACAAAAACAAAAACAAAAACAGAAACAGAAACAAAAACAAAAACAAAAACAGAGAGAAAGAGGACTAAAACTTGTAAACAAAAATTCCATTAAAACAAGCAAAACTACAATTGGATTATTAACGAAGATTAATACAATACAATACAATACTACCCAAAAAAACATAATAAATGAAAGAATTATAAAGGATAAATGTATTATCAACAACAAAAAAAAGAAAAAAGGACGAAGGAATTGAAAAGGAAGATAAATATAATTTTTTGGGTAGTGCAAAAATAAATGAAAGAAGAATAAGGGATAAATGTAGTATCTATAAAAGAAGAAAAAGAAAATAGTGGAAGGAAAAGGGGCCCAAAAAAAAAACAAAAAAATACAAATGACATGCAATGTGAATCGAACTTGTATCACAAGGTTGAAAAAAGAAATTCGGTGTCAACTGAACTACAAAACATTCATGCAATTGAGGCCCTTTCACAAAAATATATAGTAGCAATAAGAATTATATAGGGCCCCATAATTTGGGGGCCCTGTTCCATCGCACATGTTGCACGGCATCTAAGCCGGCTCTGCTCTCAGTAAGCATATTACAAATCCTGTATATATCAATATAATTTTTATCTTAATTACCTTTCTTCCCATGTTATAATTGCCACCCCTGAACCTCTTAGATTTGGGACTCCCAATGACGCTTTCTTTGTGGATCACATTAGGCAAAGGCTTCTTCTTCCCATGTAAGTGACCAGGCGGGGGAATTGATGAGTGAGTCTCTGGGCCTCTGTAATCGATTTCATAAACCTCAGTAGTACTATCCACCATCTCTGATCTTTCTCCGCCTTAAATAACCCAGAAACCAATTAGTTTGACAGCACAGAATTTTAGGAAAAGAAAGAGTGATCGATCGATACATAGTTAAGTACGTACCTCTTGCAAAGTAAGGTGTGGTAACCAGGAAGAGAAGAAAGAGGGTGATGAAGGTAGAGTACTTCATGAGCTCCATGGCATGCCAATAATAAGGACCTAATATAGCTGAGTCGTGTGTCAGAAACTCAGAACCCAAATGAGGTTTTATATAAAGAGAAGAAAGGACTCACGGAAGAAGCGAGGCAAAGGTAGATTAGGCATGCTCTTCAGCTTTTTTCACAAGTGAAACAGTCGCAATCTTGCACAGCAATAAGTTTTTTCAGGAACAGATCGATATGGATGTGCTGGGTTGGAAACATTAATGTTCTGTGCAAGTGTTACCTGTATATTGCAAACACCACATATACAATTTATATTAAATTTTCAGCCTTTTTAGTACTATTAAGTTTTTTCTTTCTTTTCTTTTCTTTTTTCCTTTTCAATTTTAATTTGTTTTGGGACAAATGCATGTGTGTATAATTGAATGCGGGGACATCTCATTTAGCCCTCCTTGGCTGGACTTCGCATTAATTAGTACTCTTATTTGGCTTTAGTTCTGCTTCTTTTTGTCATCAAAACTACATATTATGCATTTTGTTTAAATGTGTAGCTAAAAGAAGCGATTTTGACCGATAATTTGGTATGTAGTAGCCGGTTGATGAATTCGATAGTTATGTATATCGCCCTACTTGAATACTTCTGAAATATTTGTCAAATTATTATATTTAATCATGTGTTTTTGTTCTTTCTCATAAGAACAAAAAGTGTTGAGAGAATGAATACAATGGAAATAAAAAGCAAGATGTGCATCCAATAGTCTAGTTCAAAGAGACTAATGAACATGTAAGTAATTGGGTAGAGTAAAGTTGCAAGCGGAGATATGAAATTCTTTATTTCACTATTATAAAGAAAAGTTCAAAACCGATGGTAATGCATACTTATTATCTCATATTTCGGCTAAAAAAAATTTCAAAGTATAACTCCATTAGTGTAGTATGTTCTCTTTGTATGTATATCATACAATTGTAACATATGTTCTCTTTATGTTGAACATGAAAATATAATTACAAACTAAATGCCCTCGAGATCTTACACAAAAATGTATCAAGATGTAATTAAGACGCATGGGAAGGAAAATTATTACATCAAACACAATTATGAGAGATGCTTTGAGCTATATACTTACAAAATGATCGGCCACCATATTAGAAGAAGAAAAGATTTGTGAAACTAGTAGTAAGATGTTGAATGTCATTGATGAGTGTCTACCCTCTTAAAAACCTTGAGATTCTTTTGACCCTCTTGACAAGGAAAAGAGAATCAACCAGTATATTTTTTCTTTGGCCTAAATTGATTATTACATTACTTTTCATCTAGTAAGAGAGATCGCCTACATCACTTTTTGTGTGTGTGTGTGTGTGTGTGTGTGTGTGTGTGTGTGTGGAGAGAAGATCGAGTTTGTGAGATTTACGTTTTACCAGTATCTCTATCCATCTGGTGACGTTCTTTAATTTGGGTAGCAAGAACAAGCCTAAAGGTGGCTTCCCGAAAGTTGAACTTGGACGCCAAGAAACCTAAGAAGAAATTTAAATCTTCTACGGTGGTAGTGGACGTTAAGATGGATGCTCTAATGGTGTTAGAGTTGGCAGAAGAGGTGGCCGTGGGGGTTAGCTTTTCTAAATAAGGTCGTTTACTTTTAGCTTAAAAATAATTGAGGCTATAACTTGAATTGTTCAGTTTTTAGTCTTAGTATTGTCTGGTTATTTGGTTCTCGAAGCTTATCTCATGGACTCATGGTGATATTATGTTAGGGTCGTTTTGGTTCCTAGACAGTGGTTCAATTCTGACGTAGCCTCTTTGGGGTGAATCATTATTTTATATTACCTACATTTGCTATTATATTGGAGTGACCTCCTTCTTAAAAAAATAAATAAATAAATAAAAATAATAATCTATCTTGTGACCAAATGATCTATCAACCTCACTCATAAGAAGCATTATTGATCACCTAAGGTGGATAAAAGGGAAGACTAGTTGTTGTGGCATGGGATCATTAGAAATAATACATTGCACCGCAGAAAAGCTTTGACGTTAACCATGTCACACTCCATAATTCTTCATTATAACAACAAAGGATAAAGTGGCAAAAATAAAATTTATGAACCTAGGTTGCCTAATTGCTGATCATTGTATCACATGAAGCTGTAGTTTTTCTTTCTAATTTAGGAGTAAATTTCATTTATAACTTTCAATAAGATTCATAAGTCAAATTAATATAATTGAAATAATGGACTTATGTAAAAACTTTTGTAAAAACTAGTTGTAGCTTGTGGCGGTCCTATACCTGCGACGGAGTAGGGTGGTGTCTCACCTCTCTCTCGTCTACCCTCGTTTCTTATGTTATACGTCACAATTAATTCTTCATTACAACACCAAAAAGAATAAATCGACAATTATAAAAGTTACAAATCCAAGTTACCGAATCTCCTATTATTTTATCACATGATGCTATACATTTAAAAATTCAATGAGACTCATAAATCGAATGTAAAAAATGCAAACCCTAAAAAATATGAAATTATTAAAATCTTTATCATAAAAGTGATTGAATTAAAAAGAGAAAAGAGTACACCACCTTAATAACTAAGAACTATCCTCAAGTAAGATTGAAGGAAAGGGAAGACATATATGGTGGCTCAACTTTAAAGTTTAAACTTTAAACCAAAGTTGTAGACTTGTAGGTGACTATAACTAAAAGACAATGTGTTGCAGTATTACAAAATTTTAGGGCCCATGAAACTGCCTCTAAACTTGGAGCTAAATTTCGTATATCATCCATTAATTAGGTCTACTTCCTTACTGAATACGTTAGGCCATCTCCAGTAATGAATTATATATATACGAGATTTTTTTTTTTTTTTTTGAGGTAGAAGAGGTCAGCCTTTATTGAAAAATCGGAAAATTACATATGATAACAGTCAGCTGCAATAGTAGCTAATAAGAATGAAGGAGGAGAAAAATAAAAACATTCATGTACTAGAGAACTAGTGTGCGCAGCCATTAGGTGTGCAACCTTGTTGGCATCTCTTCTAGTGTGAGTAATCTGCAAATTGGGATTTGAAGCCAATATGGAGGTCAAATCCTCATAGATACGACCCAAAAAGGAAGTGTTAGACCCTTCAGAGCTAGATAGTTGTTGTTGCACCATCTCAGAATTAGTTTCTAACACAGCAGGTAACAAATTTTGAGCTAAGGCAAACTCAATTGCCATCTTACATGCCAAAACCTCTACATGTTCTGGCGAAATTAAACCCGCCAACGGCCTCCCACCACCAGCCACCATACTGCCATATTCATCACGAACCACAAACCCAACACTTCCCACTCGTGAGACATGGTGAAAAGAACCATCCACATTTATTTTCAACAAGCCAGATGAGGGAGCTTTCCATCGAGCAATTATAGGACGACCACTCCCTTGAGTAATCGGTCTGGTATTATGAAATTGAAACTCATGCAATCTTACAGTAGACTTGAGAAACACATCAACGTACAGCATGGCACCTTTTATTGTCCCAAACTCTACTATTTCTCTCCTTCCAAATGCCCCACAAAAGGTAGATAAAGTCCCCCAAGTTCAGTAATGAAAGGTCATGGACACATAAACTTAACCAATGCAACAAATCACAAGATATTGCATAAGAACTTAAACATACTTGGGCCAACACTCCTCTACTTTGGAGAATCTGTCTTGTAAAAGGGCAATCACGAGTAATATGTAATGTAGTCTCCAATGCACTATCACACAAAACACATACTTGTGACTCCAACACCACCCTTTTAGAACCGAGTCTCTCCATGGATGGAAGAACATTATGGCACACTTTACATATGTGAATCTTTACCGAATGAGGAATCTTCACTTTCCACAATTTTTTCCAAAAATCAGTGTTAACCGATAGCTCAAAGGGTACACAAGCAGGAGAATGAGAGAAGGAGAACATGTACGCCATTTTAACAGAATATTTCCCATCCCGTTCCAATTTCCAGACCAATCTATCATCAACCCTTCTCAAACTTAGAGGCACACTTAAAATGGCCTCCACTTCCTCTAAAGAAAACAATCTAACAATCATATCATAATTCCAAGCACCATTAGTAGTGCGCAAATCAGAAACCTGAGCCACTTCAGCAAGACCTGCTGCATTCTCATGAGGCCTACCACTAGGCAAACTTGGCAACCAATTATCATTCCAAATATTGACCTCTGTCCCAGAACCAATTTGCCAAAATTTGTTTTGCTTCAATAGATCCCTTGTAGAGAAAATACTCCTCCAATAATATGAAGGAAAAGAATGATTATCTGCCAACCAAAATGAGCTTGTAGGGTAATATTTTGCCTTAAAAATTCGAGCAAACAAGGAATTAGGGTTAGAAATAACCCTCCACACTTGTTTAGCAAGCATCGCCGAATTAAAGCTAGCCAAGCTACGAAACCCTAGTCCCCCTTCTTCTTTCGGATTACACAACGCATTCCATATTTTCCAATGAATCTTTCTTTTATCCATTGTAGATCCCCACCAAAACCGAGCACAAAGCTGTTCCAAATCTTCACAAAAACTCTTTGTCAATTGGAAGACACTCATATCATAGGTAGGTAACGCTTGAGCTACTACCCTGATCAAAATGTCCTTTCCAGCACCACTAAGTAACTTCCCTTGCCAATTAGAAAGCTTCTTAGCCAAATTTTCCTTAATGTACTGAAAGGTTGCAGTTTTCTTTCTCCCTACATAAGTAGGTACTCCCAAGTATTTTTCATGGGAGTCAACAACTTCTACTCCCAACAAACTGGATATTTCTTCTTGCATAGCAAAGTCCACATTTTTACTGAACACCATTGAACTTTTGTCAAAATTAACCAATTGTCCTGAGGCCCTCCCGTACGTTTCAATAACTTCCTGAATCTGGTAACAATCTTCCAAAGAAGCATGAGCATATAACATACTATCGTCAGCGAATAAAAGATGATTGACAGAAGGGGCTCCATCACAAACCTTAATACCTTGAAGCAAACTTAACTCTTGTTTCCGGAGCAATAAAGCAGAGAAACCTTCTGCTCTAATTAAGAATAAATATGGAGACAAAGGATCCCCTTGTCTCAGTCCTCTACTAGGAATCACAAGCCCCGAGGCCTTCCACGGACTAAAAATGAATATCGGACGGTACTAATACATTGCATCACCAACTCAATCCATGAAGAAGCAAAACCAAATCTGTCGAGAACTTTTTTCAAAAAGCTCCATTCCATGCGATCATAAGCCTTGCTTAGATCCAACTTCAAAGCCATAAAACCTTCATTACCCTCCCTCTTGTTATGAACAAAGTGAGCAGTTTCATTGGCCACGAGGATATTGTCAGTAATCAATCTCCCCGGAACAAAAGCACTTTGATATGGAGAAATCACCTCAGGCAAGATCAACTTTAATCTGTTAGCTATTACCTTAGAGCAAATCTTGTAGATAACATTGCATAACGAAATAGGCCTCAACTCTGACATATTTTTCGGATTATCGACTTTGGGAATTAAGCAGATATGAGTAAAATTAATTTCAAGAAGAAGTTGACCTGAATGGAGAAAACTCTGAACTGCTTCAGTAATGTCTGCACCAATAGTGTCCCAATAATGTTGGAAAAAGAGCGGAGGCATACCATCCGGTCCCGGGGATTTTGTGGGATACATTTGAAACAAAGCAGTCCTCACCTCCTCCTGTGTATAAGTAGCACACAATTGTACATTCATTGCCTGTGTTACACACTGTTGTATAGCTGCTAAAGTGTCGTTCACTGCTTCAAAATCTATATTGGAAGCAGTAAACATCTTTTGAAAATAAGTAGAGATAACTTTTTCCAGACCTGCGTCATTATCACGCCAATTCCCATTTTCATCATAAAGACCATGAATGAAGTTTTTCCTCTTTCTATTGTCAGCCTTTCTATGAAAAAAGCTTGTGTTTCTATCCCCCTCCTTCAACCATGTCACTTTGGACCGTTGCTTCCAGAAAGATTCTTCTTGTGAAAGAAGATTCTGCAATTTGCTCATCAGCTCTTTCTTTTCATTCTGCACCTCCACTGACACAGGAACATCTAGTAACTCCTCAAGACGAGCACGTACCCCCAACATCTATTGCTGCCTAGTCCTGAAAGCTCTCTTCTGCCAATCATCAAGCTGTATCCTTGTG
Source organism: Rosa rugosa (assembly GCF_958449725.1). Classification (NCBI taxonomy): domain Eukaryota; kingdom Viridiplantae; phylum Streptophyta; class Magnoliopsida; order Rosales; family Rosaceae; genus Rosa; species Rosa rugosa. Next base: position 12,427,372 of record NC_084826.1, on the reverse strand, counting down.
AACTCAATCTTCTTGGCTGCACAGTACATAGGACTTCCAGTCACGTCTGTCGCCCATGCTTGCTTCACAACCTCATCACAATCATTATGTTGAAGCCAGTAAGCTTCGAATTTGAACCGGTGCACTCTTGGTCTTTTGGCCAAGGGAACAGAGCTGGCTTGTAAGAGTATCGGAACATGGTCAGAATCACTAGGAGCTAGATGACACACTCGTGCATGCCCGTAGATATCCCACCAACAGGGTGTACAAACTGCACGATCTAACCAGAGTTTTGTGTCAGAATTCCACCATGTAGACATAGCACCCTGAAACCCTAAATCAAGAAGGTCACCATATCCAAGAGCTTCACGAAATCCACACATCTAACGTTCCGAACGAAGCATCCCCGCAATCTTTTCTCCATTATTCAGGATTTCATTGAAATCCCCAATAACAACCCAGGGTAAAGAATCGAGATCACGCAAATTCTGTAACAGTTGCCATGACCGATCTCTTTCTGTCGTCCTAGCATATCCATAGAATTCCGTTAATCTCCAACGTGGATCTCCAGGACCTCCTGCAATCTCCAAGTCGATGTGATGCGCAGAAAAAGTCAAAACTGTCGCTTGTACATCATCAGTCCAGAACATCGCCAAACCTCCTGATAAACCATCACTCAACACCTCATTTGAATGCGGAAATCCAACAGCCCGATGCAACTCACGGAAGTCAGCAAGAGTGCTGATCTTCGTCTCACAAAGAAAAATGATTTGAGGATGATTCTGGGAAATTAAATCCTTCATCGCCCTCTTTGTCGTGTCATTGCAGATCCCTCGGCAATTCCAACTAAGTATCTCCATATCCATGGTAGATCAGATCTTGGTTTCTAGAGCCCTAGAAAGTAAACCCTAGCAGAGGAGGCTAGGTCAACATTTGTAAATATATATACGAGATTTTACTCCAAGTTAACGGAATACTTATGAACTATTTTCAGTCAGGTAGAGTTTCCAATATTTTATGGTTTTACATTATGTTTTTTAAGGTATATATTTTGGATGAGGTATCTATGTGGAAGGAGTGGACATATTTTCGAATAAGTAGAAGTGGTAAAGGAGGAGGTAGAAAATGTGAGAAATTAGACAGATAGAATGTATGTACATATAGGTAGAATAAAAAAATGACCTTTTTTATCTTGATAACACAAAACTGCCTGTTACTAATAAAAAAATAATAAGAAAAACGACTAGCTAGCTAACAAACTTTTTTATTTTTTTATTAAACACCATTTGATAACCTATTGATCGGGTTTTAGCTTCAAGAAAGTAGGAGTAAAAACTTTGGGTTTCTTCGTGCAGTGGTTTCTCTCGTCCAGTGGCGCCCCAGCGCCGACGAAGGCTCTGCCTAGTTGGAGTATGGTGGCTGCAGTCGGGCGGGGATGTAGTTTCTTTGGGCATGGTGTCGGGCAGCATCTCTTTTGCTTTCTTATGGTGACGGCGGCGGTTCATGGAGCACAATGGTGGACGGGGAGACAAGGATTCAGCGGCTGGGCTTCTCTGATTTTGATGAGTGGTGATTATGGCTAGTGGAGCAGTGATTAGTGTCGATGGTCAATTGACCATGGATGGGGACAGTGGTATGTTGGTGTATATTCTTTATTGGGGTTTTAGTGTTTGATAGGGTTTTTTGGTTAGGGTTAATAAGTCCCCACTCTCTTAAGCTAGGGTTGGTTTATTTTGTGGTGTCATGGTTATGGTGCCATACCCGGGGACGATTAGGTTTATATTCGGTTTATTCTTATTGTCAATATGCTGACATGCAATCCTTGCACGTGGTCTTGGTTTTTTTGAGACACGGTGTCGAATAGGACGTAGTCTCTTATGCTATTGATTACGAGATTTTACTGAGAATCTTGGGTAAATTTGGTCTAAGTAGCCTTGAAAATTGACGTATTGCGGTTATAGTTGAGCCCATATCGGCTCATGGTACCTGTAACTGTCTTCTCTTGGGGTTTTGGTTTATGTCCCCCCCCCCCCCAATGTATGATTTCGGTGATTGAATGAAATTTCTTTTCTCTAAAAAAAAAAAAAAGAAAAAAGAAAAAGAACAACAACTAGCAAGCCGCAACTCTTCACTTAACTGATAGCATAATTATGCACCATCGGTTGCAACGGAAGTATAATATGAGCCATTGATTTTTTTCAAATCAAGCTGACAATATTCAGTGGAGTTTTGGCTGTGGATCCCATCAGAGCCCAAGAGTCACTTTGGAGCTACGAATCCCTCCCCACCCCCCTTTAGACTAGCTTCACACCTTTAGGCTTTTGCTTGCTGGAGTCTAAAACTTTGTCAAAAGGGCTACAAAGCCCAGTTTGGCCCTCCTACTGCAGATGGCCTTAGCCATAGCCTTCAAACCAATGAAACCATGAACTCGTAATTAACTAGTATAGGTGCCCGCGCGTTGCTGCGGGTTTTGGAATGGATTGTGGAAGTTTTGAAAGATAGAAAATTTAGTTCATATATATAAAACAGCTGTTGTTAAAACAGCTTCTCAAAAATAGATTGATTCATGCTCCATATCAGGAGCTAACATTATCATTAATATAGATGTATTGGTAATGATCAAATATATATTACAAATGCTATTAAAACAGCTTCTCCAAAATACAGTGATCTACTTACTCACCACAGTAAGCTAATGCACAGATACGATAGTTAATTTTACAATTAACAATATTCTGACTAACAAAGTCATCTTTAAACCACAGCAAGCTGATGCACAGTTACAATAGTTCATTTTACACCTCCAGATTGCAGAGCATCAATCTGGGTTTTTTAATTTATGGATCAATGACCAAATTCTGCTTCAGTCATTACATTCCCACTAAGAGAACCAATTCGTAAAATAAACGTTAAACCAACCAGTTGCTGGGCTGTTCAAGATAAAAAAGAACAAAGAATGAATTACAAAACTAAGAATGAAAAATAATAATAATAATAATAATCTGCATTAGTGAACAATATCTATTAGTAAAATGGGAAATTTCTTTCAAATCATAACCAAACAAAGAGAAATTCAATCACTGATTGATCAGAAGCTCAAATTTATGCATAGACATATATAGAAGAAACGTATGAGATAAGGAGGACTTGCCTGAGAAAGATAAAACTTTTTGTGCTTGCTAGGAGTTTGCAAATGAGTAATGAGATGCCAAGTCTGAAACCAAGAATTCATCTCCTCAAATAACATCTAGTAAGAAGAGCAAAAATAAATGAATAATGATGTAACAGATGCAAGGTGAAATGACTGAAGCTGCAGATACAATACTCAAAATACAATAAAGTAATGCGTGTCAAATAGCAACAATGCACATCAGATTATGAAACCAAATCGGAAATAGTAAGCTTCATTGACAATGAATACTCCCTTAAGGGATAGTGAGAACTAAGTGAGAAGTGGTGACAACTAAAACTGATCTCAATCCTTTCCTCAAAAAGAAAAGCAAAGATAGAGAAAACATAATTGCATGTTACCTTCAGTAAGCCCTGTTTAAGGTCATATGGAGGATCATAGCTGCAACCTTTACTATTTCTTGCTCGAGAATACCTCTAATGCTTATGGCTGCAACAATAGAAAGGTTTTTGCATAAAAACAAAAACAGAAAAAACTGAACTTTCAGTTTCAAAACCAAATTTCCATGCATCATGAAACAGCTGCACTGCAATTTCCACAACAGATAAAAAAGGTTCAACAGAAACAGAACTAACAAAAGACAAAGGCTAACAAATAAGAATATCAGGTCTCTAATCTCTATAGAACACAAAAAAGGAACAGCCCCTAAACTAAAAAGAAATTAAAACCAAGGGCATTACTACTTTTTAGTTGCAGCAATTTTGGAGTGAATGGTAGATGTAGATTAACTTTGCTTTTATGATTGTGATCAAATTGCTTTTGTCTGATATGCACCTCAAAGGGCGTGAGTTTCCATTAAAACCTAACAATAAAGGGTTCAACTTTGCTTTAATTTTAAAATCCGAATGTTTCGGCTATTAGTTTAACGTCCGACATTAAAACCTACAATACGTTTGAGCCACTTGTCTTCAGAACCCAGCAGCAACCTGAAGGAAAAAAAGTAGCAGCACATTAGAGATTGTACATTCGACATGCATAATTGCATATTATGAAATGATCATATCAAAGACCATCCAAGACAGCAGAACTTCATAGCCTATCTATACATCTAACCAAGAGCTGGAAAATATATCAGCACGTTCATATTGATTAAAAAAATATCAATCCACCAATTGAGTATTAAAAAAAAAAAAAAAAACTGAAATCAAGGTTCAGATGAAACCAGCAACCAAAAGGTTTGATTGAAGTATATAGGCAGTAAGAAGAAAAAAACCATATTCACATAAAGAGAGAGAAACCTATGAAAAGGTACACACCTGAGAAGCTAAGTCACTTCAAAGCCTAGAAAGAAAGAACAGCAACACAAAACATAAAGCTGAAGAGAAGAGTAATGATACACAATTTTTCATTGTTATCCCAATTTGGTTATCTTTCAGCTAAGGCTTCGAAACTAAACAACTAAATCAATGCTCTGACGTTATACCCCAAATCGAGGCATTCCCGACAGAGTCTTGACCTGCTTCCCATTTGCTCATCCTTTATAGTGAATGCAGTAATATACAAATTCTCCATTCCACAACCAAAAAAAAATAAAAAAAATTTACAAACATGGGAATAAAGTGGGAGGTTGTAACTTCATATCAAAAGCATACAATATCAGTAAAGTGTGAAAACCATTAAAACCAAAAGATGAAAACCAGATCATTTTTCAGCTTTTATGAAATCCAGAGGTAGAGGTTATAAACAACATCATAACATGCAACTCAATCATGACAAAAGTTCAATAAATCAAAAAGTATTATCCCCAATACTTTCTGATTTTGTACCACCAAACACTGCAAGCAGTTTTGTTTATTCTTATTACTACGTATAATCACAAAAACATAGATCGAAAACAGAACTTTGCTTTTTTAAGCAAATGTATTTACTCAGGTCTGAATTAGTTGGAATAAATGTTAATAACAGTTAGTAACTATTAGCAAGAACTAAAAGAAAAGGTACCACACATCGACTCTAGTTTTCAGGACTTGGCGGATCTTTTTATGATTGCCTCTACATACAATTGCTTATTAAGTCATGGAGAGGCAGTGTTTGAAAACTGAAAAGGATCTAACTCCCAGACATAGCTTTTCTTCTTCTTTCTTTCTGTTCATATCCAACATCAAGATTCAGAAGAAAACTAAATGTTCCTAACTGATTGTTATTGACCAATAAAAAAAATGAACAAAGCAGAAGCCAACATTCAAATTAGTAATTACCCTTTATGTGTACTTCCATCAAGTGTGTGTGCATCTGGTGAGATAGCATAAATATCAAAATAATCAATACCAAAATCCTCAACTTACCCCAAAAACTAAATATCCTCTCTGCTTGTCACTATTCGAAATCCTATTATCCAAAACTCAAAGACGAACTCTTCCCAAGCAGATGCAGAACAACGTCAAACCACTACAATGAAAACCAAAGAAACTAATGGATAAGAAATCAGAAGAAACCAAAGGGAAAAACAAAACGAATGGAAAATCAAATACCCAAATTCATGTTCTGCTTCCTCATCAAAACCCAACTACAACAAAGACAACAAACCAATGCATGAGAAATCAGAAGGAAAAAAAAAAACAAAAATCAAATACCCAGATTGCATGTTTGAAGCCACACCTCAAAGATCAGAAACAGCAGCTCCCCTGCCTTTCTGAACACACCGCAGCCTCGAAGTTAAGCCAACAACCCAAAAACTCCTCCATCACCAAAACCTCATCTTCTCGTCATAAACTCGACATTCTCAAAATGCAAAGCACTGTATACAAAACAAAAAGAAACAAAGCAAGAAAGAGAAACAGTCAGACCATTGAAAATTTAAAACCCAGGCTACGAAACAAAGCTAAACCGCATGAAATCGAGGAAGCCACCGTATAACCGAAGAACATCCAAATCCTACCAAGAAAAGAAAGCCAACTCTTCTCTTACTTTTGTTAAAAAGAAAACCACAAAATCCAAACCCACGTTAATTGAAAACTACCTAGATCGGTTGTTGAACAGGAAAAACCCAAAACGGTGATGTATGATGATAGAAACACTGAGAAACCAACAAAATAGAAAACCAAACAAATTCGAACCCATCGTAGAATACGTGGGATGATCAGTTCACTCAATTTCTGTTCAAATCGACCATCAACTTCTTCCCGTCTCCCTCTTCTTCAGTCTGAAACTCTCTCTCTGTCCCTAGATAGATAGAACACAGTCTGGAGCTCTCTCTCGCGCTATTTCTCTCTCAAACTGAAGCTCTCTGTCTATCTACCTCTCGGTCGAGTGAGCTATCATAGACACGATAGCACTGAGCAGCAGCCCAGATGTCAAAGCAAGAGAAACACAAACTGTGTGAAGCGAAGAACAAAGACACGAAAGCTTTGAAACGATACACAGGTGTCGGGCAAGAGAGATGAAGCAGGGACAACACGGTCTTTTGACCCATAACCGACTCGGCTCGAGCCGTCACTGTTCATAAGCCGATGAACAGTGAACTCAGAATTAGAAGATAGTAAATTTTGATGCCTCTATCTTATGTGAATTTGTATCAATACATGTTTGTATATATTTACGCTATTTTATGCGTATAAATTGAATTTGTACAATTCCAGCATATTCCAAACTTGGATGACACAACAATACTTTCACAATAGATTTTTGCACTATGCTGCTTTCACTTTTTTGTGGGAACATCGATTAGTTCAGATAACAGAAGTCTGTATTTTGATGGTGTCAATAGGCTAGGGTTGCTCAACATCGCCAGCTAGTCACCTCTCCGTCGACATTCTGCATTAGAATATTTCTTCGGCGTTGCAAGGCACTGCACTTCTCCGTTCGCTAGCAAAATATTTCTCCTTCTCTCAACGACCTGTTCCTACTCTGTTGGTGGCTAATCTAGAGAAGGAATCATATCAACGGTCAACGTTAACGTTAACGTTGGCCGTTGATATGATTCCTTCTCTAGATTCGCTTCCACCTAAGAGTGTTTGTTTGTCGATCTAATATTGGATCTAATGATAGTTACTACTACGGGGTTTCAAGGTCGTTGCGCCTAAGAAAAGTTGCAGTACTTGAGCGGTCAAGCTAATGTAAATCTAGTGTTATATGTGAAGCTAATGTAAATCTAGTGTTAAATTTGAGTATGAAGGTTAATATGATTTTTATTATATTTTGTACTCAGTAAAAAAAAAAATTGTGATCTTGAGCGGTCAAGCTAATGTAAATCTAGTGTTATATGTGGAGAAATCTTTTTTTTTTTTTTTGAGAAAGTGGAGAAATCATTTTAATTGAGTCACTATGTGACAAGTTCCTTGAAATGGTACCAGCTTGATAATAAAGCTATCGTTTATTCTCCACAAGAAATCTATTAAAAATAAATAAAAAAAATAAAAAAAACTTGGTGTCACATTTCCAAGTTATATCCTTAGTTCTTGTAGTTTCAGTAGCAAACCACAGTATTTACATTAGAAAACTAAAATTAAAAGGCTAGATGTGAATATTCAGCCAAAATTTTAGCACATATAGCAGAAACACTTTTTCACTTCCCCTTCTTTTCGGCAAAGACCACCTGACTGTGCTTTCTCTACTTCTCTGCATTTTTTATCGCATTCTGGGTGATTGTTGCATGGGGTCGTAAAGGATTCGCTCGGCTTCTTACAGCTTTTGCTTTTTCCTTCAACCATTGTCGTTGCTGAAAGATAATAATAAATTAATGACCTATCACAATAATGTAACATAAGTATTTTCTTTGTTGGTATGCTTTCATTTTGAACATTATCAATGTCATACTTGTCACAAGTTTCTGTAATATTCAAGAAAAAATTAACACTAATTTGCAATAGGGTTTTTGTCCATTTACCCCATTTCTAGAGATTTTTTTCCCACTTATCCCATTAAGTTTTTTTAATTCTCTCTTACCCAAAACACTCTAAGGAGGTCTTCCCTAATATCCCATTAAGTTTTTTTTTTAATACTATTTTATCTTCACCCCTTTGTTACTTAGAGAGAGAGAGAGACCATTGGAGACTTCGCCGGAGCCGGTCACCGGTCGCCAGATTCCGACCAACTTTGGCCGGATTCCCGTCACCGGTTGCCGGACATGTTTATTACCCCAATAAACATCTATTGCTCCCCAATGGAGGGGCAATAGAGGTATATTGGCCCCCAATAGATGTCTATTGCCCCCAATAGATGCCTATTGCCCCCCAATAGAGCAATAGACTTATTTTTTTCTTTTTTCTTTCCTTCTGCCCTCATTTTACCAAAAAAAAATGACAACAAAATGAGGAACTGCAATAAAAAAAACAAAGCCCTAAAATGAAACATGTCCACAAAAACAACAACGTGCATTCAATCCCCACCCATTATTTAAGACTCAACTCAAACTTTTCAAAAAAAAAAAAAAAAAAAAATTAGCCCATACTCAAAATGGCCGGAATTTCATCTCGAAAGATCCGAACCCGCTTTTGAGTGGAGGCGGTGGAGACTGACCCGACGCGGTGGGCGGGAGGACCTCCGCCAATGTATTCTGTGCCCTAACCTCCGCCATTGACGCCTTGAAGTCCACGTAGAACAAGTACTCAAAGTGTTTCGCCGTTCCTTCGTTCGAGTTGCTCACCAGTCTGATCGGACGATTCCGGTGCGGCGAACGCCGATAGCACCTTGAACAGCACCGACGTCCCTATGTCGTGCTAGAACAAGATCGATGCTCGTCTTCGACGGCTTCGGAGCCGTGTTTGTTGGTTGTTGAGGTGGCGTTGTGGGCGGCGATGGGAGGGTTCATCTGAGACTTGACCCTGGAGTAGTGGTCGGAGATGTTGATCATGACCAGAGGGTGGAGCTTGAACGTGAGACCACTGCTCGACGACTCAGCCATTCTTCTCCGATTTGGGCGTTTAGGCTTTTTTGCCTTTTTGGTTTCAAAGCTGATCGGATTAGAATTGCTTACTTGAGCCAGAGGCTAGAACGAAGCTTCGTGTAGAGATTTGATCTTCAACCCTACACTACCGTCACCGGTGAAAGAAAGGAGAGAGAGAGAGAAAGAGAGAGATGGCGTCGGTGATGGAGAGAGAGGAGTTGAGTGGCATCTGTGTAATTATTTAATTAGGCTGAGGGTAAATTTGTCATTTCTCCTTAAATTGGGTTAGTGGGAATAAAAATCTGTTGCTGGGGTAAGTGAGATAAATTTGGCCAATTTTGGTGCATTTGGTCAAGATCCCTTTGCAATATGATCCATAGTTACTCATGTCAAGGAGTCTTTAGTTATGACTTATGAGCAATCAAACTGTCATATCTGCAATTAAACATAACTCATGTAATTAAATTTGAATTCTAAGTAAAGAATTATGACTGGAAAGAATGAAATAATTCCAATTCTACGGCGTTTGTAGTCATTCAGGTATGTGTAGTACTGTAGTTGTTGGTTATACACCACTCAAAAAACATAATTCCAACTCACCCGCTATGATGTTTTGGTTTTAATTTCATGATCCCCAACAGTTATGGGGATGAAAGATCCTCAATATATTGGACGAACTAGGGCAGGGATGCGGACGACACTGGTATTCTAATACCCATTCAACCCTCCCAACTGACATTTCTTACGTACAAAAGAGGATTTTGACTTCTATAGTTGTATGCTTCTTTATTTATTGGTGTTTACGATATCTATTCATTCACTTGGAGAGTATTTTTAGCAGACTCTCTATCTTGACCTCTTAGTTGTTTTGGAGAGCATATTTAGCTTTTTATCGTTTTTAACAGATGCACCAGACTCCTAAGTGGCTTTCCATTTTAAATTTTAGCTATCTCGCTCCTAAATATAGAGAGCGAGATGAGGCTCTCTATAATTTAAAACATTCATTTTTGGTTATTTTATGTAATATATAAATACATTTAAACTATTTAATCTTCATTCAAAAAATAATATAAATTCAAAACTAGCTAAAATAGAGAGAACTGATGTAGAAGTATTTTAACTTTTTAAGCTAGCCAAACTAACTTTTTAGCTACTTTAGTTAAAATTTGACTAAAATATAGCTGGCATTGCTAAAGATACTCTTATCTAGTTAAGAAGAACTAACATTAGGCGAACCCTTAGATGTGTAATAATTACACATATTCAATTAAAAATCAAGACCAATATGAACAAATAGGCATATCCAAAAATATGAAAAAGGAATAGCAACACTAGGGATCAATTGAAATTTGATAAATAATGTTGGTTTCCTCACCAAATGAAGCAATCAGAAGGAAAGCAACCACAAGAACACCTGTGGTAGAGCCAACAGATTTTGCCATCTTTGAAAAACTTCGAGGGGAGATCTGTTGTTATTGGTAGTAGAATCAGACCTCCAACAATTTGGCAATCTTATTTCAAGTGATGCGAGTGAGGATATCCCAATTTTCCTCAATTTATAGGAAAGTGTTTTCCACTTTCTAAAATTTATTTCCAGAAAATTAGGCATGATATGTTTAGTATTTTTAGCAAGTCACAAGAGAATAGGCATTAGACACAGTCAATCACTAATTTTGTGAGGCTAATTAGTTGTGGTGCCAAATGTAGACCACATTTTATGGCTAGATTATTTCAAGTATAATAGATTGGTGTGTTTATGAAGACCACGTGATCATAAAAGTTAGGTTAGTGTGTTAGTATGTCGTGGGGCGTCTTGTTGGGTCCAACATCAACAACAGCTATGTCATGCCCGGAGAGGATGGGCATCTCATTCTGTGTTGCATATTTAGTATCTGTCACTTAAAGAAAATAAAATTCACACTCCTCATTTTACAATGTACATTTTTTCTCTCTATTTTTGATTGAAATTATTATAAAAAGACAAAACTAAGTTACTAAAAATAAAATTAATTATTACTAAAAAAATAAACATGGAATGTGGATTATAAAATAGTGAGTGTGAATTTCACTCCCCTAATTTAAACTAAGGAAAATTAGGGCATCTTCTTTGTCAGCTTAATTTATGTTAAATATGATTTTTGACTTTAACTAGACAGGTGGTTAGTTCATAACATGTAATAACGAATGATGTCCGTAAGATTAAAGTCTTCTTTATCAAACAAAAAATTTATTCTAAAATTGGTACACATCAGTACAACTCAAGATAGCTTCTATGTCACCGATCCATGAACGTTAATTTTGATGGTAAGAGCTTTCGGTTTGCTTGATGTTGTGAGGCGTTGGATTTACAAGGTGTGAGTCCTAATGGCTTTAATGACCGTTACTTGGCAAGGTTTATAAAGACTAGGAGTCTAGGATGCATCGGTCCATGTTGTACCCATTGTTGGTTGAAAAACTTATTTTTGATCCTGTGTTGATGCATGGGTGGTACTCCAACAACATATCAAGACTGAATATTACACATGATGTCACATTATTTGTAGAGGATGACTAAATAGATACTGCATAAGTAATTTCAATTGCTCGGTAATGCAGCAGTATAGCAATAACATATCTTAAAATCGAAGTTATAAGAAAACTTTGAATTCGCTGAAACATCATGTGTCATCTCACCTATCAATAAAAAGGCTAGTAGCCGAAAATCGGAATCAGTAACTCCAACCAAGCAGCACCATGTCTAGGAGACTAGGACCTAGACATTGGAAGGAGAGCCACACCACCAAGCTCCGGTGATCGACTAATGATCAGGAATGGCCAAGGTTTCCAACTCAGGAAGATGGATACTAAAACCAAGTGAAAGACGATCCACCACCGGCCATAGAAGCAAAACCTATCAACACCTCTATGAAATGACAAGAAGGAACTTTTAGAACCTCACAAAATGCATCGAGTATATGAAAATCGATACGGACTTGATACGTGTAGAAGGAAACTCAAGGAGAACCTCAAAAAGAATCAGGTTGGTTCGGAGGAGCTCGATGACAATTACATTACATCTTTAGAGTGTTTTTTCTTTTCTTTTCTTTTTTTATATATATTTTTTTTAAAAGAAAAAAAATTATTTTGAATTCCTACAAATGAAATATTTCATAGTTGACTATGCTGGTAAAATAATCTATTGAGAAGTCCCCATCATCAAGTAAATTACAAATGAACATCTTGGTTTATTGGGCTTTATGAATCCAATGTTCTATGAATTGTGTATATAGGTCCAATAAAGTCTGCGACAATCTGAAGCAATATTTGGAAGCATATACCGCAGAATGATAGAGCAATATAAGATTTTGGTATTCTCTCCCATGTGTTAAGTCAAAAGAAAGAAGGTTCCTCTTCATTTATTTGAAAATGTTGCAAAAAGACTTCTCGATACCATTATTGATTATTGGATTTATCAATGTGGTAAGCTACATCTAGGTAAATTCACAAATAACCGTTTAACACTTTAACTTGAACTAATATTAGATTGTTTTTGTATTCCGACCTATTTTTTGTAAATTACACGTCGCCAAGCAAAGGTCCAAGTGTCTGCAGAGAAGGGGTTGGCGCGCTTGAGGTTTTGGCAGGATGGTTGGCGAAGAGTTAGAACTGGGCGTTTTGACGTCGCTTTTCTGTGCAGATCCGGCATGGGGCTCGAGCGTCTGGGCGCGCTTATGGTGGACTTCCATATCCAGCGGTGCTACCACGAGTGGGTGGAGGGATGGAGAGGGGCGGTGTTTGGGCATGTTTCCTCTCGGGTCTGGATCCCCGATCTGGATCCAGGCTGCGTAGGGATGGGATCGTGGAGTTGGAGGGTGTCCTCCTGTGGTGGTCCGACGGCGATGTCAGAGCTGCGGTGGTGGAGACCTGACGTCGATGGCAGAGTGGTGGGCGTGGTGGTGCAGGCGAGATCTTGGGCTGGGCGTGAAGAATGGAGGCCGACTGCGCTTGTGTTCTGGGCTCGGGCTTTGTTGCTTGGGCTAGATGGAGTTTGGGCTCAGGTCCCAAAATGTTTTAATTTTAATTTTTGTTTTATTGCATGTTAAATTAGGGTTTAGTTTCTTTTGGTTTGTTTTTCAGCAATAAGTTATTTTCTAGGTTTTGTTTTAAGTTTTAGCTGTTGGGTCGGGTGCACTGCAATTTTGGCATAGACAATCTTCTATTCAGCGGTCTAGAGGTCGTTCCTGTTCTGGAGTTAGGTCAGCAGCGGTGGCGAAAATGTCTGGCGGTGGCATACTAGCATAGACAATCATCCTTGGCCTTCTTGTGGGATTGTTCCTGTCTGATCTCGAGTCGGAGGTGATGGCGATTTGGAGCATTTATGGATTGATGGTGTTGACATTAAGGTGGCAATGGTCTTAGGTTTAATTTAGTCTCAGGTCTGACGGTCTAGCATTTCTGTTTGGTCGGGTTCGAAGTCACAACTAGTGTAGACTTGGTCGATCAAAGGCAGGTCAGGAGGACTCTGGGTGGCGAGTTAGTGTTGACAAAGTTGTGTGTCTGCGCCTATTGTCTTTGCCTTTTAATTGTAGTGCAAGTTAAGTCTGTAGTTGAGTCGGGGCTTGTTTGGCTCCGTTAGTCAGTCATGTTTGAGTTCTAGTGTGAAGTCCAATGGCCATTTCTGTGTATGAGATGATGCCAAAACTCATTGTATCCAGTTCATTATTAATGAAATTTCTTCTTGATAAAAAAAAAAAACATAGAGCTTATAATGAGCACTCAGCTTTTAAAAGTCGAAGTTTCACTTGCACCACTTCAAGGTTTTCGGAGAGTGAGATACATAAACTTTTGAGAAAACTTCAAGTCATATACAACGCATGGTTGTCTTTAGGCTTTAGGAAATTTAGTTGTGTATTTGAGACCGTTAACTAATTATGACAAGGGGGAAAAAAATTTGAGAATTAGCTGACACTTCACCACTTCATGGATCCACCACTCCAAATAGGTGATTGTCAAATGAGCTTGTTTTGTTGAGTTTATGATTGAAAAGTTAATTCTTGTGTTCGCTCAAATATAGTATAATCTCATATGTCCGTGTGAGACTTTCATATGCGAGTCATGAAATTACTATAAAAAAGAGTATTCTTAAGTGTGTATGTAAGACCCTTGCAAAGTACCTACTTTATCACAATATTTGAAATCCACCATAAAAAATAAAAGTGTCACATTGAATTTGAGTTCCTCTTTCGATCCAAATTTATGATGCAGTATCCAATAAGACAACACCACCACCAAGTAACATGTATATTACATGAGGAAATCAAGAAATGGGTCTCCTCAAACCCTAATATCATATTAGCTTCAACCCTTCATGCAAATGAAAAAGGTTGGTCAGAGTATCCAATGGTGTATTATACTAATCCAAGTCCCATATGGCCAAAAAGCAGAAACACCCAAAAGAATCCATGGAAAGTGTTCCTTGATAACTCCAAGACACAGAAAAACTAGTTCTATAATGAATGGCAGTAAAGTCTGCAATTAATAAAAAGCTGCACATGAGGTTGTTTTGATGGCGATGACTCGTAGCTGAAACAAATGCAGAGATAGAGAAAATAATGAATTTGTTTCAGGCTTCTCTTTTATCTTCAGCTTCCAGTGTACATTTTTTTATATAACCAAACTGATAGAGAGTTCGAGGCCATGGAGATTCCCTCGTACAGCCCCAGATGCGATTAACTTGCACCGAAAAATTGAAAACTATATTCACTGTTCAGTCAGATACTAACATCAAATAAAAAAAAAAGGAAAGTGAAAACTAATTAATCACAAACACTTGGTGGGAATGAATCAACGAATCTGGGTCGAGCTTCTCTGCTGCTGTTCTTGCTGGTTCTGACTTACACCTTGTGAGAATCATAGGCCGAGCAGAGTCTGATCCAAACTCCCCTTCATTCGAATCTTCAATGCTCGCAGATTTGGCCATTCTTTCTCTGATTGAGTTTTCCAATCCCTTGAAAATTTCCATCTTTTCTTTATTTTGTTGCTCAGTTCTCGATTCTTGTTCCGAAATGGACTCTCTTTCCGATGTGGGTCTCTTATTTTCGCTGCCATTTTCTCTGTTTTGGGGCTCGATGCTCTGTTCTGCTTCCCCTGTTTTGCTCTGTTCTTCTTCCCCTGTTTCTTCTTTAGCTCTGTCTGGCGAGCCCCAAAATCTACTAGCCAAAGAAGACGACCTGTACGGCGCAGATCTGCATCGAGTTAAGAGCAAAGCGTTCTTGGGTGGCGAAAAGCTAGAAGCAGCAAAAGCCTTGGCTTTTCTTTCAAATTCTGGTTCTTCGTGTTCTTCTTCTTCTTCTTCATCATCACCTGAACAAAACCCATCAATTGCTTCCCCAAATTGGGTCTCAACTTTTGGTGGGTCTTTTTCGATTTGAACTCTGGTGCAAAACCCAACTTGAAAAAACGGAACCCATTTCCGCCAGAGGTGTCTGCAAGACTTGGGCTTGATTTTCCCGGGAAAATCGCTGCAGAACACGGCGTTTTGGATCCACCCGAACCGTTTCCGGGTCGGAGCTCCGGCACTTCTTCCCCGTCCGCGTCGCGAAGAAGCCGCGGAGGACGACCGCCTGACCCGAACCTGGCCCATGCAGGTCACTTTCGGCGACGACGGCTCTTGTGTTTCGACGGCGGTCGTGTTCTTCTTCCTCACGAACATCGGACTCGCACGTAACCGACCTCGGCTTTTGCTCCCGACATTGCTCCTCAGAAACCTCATCAACGGCGGCGGGAACTTGTCGCTCCGACCCGGACTCAATATGGGCTTCGCGGGTAGCTTCATTTCCACCCACCAAGCCTCTCTCTCTCTCTATCTATCAAGCTCAAGATTGAAAGAAACTCTCTTGCTCTGAAATGGGTGACTATGAAGCTCTTTGCTCTGTTTTGGCTTCAGTTTTGGTTTCTTCTTCTATTTTTCTTTTTTGGTGTGAAAATTATTTTATCCTGTTTTGGTTGCACACTTGCACGGATGGTGAATCGGACCGTAAAGATTTTGGCTATTTTTCAAAGGCGGTGTAGTGTAGGGTTCTGTTTGGACTCAGAGGTCAGTTTTATATTTTTTGCATTTAACTTTTGGGACACTACTCGTAGCGTATGCAATAAAATATAGCCTCTTGTAACAGTAATCACCTGCATTTTGTAAGAAAATCTTGATGCAATCTTGACCGTCGGATCTTCATAAATTGTGGGGTTTTGTTTTGACTTTTGAAGCAGGAGGGGATGGTGATTGATGCATGCCTTCTTTTCAATGAAATACTCATTATGTCATTACTAGTGTAGTTGGTCTTTCCCTTGATCATGTAAGTAGGGTTTAGGGAAGGAAAAAAACAATGTAAGTAGGTTAAAACTTAAAAAGGGAAGGAAAAAAACAATGTGGGTTGTGTTTGAAACATTTAGTGTGATATGAGCAATTATGGGATAGATTAATAATTTTATGTGTGGTTGTACCGATAAACCTTCCAATTGACTAAACAATGCAAGCACATGCATATACACCCCAACCTAATATGGAATTGACAATTCAGAGACTAATTTGGCTATACCACAGGAGAGAGGGAGAGAGAGAGAGAGAGTATAAAAAAAGGGGAGAAAAATTAAAAAAATAGAGAAAAAATTAAAATAATAATAAAAATAGAAAATGAGGGGCATAATAGTCATTTCGGATCATTTTGGAATTGTTATATGAGAATTAGAGAGAATAAGGACTATCCAGTTTAATTTGAAAGGCGAGGGACTAAACTGTTTTTCAGGCAAAAATTTGAGGAATAACAAGTATTTAATCCTAAGTTAAATCGCTCTTTTCTAATATAACGCAAATTGTTCAGGACAATCATTTGCAAGCGCATGAGCAATTTCTAACCGTAGATATATACATAATTCACAATAACCTACTTACATCAAAGCTTGAGAATCAAACCAAAAAAGAAGATAGCTGCGAGAGCGGAACAAAAAGAACAGAAAAGCAAAAGCAAAGAGAGCTCTCTCCAAGCCGAACGCCGCCGCCGCTTCGGCCGCTGCGTTCCGGTCCGGGAGAGGATGGTGGTTCCGGCTAGTAGCAGGGTTCAATGGCAGCGACTCGGTCCGGGATCCGAGAGAGGTTGTTCGAACTTGGAGAGGGCAGATCGATCTAGATCTGTTCTGGTTTCGGGGGCGTGCACAGGGGTCTGCAGGCGTGATTCTATGTTGTTTCTGGAGCAGTTGGAGTGGCTCTGGGACACGGATGGCCGGCGGCGAACCATGGAGGCTCAGGAGGCAGTTTCGATCTGGGTTCGGGTGGAGCTGGGTTCGATCTGGGTTTGGGGATGGACGGGGGTCTGCAGGTAGGGGTGGGTTCGGTTCGGTACCGGACATTCAAGACCAATACCATCTACCGTACCAGACACTCTTGGTACACAAAATAGGCTACCATTACCGGCCACAAAAGTCGGTATACCAACTTCTCGGTATCGGTTGGTATCGGTTGGTTGGGCCTCCAACCGAGTTTAAGATTGGGCCAGCTTTCAGCTATGGCCCAACTGAAATTGTAAAGGCTCAAACCTGTCAGCAATTTCCAAACAAAGGCCCAACCATAAGCAAATGAAAAATAAGCAAAAAACCTGTCATACATTACTTCAGTTCATCAGTTCAGTTCATCTCATCAATCATTCATCACTTCATAGTTCATACAAATTATAATTCAATAATTCACAGTTCATCTCATCAATTCACAGTTCAATAATTGACAGTTCAACTCATCAATCATTCCTCACTTCATAGTTCATCAATCATTCATCACTTCAGTCAATGAATAAGAATTTAGGTAGTTTCTGCAATTTCAATCAATGAACAAGAAAGCTGAAAGCTCAAGATGTAGGCTGCGAGGGCAGCGAGGCAGTAGTTTGTGACTGTGTAGAGCTGGTATTGGTCATTGTTCCCGCCACTCCTTGATTAAAAGCATTCTCTGCAAAATAACAAAGAGGAGGTTAAAAACAATATCACAATATCATTGTTCTGTAGGCCATGAATCGAATGAATTGATACGAGATTTCGGGGTTTGAAGCTTTGAATCGAATCGAACTTCAAAGGAGAGGTCGAGAGGCGAAGAGTTCTAGGTTAGAATCGAATCGAACTTCGGCCGTAGGCCATGAATCTCTGATTAGATACGAGATTTTCTGGGTTTGAAGCTTTTATCGAATCGAACTTCAAGCCTTCGAGGCCTCGAATCGAATCGAATTGAATCGAAGAGTTCTGGGTTTGAATCGAATCGAGAGCCGGAGAGGGTTTGAGTGATTGAGTCTGAGAGAAAGGGGTCGATTCGAGCCTCAAGCCTTCGAGGCCTCGAGGGGCTGAGGGAAAGACCGAAAGAGTGGTGGGTAGTAGTCTGTAGTCGTATTACCCCTTTAGGGTTTGGAGAGTTATAGTCTAATCGACGGTTATAATTTAATATGAAATAAAACTATTAATAATCAACGGTTTAGATCGATAGATATAAAATATATTTAAATATATAAATAATATATATAATATACGGTACGGTACGGTATACCGTATTTTTCAGAAAATCAGTACCAGTACCGTACCAATATGTTCCTCTCGGTTCGGTATTACCGTACCAATACTTCAGTAGCCAACATTTTCGGTAACCAACTTGTTTGGTTCGGTTGGTACACGGTTGGCTGGTTTGTCTCGGGAGGATTTGCCAGCCCTATTTGCAGGTGTGATTCTGTGTTGTTTCTGGGGCAGTTGGAGTGGCTCTGGGACACGGATGGCCGGCGGCGAACCGTGGAAGCTCTACGGCAACTGGGGGCTGGGGGACGGTCGCTGCGATCCCGATCTGGTCGGTTCTGGATCGGGTTTTGGGCACCGATCGGGTTGAAGAAGGGCCTGCACAGTGTCGTGGTAATACGGCGGTGCAGGGTTGCTGCGCGGCGGCGTCGGTCTACTCGGGGGCGGTCTGGTACCGGCGGTTGCAGATCGATGCTTGCTTGGTGGGCTTCCGCTTTGGGCCTCTGGGAGAGATGGTGGATGGGCCGGGCTTCGGCTGTTTGGCTTTGCTGCTGTTTTTTATTTTATGTTTGTTTTATCTCTGTTTGTTGCTTTGTTTGTTTAGTTGTTTGCTGTTTGTGGGTTGCTTTGCGCATGCTGCGCGAAATAAGTCCCTGCATTCGTTGTGTAGGGATCGTTGGGCTTTTTGCCCGTGGGTGCACTCTTTGTGCCTTGTCTGCTCTAGGGTGGCGGCGAGTTCCTTGCTTTGTCAAATGGTCGCTGCCTCCTAGTGGCAGGGTGAGACTTCTTGCCACTGGATGGAGATTCAAGTGGCAACATGATAGGAAAGTTGGTAGTATGGAAATTACGCTTTGCTGCATTAAAGTTGCAGATCGAGTAATCTTTCCGTTGTGTCACCGCTGGGAAGCAAATAGAACCGTCTGTCGTGCGTTCTTTGCTAGCTGGTGTGGATTGGAGTACAAGTTTTTAGTTGAGTCGTCTCATGAATTTTTTTCTGGATGTACTCTAGTTGCATATTGTAATCTGGGGTTTAGGCACAATGTCCCCCCCTTGTATTCTCCGGTTTCATTAATGAAGGCTTGAGGGCAGCCGCACCGGCCCTTGTTCAAAAAAAAAAAAAAAAAAAAAAAAAAACTTGAGAATCATCTACATGCTCGTTGCCAACTGTTTGTCGCTAGCATTTCCGGCAGGGCCAATATCCGAGCAGTTCAATTCTTAATTCTTACATGGAAAGAACTTAGCTGACCAGGGCTAGTCAGCGTGGGCTGACCACACCCAATAAAAAAAAGACAGCTGTCCCTTAAAAAAAAAAAAAAAAAATTTTGGTTGAAACCCCCAAAACATCTCTTTTCTCCTTCATTTACCGTGTCGGAACCAAATCTAACCCCCCCCCCCCACACCATCCAGCTCTTCCCTACTCAACCCTCTTACATCTCCGTCGGCGACAACGGGCTCTCTTACGTCATCGACGGCGCGCCGTTTGAGTTCAAGTACAGCTACACCGAGACCCCGAAGCAGAAGCCCATTAAGCTCGGGGAGCCGCCCTACGCGCCGTTCAGCCCAACCACGATGGGCCGGCCGTGGACGGGTCGGGCCCCATTGCCTCCGAGCAAGAAGAAACTGAAGGAGTTCGATTCGTTCCAGCTGCCGCCGCCGCATAAGAAAGGGGTTAAGCCGGTGCAGTCGCCGGGTCCGTATTTACCCGGGTCGGGTCCCAAGTATGTCAAGTCCAGGGAGGAGATATTGGGTGAGCCGTTGACCGATCAGGAAGTCAAAGACTTGGTTAATAGCTGTGTTAAGACCAGAAGGCAACTCAATATGGTATATGTTTTCCTTTCCACTGGTCGTCGAGCACCGTAGAGGCGGGGGTTGAGGAGGGAAGAGGGTTGAGTAGGGAAGAGCTGGATGGTGTGGGGAGGGGGGGGGGGGGGGGTAGATTTGGTTCCGACACGGTAAATGAAGGAGAAAAGAGATGTTTTGGGGGTTTCAACCAAAATTTTTTTTTTTTTTTTTTAAGGGACAACTGTCTTGTTTTTATTGGGTGTGGTCAGCCCACGCTGACCAGCCCTGGTCAGCTAAGTTCTTTCCTCTTAAACAAAAGGGAAGAGATGTCATTAGGCCAAATTCCATTACTGAAGTCCCGTCTTCAAGGCACTGACCATCATTAGTCCAAAATAAAAGCACTAATCATGTCGTAGGTAAACGCGTAATCTCCCCACTATTCTTTTAGTGATAGAGACCCTATAGCCGTAAACAAAAATTCATCTTTGAGGTAGGAAAACGGACGAAAGCCAAATTCTCCAACACGCAACTCCTTAAAATGGCTCCACATTCCTATCATCCTGTCTCTCCGCAAAGCCAGAGACCCATCCACCACCCCACTAGAAGAAGTTTCTCGTTCCTATCAGTCTCACTCCTATTTTTCCAATCTTTGCCCCACACATTTCACACCAACCTACACTTCTCGATCAGTGCAATAATAGTAATTTGATTTGCTACTGAATTATGACCCCTTAGACCAAGCAAGAAAACAAAAGGTCAACTTGAGTTTCAGAGGCCCTGAGAAAAGAAGCAGGGCAGGGCAAGCAAGTCAATGTGGGAGTTGGGGTTCTTCAACTTGGTAAATAGTGTCGAGCTCTAGACACTAAGCATTAGAATAGCGACTAGCAGAGTTTAATATTACATGGGCAGAGCAGAATGCAAGAAAGGCAAACTGCCAGTTTTGTTTACAAGGGAAATTTGCACATGTTTGTACACAGGTAATGTAGGGTTGCTTGATTTGGATCAGTATAGCACACCCATGACATTAAAATTGCCGGCTAACTTCCTATATATATCTATAATAGTCTAGTAAATTGGTAAATTACTACCATACCCCTTGGCTGTATCATCAGGATTCAGAATCTATAGGTCTTTTCATCCCAACCACTGGTTTTATTGACTCGGATCTCTCCGTGTTGTAATTCCAACCAGTGATCTGCTCTTGTTCATTGTGAGCCTCATTTTCATCATCTGGGAAACAAAGCTTTATGTTAGTTCTGGAACCAAGTAGAGTAGAGAATTAATGCAAGGAAAATGAGGAAGGTCTTAAAAGGAGGTGAAGTCCTGCCTGAGACAGTTGAAAGGGATAACTGAGTTAGGCGTTTAACACAGTCCTTCAATGCTTGAAGTTCAGTTTCTTTTTCTTGGAGTTTGGATTGGGCCGACTGCAGGTTGGATTCCAGCTCCACAATTTGGCTTTCCTGCTGTTCGATGAGCACATGGCATAACTTCTGGTCTAGTTCAGCTGGTAATACTCCTTGAAATTGCTCGATATCAATGCCTTGAGCTGCTTGTCCCTGAAATTTTTGTGCTGAGACTTCAGAGACAATATCCTAAAATGGAAACAAGCATTTTTGTAAGGAAAATAAGTCATGCAGAACATGATTTTCACCATTTCATTTTATCAAAGAAATGAGCAAAAGCACAATACTGTTATACACAATCAAGTCGCATAAGGAGTAGGTTTTGACTTTTGAGTACAACATATGGTTGTCACTCTTTGGTAGATCCAGGGTGTACTTAAAATTCTAGTAGTGATCAGTTATGATGACTGCCCAACATGCATGATTCAGGGACGCCAAATTTTTGTCCACAATTTTATAAATACTAATTGTTAGCTGTAGATGACAGCAACAGCATAAAGGCACATATTCAACAATTTCAAAGAGGCTATAATAGACTATAAAGAATTAAAGACTGACCTTTCCCAGATTTCTGAATCCCTCTTGATGAGGAGCTTCTGTGGAGCACCATGGAAGTTTTTGCAGTTCAGACTCAAGTTCTGCTTCCAATTGATCCATGTCCATCACCTCTGGCTCAGGCTCCTGTTCCTCTGTAAGAACACTACTTGGACATTCGCCATCATCAAATATATGAAAACTGGAAGCTCTCATATAATTAGGTTCACTGTTTTCTGCACTTGACTTCTTGAGTTCTGTCTGAGTACGCTTGCAACTAGGGCTCTGAACTTGTGTATTGGCTTCACTTTCAGAACAAGAAACTTGCTGACTCTGTGATGCTTTTCTTTTATTTAGCTCAGATTTTAACTCCTGCACAACTTTTGCAGTCTCATCCATGGTTGTGTTCAGCTTATTGATTTCCGCTTTTCCAGCAGTCATCATGTACATGATCCCAATGTTAAGTCCCCAACTAAACAATGAGCTGGTATCTGAAGAGTGCAACAAAAAGTAAACATAATCAATTTTATGAAGGGGATTGCTATACCAAGACAATAGTCACCTAAAGAAGAAAACCACTGGAAAAGCTTATAGAAGACTAAAATTTCTGTAACTATTCTCAAAACATGCCATTATGTATCTACAATATGTGTCTGATTAAAACAGCACAATGATGGAGATCAAATGCTTTCGTAGACTGTAATTAGACTTCCAATTAACAGCGAACTTAAAAGGATTTTAAGTCTTTAAAAAAAACTCATCAGCATTCTTTAGATCTCAACTCTCTGATACCTTTGCAATGTAATCATCTCAAGATAGCAGTAATATGTAATTGAATACCAGTATACTTAAACTAGAATACCACCAACAATGTTGGCTTTTCCTCTTCATCCCAAAACATCTTTGGAAGATTAGAATATTAAAAATCAAGGAGAATTGGATTTTTTTTTTTTAAATATGCTTTTATAGCAAAGAAACCATCAGGGTCCACTAAATCCTTCAGCAAAAGGAGATTCTTATGTCAAATGAAACACTAAATCCCTTGTAATAAGCTTGGCCCCAGAAATCTTCCTTACCAAACGATAATATTCTATACAAGATCCTTCCAAGGTTAGGTCATGGACTCATGACATATGATTCATAGTATTTTCTTTATTAAAAAAAAAAATCTACGAAACAACAAAAACTCTTTTCCAAAAGAGAACTTTTCCTCAAAAATTAGTACTTGACCCTACTTGTTTAAAATTCAATTGGGAATATAATGGGGCCAATAATTTGGCTCTTGAATGCGTAATCAGATCCAAGTTCCACAAAGCTTACACAATCTAATTAACCAGAAATGATCAAACAGAAAAGTAATATCGAATGGAAAAGCAATAAACGTAAGCCATAAAAGAAACACACTGCGCATAATTCCTCATAATTTTCACAGCAAGAAATCAAAGGCACAGTTCAGAGATCAAACCTTTGGAATCAGAAGACGATCCACATTTGGAAGCTACAGTCTTCCTCTTCTTCAAGCAAACACCAACTCTCCTCCCACTCTTCTTCTTCTGCTCCTCCACCACATCTTTCTTCTTCAAGCAAAACCTGGTCTTCTTCTTCTTCTTCTTCCCGCTCCCGCCGTCGCTCGAAAACCTAAAGATCCCCTCCTTGACCTGATCCTCGCAGTCGCTCTCCCACGGCAGCATCGGAGACCGAGAAACAGAAGCGACGGATCGCTGCGGCGTCGCATCGTCCGAGACGGCGTCGTTCTGCGGATCGGAGTCGGTGATCTCGGCGGCGGGCTTGAAGAGGTGGTTTTTGGCGAGGAGTCCGGTGGAGGCGGCGACTGCTGCGGCGAAGAGAGCCGGCCACATTGTAACTCGGTGAACTGACTCAGTGAGTGACTCGATCACTGGGAACTAAGAGAGGAAAGAGAGAGAGAGAGAGAGATCAAAATGGAGGCTCTGCAAATGTGAGTTGGGTTTTGGGTAGGTACTGGCTACACACGTGGTTCCCGGTTTCAGGGTTTGCGTAGTTGGGAATATTAAGTGGGTTTTCCCATTTTTTGAATCTTCTGGGGCTTCTCTTTCTGTTCCAGTCACCACTCTATTCAAATTTTCAATGTGATTGGGAATCACAGAGAGAGAGGGACAGTGGTACAGTGGGGCTTTGACTGTTTGGTTTAGTTTAGTAAATTTAAGCCAGCAGAAATATTATAAGGTAATTACACTCGAGTTAATCTCTAATTGGATTTTGGTTTTGCTGGCAGGATCACTAATTACCCTAATTAGATGGCAATTTGATAAATTAGTAATATTTGTTCTTTTAAGACCAATTACAAGTTGGTAAATTACTTAATTATTCTGTTAATCAATTAAGTGGAGTTGTAAATTACTTAAGAGTCTGATTCTTTCATTAAATATAGAGCAAATACCTACCTAAGAAATTTTCTTCAATCCATCACACTAATGATGTCATAATTGGCTCCAAATCATTTTTATGATGTCCAAATTGGTTCATACGGATTGTTTATAAGGACTTAAAATTTCATTTATATTAATTTAATGACTTGACAAAGGCGTTGATAACTTGATATCAGTATTAATTAAGTAAACAATTTTTAAGGTCGCTTTTTTATATATTCAAGACCTAGCCATCTCTCTCTCTCTCTGCTAGGGTTTCTCACCGAATTTATTTTGACAAAACTCCTCAAATCTAACCTAGAATCTCATGGAAAATTCCTTTGCTAATCTCATGGCTGTCTCCAATGACTCCGCCAGTGGTCTCTTGGTCCAGCAGGGACGGCGATGCTGCAGGACAACCATTGGTATATGGTTGGTCATCTGCTTGGTGAATCTATATAATAGGCTTATCTATTTTAAAGGGGTGAATTTTCATTTTTGTACTGCTTACTGAATCTATTTTTTTTTTTGAGTTGAAAATGTCACACTTTTATAAAGTTCAGCAAGCAGTACAATAACGACTTGCCCATAGGGACGTCAGAAGAAGCCATTACATAGAGCACACTACACTAGCACACCCCTCACACAAGCGTACTACTCAGCACACCCCTAGCACACCCACCTTTTAGTATTAAGCTCAGACAAAGAAAAATTAGAGCTCTGAAGAAAATTAAAAAAGACAACAGAGCCCCAAACTTTCTTCGCGTGCTTTCCCGCTCAAGCCAAGAAAAACACAGACCCACCCTCTTTTTGGACAAAAAGAGAAAGGCCCACTACTAAATTAAAAAATAAAAACATAGGCCAACAACGAACCCGGAGCCCAACAGAAATGGACCATATCCAAGGCCCAATTTCCGCAAACCCTAGAGGAGAAGACAGCCCTGGTGTTGCCGCCGCCACCTCCATGTGGGCCCAAAACCTAGCACTGCTGCTGCCGCCACCCTCTGGGAGACCCCCGCCATCGCCATGGAAGCTACTGCTCCCATGGAAACCATTGCTGGCGTCGAAGAGATCGCCGCTGCACAGGACATACTGCACAATTGGATCCGAATTCGAGCACCGGACCGCCGACAAGCAAGACCGATCCACCATTAACACCATCAGAGCTATGTAATCCCGAGCAAACCAACCTGGATAATCAAGGCGACGACCACCACAGGTCCAAGCACCACCGACGTCCGCAGGCCAAACACCGCTGAATTCCCCAGGCCAAACACCGCTATCCATTCGCCCCACATCACAAACAGTCCGATCCAATCTCAGATCAACACCACCATCACCATACCCAACGCCGGCGATGAGCAATATTAGGCAGAAGCACAGGAGCAAGGAGCCCCGACAAGAAATCCCGCCGGCAGCACCAAGAAGTAAACTAGAGAAAGGAGGAAAGATACCCTTCGCAGTCAAAAGCACAAGACTGACACCACCCGAAGATAGTCGCCGTCGAGAAA
Source organism: Rosa rugosa (assembly GCF_958449725.1). Classification (NCBI taxonomy): domain Eukaryota; kingdom Viridiplantae; phylum Streptophyta; class Magnoliopsida; order Rosales; family Rosaceae; genus Rosa; species Rosa rugosa. The sequence goes on along the minus strand of NC_084826.1, from coordinate 12,401,246 downwards.
CCTCCCTTGCGGGAGTCAGAGAAGAGAGCATCGTCTGTAATGACGGGAAACCTGTTTTTTTAGCCTTCTGCTTACTGAATCTATATAATAGGCTTACATATTTTTATCGAAAAAGGTTGAATTTTTAAAATACTTAAAATTGATTTTCCTTCATTAATTAAACTCTAAAAATCTATAATTTGATATATAATGGTTAAAATGATCCAAAAACAAAAGGAAAAATTGAAACAAAGCAAATTCAAAAACAAAGGGATCAAGCCCAGTACCATTTTGTTTGGTGGCATAAGTCTTCTCTCTGTAAGTGGGAGGTCGTGAGTTCGACTTACAATTTGTTGATTCATGTGCAGATTGATGTACGTATTGAGGATGTAATGTCATTTTATAGTAATAGCTAGCATAGTTGGTTCATTCAACTAACATTACTATGCAATTCTTGTAGTGATTCAAGAAACTTATTCCAGTGATTCAAGTGACATGCTTACAATACTGTTTGTCCAAAACCCTAGCCTCTTTGTCTAAATTGATTGCTTAATCATTATGTTTTTCGTTCTTCTGTAGTGTATTATATTTTTTCATAACTTCTGATGTCCGAGTATTAAGTTCATATGAGAATTGTAACTGTGAGCATCGGTGTTTTCGATTAATGTAGATACCTCTACTAGCAAGGCTATTTGCTGCATCACCAAGCATAAGTAACACTCTCTTTGGGACACCCACAAGCCATGGTGAGGCCCAACCGCTACTTGCATCTTGTAGCCCTATGTTCAAGCTACGCCACGGTATCCGGAAGTGGCAAATCCGTCGCCGGGAAGCCACCTTCCCGGCCTTGCCAACATGCCCTCACAAACTAGGCTTTCTACACTAGAATAGTTATCTTTGTTTGTCCCACATCGAAAACCATGTAAAGGAAGAGCACTCCTTCACCTATAAAAGGAATGCCTCCTCCCACTTAAACACCATCCCATTACATCTTTTGTAATCCCCTTGAGCCGCAAGGCTCAACACACTGGTGTAACATTCAAGTGGACGTAGTTTCCCGCTAAGGCGGGAGACGAACCACTATACATCTTGTGTCACTCTCTCTCTCTCTCTCCCTCTCTCTCTAAAGCTAACTAGAGGCCCCTCGGTCACTAACGTTAACAATTAATTTTTATTCTGTGGGGATAACAAAGATACATAGATCCTCTTCAAAAAAAACACAAAGATAAATAGATTTGTCATGTTGTTAAAACCAAAAGAACTCATTTCAGCATGTAGTTCACTCATAATGGTTCGAAGGGGTCCCGACCCCCCTACAATTTTGGTATATTTGAATTAGGACTAAATTCAGTTTACTTCCATGAGATTTTTGGGTCAAACTTCATGTTAGTCTCTGTGGTTTCAATTTAATCAAAAACACCCCTAAATTTTCTAATTTCATCAGCCGTGTCCAATTTCACTCGCTCTGTCCAAATTGGACGTTAACTAATGATGATGGGGCCCAATTTAGGGGTTAAATTGTTAATTTGACAATCCATGCAGTCAACGAGTCACCATGGGGTAGGAGTGAAATCCTTTGATCATCTTTAAAATATATATATATATATATATATATCCTATCCAGAGCGGAGCTCCGCTTTGAAATTAACATGTGAAGTTCGAGTTTTGGGTCACTTTTCGGTCGCAGATCCACATCTCGACCGTTCAGTTTTTAGATACTAGTGTATAGATCATCTTTGCAAATTTTCAGCCAAATTGATGATCGTTAAGGTATCTAACTCGCTTAAAACGAGTCAATCTAAAATGGGCACCATCGTCGTTAAATAACTTTCAATTTGGACGAAGCGAGTGAAATTGGACACACTGATGAAATTAAGAAGTTTACGAGTGTTCTTGATTAAATTAAAACAAAAAAAAACTGACATGAAGTTGGACCCAAACCTTAAGAGAGTAAACTGAATTTAGTCATTTGAATTAATATATTAATTAGGCCTATAAAAATTGAAACGTAAGCTTATGAAGCATTAGGGACCCCCCCCCCCCCCCCCCCAAAATCTTGTAACCAAATCAAATTATGAGTGTAAAAAATAAATGAATTATAATATTAAAAAACAAAATTTTAATGGATTGATCTTAAGTCTGTAATTACTTTCTTTTGTTTTTTTTTTTTTGAGGAAACAGAGTCAGGCTCCATATATTTCAACGACGTCACTGCGTCAATCTAGAGGAAATCGAAAAACCCTCATAATACAAAGCGATGATCAGGTCTGCACAAAGCAGAATACAAGCTGCCCAAAGCAACCAAATTATTACTACCCAACAAAACTGAAACCTAAAGGAACTGCAGAAAAGAAAACAAGAAAATAAATCCCTAACCCCACCCTATCCCGAAGATGGAACCACTGTCTTGAGCATTTTGACGCCTAAGACCCATATGGTGTATATCGCAACAAATCAACACAGTCACACGGTAACATCCAAGAGACAAGATAGGGTTAGACTACCCAAAAGGCTACCTCCCCAAAAGCCTAGACCAGCCCAAACTCGGTGAAAAAAAAAGGAGAACTGGGCCCACAACTAGACCCAGTTCACTAGGCTGCACAACACAACCCAGCAAGGCAGAGGCCCAAGCCCACTGCCAAAATCCAACTTTCTCACACCGCCCAGGCCAGCCCAACCTTCTCGGAAGGCAGCCCCGCCTTTCACCATTCATGTGGCCTCCATCGCTCCTCCACCATCCCTGGGTCCTCCTTGAGTCTAACCCAAAAGCAAAGAGCGATAAACAGAGGCACCCGCTCCGCCTAAGAGCCGAGACCTCGACCTCCGATCTGAAAGCAACAGGTGGTGTCGAGCCTCCGCCGGAGATCAGTGAACCTCCGCGAATAAAGCCCTGCACCACCACGGATCCGAGAAGAAAATCGAACCCGAAGCCTTAATCCACCACCCTCACAGCCACAACAGTAAGCTGCAGCAATCGGAGCTGGTCACCACTGGATCGAAACACACCTCACCCTCGAAAGCTTCAACTGAAAGCCGCCGCGAATCGGAGCCGCACCACCTCGAAATGGGCATTCGAAACAATCCCCAGAATCCAACGTCGCCAAGAAAGGATCTGCTCCGTATTCTCGCCGTCGCCCTGGTCTGGACACCGCACGGTCGCCGCCGCCACACGAAACCCTAGGTTTCGGCCTCTCGAGGTCGCTCTGTATTGCTCGGAGGACTCCAAGTCCTATCTCTCATGGATTAATTACTTTCTTTTGTTGGTTTGATAGTAAAGTAATTAATTATCAAACTAAAACAAAGTAAAGCAATAAATGAAAAAATTAGTCCATTTATAATAAAAATCCAAGCATACACTTCGGGGAAAATCGATCGACTTCATATATTTATTCAACAGTACATTTCTAATTTTCACGAGTTTTTAAATCTCTTTTCAGGTTTAGGAGGTGTTTAAAATATAATTTTGTTTGATTTTAAGATGAGAATAATTCCTATAATTAACAAGTTTGTAATCTTTAAAAAGACAAAAATACAAAATTTTTGAATTTAGTACTTTGTTGTTGAATTCCAACATTGTGATTGTGTATATATACTACTGTAATGTTTTGGAACCCCCTCCCCATTCAAAACCTAATTCCGCCTTTAGTCTCCTCCTAATGGTCCTGAATATATAATTAGTTGGCAACGAGAGGAATCTGCAAGTGGTTTTGAAAATTAAAGATGCTAATTTGTCTGAATCTGCAAAAGTCTCCTCCCCTACAACGTCCTCGATCAGATCGATATTTTAACGCTGTTGTCCGGATTCCAACCCTCTGTCTCTTTTCATTCATTATCTCCCTCAGTTCCTGAACTTCTCTATATCTTCTTGTTATCTTTTATATCTAAGTTTTTTTTTGCTGTTTCTTCTTTCCTTTCTAGTTCGTCTCTTGCTTGTTATTGAGACATATATTGTTTTATTTTTTTGTGGTTTTCAATGGCCTCAAGCTCCCAACTAGCATATGCAGCATCAATTCCTTCGTCAGCTCCTCGTTGGAAGTATGATGTGTTTTTAAGTTTTAGGGGTAGAGATACTCGCAAGGGTATTACATTCGAATTATACAATCGACTGCAAAATAGTAGTGGAATTAAAACATTTATGGATGACCAAGACCTTGAAGTAGGGGATGTTATTTCTCCTACTCTCCTTACGGCAATTGAAGAATCAAGGTTTGCAATTGTAGTTCTCTCACTAAACTATGCTTCTTCTCCATGGTGTTTGGTGGAACTTACAAAGATATGTCAATGCATGAAAGACAATAATAGAATTCTGCCACTTTTTTATCACGTCGATCCCTCTGATGTACGATATCAGAAGAGGAGTTTTGAGGAGGCTTTCACTAAGCATGAAATCTCTGGGCGACACAGAGAAGAGGTGCAGCAATGGAGAGATGCTTTGAAGAAAGTGGCCAATTTCTCTGGTTGGCATACACAGAATTATAAGTAAGAATCATACTTGTGGTTTTGGTTTATTATTAATATTATTAGTTTACCTGATTATATGACCCTTAATTCTTCCTTGCAGAACTGAAAGAGAACTTGTTGCAGCCATTGTGGAATCTATGTGCAGTAAAATACAACCTAGTGAAATTGAGTTTACAATGCCCAAGGGAGATTTTGAAGCATATGAAGCAACAACACAAGCCATGGATAAGGTTATGAAGGCGCTACAAGATGATGAGGTCACTGTCGTAGGAGTCTATGGAATGGGAGGTGTCGGAAAGACGACCATGGTGGAACATGTCGGTGCACAAGCCTGCAATACTGGGCTTTTTGATCATGTTATTATGGCCCTTGTATCCCAAAGCCCTGACTTCAGTAAAATTCAAGGCACATTGGCAGATCTGTTGGAATTGAAATTAGAGGGGGAGACAGAAGTTGGAAGAGCTCGTAGATTACAGAAGGAGATAATTAGTAGAAATAAGATTCTTATAATCTTGGACGACATTTGGGAGATGATAGACTTGTCAAGAATAGGAATTCCTAGCTATGACCAGCTCCAAAGACGCAATTCCAAAGTCCTTCTCACCACAAGGAGATTTAATGTTTGTCATTCCATGGAGAGCCAGTCAAGCATCCCTCTCAATATCTTATCAGAAGAAGATTCTTGGAAATTGTTTGTGAAGAAAGCAAGAAAGTCTTTTGAAAATTCGACTAATTTCTATGATATTGCAAGGAAGGTAGCAAGAGAATGTGCTGGTCTACCAGTTGCGTTGATAGCAGTTGCGAGGGCACTTGGAGATAAAGATTTGGATGAATGGAAGGAAGCAGCTCGACGACTGAAGGCTTCTCAACCTGTCCACCCTGAAGATGGGAGAGTTGTGTTGAAATGTATAAAATTAAGCTATGATTACTTGAGATCTGATGATGCCAGATCATGCTTCTTACTTTGCTGCCTATTCCCAGAGGATTATGATATCCCAATTGAGGACTTGCTGGGGTATGGGTTCGGGAAAGGATTATTTCAACATTGCAACACATTGCAAGAAGCCAGAGCCACTGCTTATTCAGAGGTCAGGAACCTTAAAGCTTCTAGCTTGCTTTTGGCGGGTAAATATGACGAACAGGTTAGGATGCATGATGTCATTCGGGATATGGCCATACTAATTTCGTTCTCTGAAGACGGCCAACATTTTTTTGTCAAAGCTGGTTGTGAACTAAAGAATTGGCCAAAGATCAATACACAGAACGGCTACTCTGCAATCTCACTGATGTGGAATGAAATCCGCAAGCTACCCGAAGAGTTGGTATGTCCAAAACTTCAAATTTTATCACTAAGGCATAATGTTGATTTAAATGAGATCCCAGAACCCTTTTTCTCATGTCCGAGTGCATTAAGGGTCTTAGATCTCAGTGACACTAGTATTTTTCTACTACCCCAATCATTTTAGTCTCTTAACCAACCTCCAAGCTTTGTATTTAGATTTCTGCGAGAAAATAATTGATATTTCCGTACTTGGACAGCTTAAGAAGCTTGAGATTCTTAGTATGAAAGAATATCCTCTCACAGAATTGTCGAGAGAAATAGGACGTTTGACCAATCTAAGGAAGTTGGATGTCAGTTTTGATAGTTCCCGGTTAGGAGGTATTGTCACAATTCCATCTGAAGTTATATCAAAGTTACGTAGATTGGAAGAACTGTACATGCTGTACTGTGGATTTTGGTATTGGGGGAGTAAAGTTAAGGGAGAAGAAGGAACTAATATTGGCTTTGATGAGATAACTGGCTTATCATACTTGAACATATTGACGGTTTGCATATCTGATGCAGAATGCATCCCTAAAACTGTTGAGTTGGATCCAAATTGGGTGTACTTTGATATATGTATCAGCAGAGGCAGAAGAATGGTACCTAGCCAGTCTCATTATGGTCATAATTTAAGATCTTTGATTCTTGACAAACCCATCAATACCTTACCTTATTGGTTTGTCAACGTGGTGACAAAGAAATCGGAGAAGCTAGAGTATGAAGACTGCAGGGATTTGAATAACATTCTTGTGGAATATGACCATGGGATGTTACATGGACTGAAGCATCTCTCTGTAAGTGGTCCTTGTAAGAAGTTGCAAGAGTTGATGAACACGATAACATGGGTTCCAAATAAACCTGTGTTCGAGAACTTGGAGGAGTTGCACCTGCATAGACTGGATTGCCTGAAGGAGTTATGTGTTGGTGAATTACTACCTGGGTCTCTAAGCAACTTGAAGGTATTATATGTCTCTGGTTGTTGTTATTTGGGGAATGTACTTTTACCATCAAAATTGTTACAGAGACTACCAAATCTGGAGAAACTAATATGTCATGCTATGGCTAGCATGAAATATGTGTTTGGATGTGAAGGGTTTGAGGCAGAACAATCAAATTTAAGAGAGATGAAGTTGTTGAATCTGGAGGCAGTAAGAAGCATATGTAATGTTCCAGCTCGATCCACCTACAATGTTCCAGACTCTTAAAAGCTTGTTCATTCACAAATGCAAGTCTCTGCGATATATTTTCACACATGATGTAGCTCAATGTCTTTTTCAATTGGAAGACCTTTTTGTAGAGAGTTGCCCTTGCTTTGAAGGAGTATTAATTTAAGCAAGCAAGGAAACAATGAACAACAAGAAGATCGTTCTTCCAAAATTGAAGAACTTAGTTTTGGTGGATCTTCCTGTGCTGTGCAGTGACAGTGATAGTGATACTATTGATATCAACTGTCCTTCATTGAATCACGTTTATGTGAAGGACTGCCCCCTCTTTCCATTTTCCACCTTTGCTTCTGAATTCCTCAGCAGGAAACAATTCCAACTCAATGATGAACAGCATTACTACTTTCTTCATAAGAGGTATGTCGCTAGCTGTGCCATAGACTCAATTTTCTTTTTCTTGTTAAAATTTGTTTGGTAACATCTATAATTCATTTGCTTTCCCAATCTTTTAATGGAAATGATTTCCCCACATCAGTTCATCAACCAAATTTTGCATTTTCTTTTCATTTTTACATTATTATTTGTTTGTTATCATTCTTGATGATAATAGATCGGTGAAAAAAGACAGCGCGCACTACACACAAAACTTCTTGTTCATGACGATTGCTTTGTTTCTCAACTCTACTAACTCAAATTACATGTATAAGATTGTATAGTTTGAAAGAAACTTTAAAAACAGGGTCCTTGTATACACATTATATATTCAATACATTACATTGGATCTTGATTCATCATTAATTTACTCTGATCTTCATTCTGGTTTACATTTTGCATTTGATTTAGGTTTACTGAATTATGTTTTTATTCTTTTCACTTTGATCGTGGAGTGTGGTATTGAGTTGACTGACACATTAATAATTACTGACTTATTTACCACTCTTATTTCACTTTGACTCTTAAGAATGCTGGAAGACTTTGGAGAAGACAAATAATTCTGAAGAGCAGTGAAGATCACAGAGAAAGACGAGAGAATTACCAATGGTAAGTCTTAATCTATCGCATGTAACGATGCATTTGCTCCAATTTCGCTATTGGGAGGTGCATATGACCATTCAAATGTCCTTTCTTTCTATGGAAATATTTCTTTAAGCTTGTAATTTTGCATAGAAATGGGCGATCCTTCATTAGTTCATACAAGTAAAATCAGTATTTGTTCTCACAATACTGAAATAATTGTTCGAGCTTATATATTTTCCTCAATTTCTTTGTTTTCTCCAGTCAAGGTGTTGAACATGAATGCTGTTGACAAAAAAAAACTGTGATTTTGTACCTATTTATGATCATTGGAGTGTGATTTTGTACCTGTGATTTTCTCAATTTCTTTATTTTGTACCGTTGTGGCTGTCCTTAAGTCTTGATTAATGAAACTGGCAAACTGCAGAATACAAAGAGGAGAAATAGAGCCTAAACCCCAGAGTACAATAAGCATCAAGAGAACGTCTCAAAATAATATCAGGAGTCTCTATAAAATCTATATATTCTAACATGTACCAACTAGCAAAGAGTAATCTACTAGTTACTTTATTTGCTTTGACAAAACGCTGATACAACGGAAAGATAGCTCGAACCTAAAACAACAATACAAGTAGTGCAGCTTTCCCATTATATTGTCGATCGAAATTGAGATCGTCGACACTTAATTTCATCCTACCACTAGGATGTTGCGACGATTTGATGAGACAAGGAACTCGTCGCCTAGCTAGAGTAGACAAAGCACACAAGGTGCACAAACCGAGACAGAACTCAGGTCACCCTATCACATAACGATAGGAACTTATTGCCGCCTTTGAGCCACATCTATTAAGAAAATAAAAGACAATATAAATTAAACCTAACAAAATTTGGGCCCAAAACAAAAGGCCAAACCCACAAGAAACCTAGCCTAGGCCCATGTTTGTGTGTGTGAGAGGCTTCGTACCCAACGCATGCCTAGACCACCGTATTTTGAAGACCTTTGAAGAGTTAAACTGCTTACCAAATTTTTGTTTGGAGAGTGAAATCCTCACTCCTCATTTTATAATCCACACTACAAAAATACAAAATTAAATATACTAAAAAATGAAACATGGAGTGTGGATTGTAAAAATGTGATGTTAAGATACTAAGAAAGAAAACATATAGTGTCGATTGTATAATAGAGAGTGTGCATTTCATTCCTAAAAAAAAAAAAAAAAAACTTAGTGTAGGAGAACAAATGTACCACCAAAGTTGGTGCTCATTGAGTTTGTCAACTTTTGGGACTTGGCCTTCACTGGCTTTTATTAGCAGGGTTGTGCTCCTTGATTATCATGGATATCGGAACTGGTGTCTTGATCGTGGAAACAAAACAAAGATGGTTCTTCCATACTTCTAGTCATGCATTTTCTTAATTAATTCAAATTCAATGATCATAAGAAACTAACTAAACCATGCCAACTTTGGTGAATGCATGTATTCTTACTTCCTCCTATATATATATTGCAATCATAAATGAAATATTGTTGGAGATCAGCCAAAGAAAAGACGTGCAAGTATAAGCACAATACAAGAGTAAGCAAAGCTCTGCAGCCACCGATTCTTGAAACGATGAATAACTTATGCATGCAATATCTTCTAGGGAAAAATTTACCAACGGTGTCTGGACACTTAGGGGACTTTCAGAATGATACCTGAACTTACAAAGTTATCAATGTGATACCTGGACTCATTTTTTCATATCAATGTGATACCTACGGCCAATTTCCGTAACGGCTCCGTGACGGAAGTTGGCTGTAGGTATCACATTGATACGAAAAAATGAGTCCAGGTATCACATTGATAACTTTGTAAGTTCAGGTATCATTCTGAAAGTCCTTAAGTGTCTAGACACCGTTGGTGAATTTTTCCCAATTTTGCACGTGAGTCACTTAATGAAGACAAAATGACCGATTTACCCTCAAATTCTTTCTTTCTTTTCTTTTCTTTTTTTCTTTATTCTTCTTTCTTTCTTTCTTCTTCTTCTTTTCTGGTTTCTTCTTCCCCTGATTTGAATCATCAAGATTCAAATCATCTTGCTCGTCCGATTCCCACCGCCGCTGCGTCTCAATCCACCTTCATGCACCACAGATGTTTCTGGTTCCCCCAACTTCAAATCCTATAGCAAATTGAAATTGTGCATTGAGGCTTCACCGCACACTCCGAGTTCATCCCCGCCGTCGTCGCCAATGACTTGACCACAACAACCTCCACCACCGCACAACAACGTCATCCTCCGCTGCTTCTCGATTGGGTTTGGGGATAATGACTGCTTCTTCTTCCACCGCTAGCGAAATCGTGGAGGCTCAAGGCCACATTCTAAGGGCCACCGGCCGGAAGGACAGCCACAGCAAGGTTTGCACCACCAAAGGCCCCAGGGATCGCAGTATCAGGCTCGTCGCCCACACCGCCATTCAATTCTACGACATGCAGGACCGGCTTGGATACGACCAGCCTAGCAAGGTCGTCTATTGGCCGCGCAGGACACGCAGAACGTGAGCCTCAATTTCTCGATGGTGGAGGCTCCGAGTCCTTTGTTTACTAATCGGCGAGGCACAATGGTGGGTAGCAGTGGAGTGGCGAAGCTGGTGAATAAGAACAGCTCGAATTTTCTGCAGGTGAGGATGGTGTTGAGGCCGAAGTTGTTAATCTTTGTCTGCCGAAAATTGCCTCTGATCGAAGTTGGGCTAGAGGCCGAAGTTGTCGGCTAAACCGATGAAGTTGCAGGTGAGGATGGTGTGGAGGTGGTGTTGCATGTCGGGAAGAAGGAGAGGATGGAGGGGTGTGATTGGAGCTGTGATTTGAGAGTGCAGGGCTGGCGGGGTCTGAGTTTCTGATCAATGGTGTATAAAAGGGGGTCGGAGGAGAGAACGAGAGTGGTGGTGGTCAAGTCATTGGCGGCGGGGATGAACTCGGAGTGAACGGTGAAGCCTCAATCCAGAATTTCAATTTGCTATAGGATTTGAAGTTGGGGGAACCAGAAACATCTGTGGTGCATGAAGGTGGATTGAGACGCAGCGGCGGTGTTTGATCGGCGATCGGCGGTGGGAATCGGACGAGCAAGATGATTTGAATCTTGATGATTCAAATCAGGGGAAGAAGAAACCAGAAAAGAAGAAGAAAGAAAGAAAGAAAGAAAGAAGAATAAAGAAAAAAAGAAAAGAAAAGAAAAAAAGAATTTGAGGGTAAATCGGTCATTTTGTCTTCATTAAGTGACTCACGTGCAAAATTAGGAAAAATTCACCAACGGTATCTGGACACTTAGGGACTTTCAGAATGATACCTGAACTTACAAAGTTATCAATGTGATACCTGGACTCATTTTTTCGTATCAATGTGATACCTACGGCCAATTTCCGTCACGGAGCCGTTACGGAAATTGGTCATAGGTACGACATTGATACGAAAAAATGAGTCCAGGTATCACATTGATAACTTTGTAAGTTCAGGTATCATTCTGAAAGTCCCCTAAGTGTCCAGACACCGTTGATGAATTTTTCCCTATCTTCTATTTCATGTGTAATAATATAATAGTCCGTCATTAGGTATTAGCAGACACATAAAACACAGTTTCCACATACAGGGATAAAAGGATCTGAATCTATAACCACATGTACAGGTCTATTAGTCTATAACAATCCCTCTCCAGCACCCTAGAAATGCTCTCATTTCTAATATAGGATGCATTGCTGTCCGGCTCGCTTCTGCCTTCTGGTACAAGACTACAAGTGCTTTCTTAAACAGACGCAAACCAATGACAGATGTCTAGTTGTCCCATTCATGCAAATAAATGTCCGATACTCATACTAGGATGAAAATCTTGAGCTACTTAGCTGGAAAAAGAACTGGGAAAGCTTATGATACTAATGTGAAACGGTCGCGGGTTTGAGTATTTGTTGGGTCATTTGTTGACTTTTTTTTATTTGATAAAATTCAAATAATGAAATTCAGCCATTCAATGAGAAAGTGACGAGTCATAAAAAAGAAGCTCACTAATTTTTTATTTGATAGACTTCAAAAATGCGATTCAATCATAAAGTGATGACTTATCAAAAAGAAACTCACCAACTCATAAGCTGATTAGGTATGTCATCTCATCTCAAATCGAGTTACAAATTCATTAGATGAGAGAGTAACAGAATTGACCAATTAGAGCATCTCCAATGGATTTACCAAAAGATTTTTGTCAAATTTAAATATGAAGACCTATGCTCTAAAAATCGCTATGCAGTAGATAAGTGGTGGAAAATGACCTAGCGCATAAGAGTTTATGTGGGTGCCTAGGCGGACGTTTATTTTAATTTAATTTTATCATACTGAATATAAATAACTGCAGTTAAAATAAAAAATTACACTTAGTAGTATAATTAATTAATAACATAGTAGAATGGTGACTAGGCAACTGCTTAGTACTTATTTTTCCGTAAAATTGTTATGAAAATGTAGATAAGCTGGAACACCATTTTACGGAAAAGTCGGTTTTTTCTTTTTCCCTCCTACCCCTTTCATCATATGTCACTCTACCAACTGGGGAGGCCGTCCTCCTGACGGGGTGACGGTGATGCTGGCACAGGTGCAAACACCGAGCTGTTGCACTTGAGCCCCAGAATCTGGGCTTGGGCTTGCTGCTGACCACGCTCATGCTTGGGCTTGGACTCTCGGGTTTGGGCTTGGGTCTAGTATATGGGCACTACCCTAGGGTTTGATGACAGTGGTGGAGATGCAGGGGAGCCCTCCTGCTAGTCAAGATCTGACTTGGGTTTGGGTCTACGGGCTTGGGCTCAGGTCGAGGCCAGTTGGGCATGTTTTTAGGCTCTAATGTTTTATTAGGGTTTTAAGCCTATGTGAGCGTTGATAAACGTCTATGAGTCTTCTATGACGTTTCTAGTTTCTTACTTGTACTACAATTTCGTAATTGACAAGTGAGAGTTAGTTGAATGATTTCTTTTCAATAAGAGGTGAGGTTTTTTCATTCTTGTATAAGCTTGCTTAAATGTGAGCGTCCCATTGATTTTTAAGATTTGTTTTAGCTTAGGTAGATTAGTTCGGATTTTCTTGCCATTTTTCTTATGTAAGTTTTTATAGACTCTAGCCTTTGGCGGTTGATTTAATGAATTTAACTTCTAATTTCATAAAAACAAAAACAAAAAAACAAAAAACAAAAAAACCACTTAGCCAAATCTATACTTAACATCTACTGGCTCTGTAAAAGATTTATGCAAAAGGCATGCAAATATGAGCAAAAGAGAAGAGTCAACAGCTTCCACCGATTCTTTTTTTTCTTTCCTTTTTAAATAAAAGAGGATCAAAAGGTTTCACTTCTGCTCCCATGGTGACTCGAACCCATGACTTCGTACATAGGTAGTGGGTGCTCTAACCACTGACGAATAATTTATGCATGCAATTTCTTCCATTTCATGTGTGGAAATAATAATAATAAAGTCCTCCAAGTCATTAGCAAACAAATAAAACAGAGATTCCACATACAGGTATAGAAGGACCTGAATCTATAATCGCATATATAGGTCTGTATGTCTATAACAATTCTCTCCAATTCATTAAATCCAATTGCCGTCCAACTTGCTTCTGCTTTCTTGGTACAAGGGTTTTCTTAAAGATATGCAAACCATATGATAGATGTTTAATCGTCTCATTCCATGCAAATAAGCATCCTATACTGGGCTGGAAATCTTGAGCTACTGACCTGGAAAAAGAACAGGGATATATTATGATACTATATGTGAATACCAAAAGAATTATGATCTCATGAACAAGTGAACCATCCTCCACAAAGAAATAATAGACTAAAAAACTTCTAGTAGTTCCAAATCCAGGAAGAGAAACTTTCAAAGCAATTGATAAAAGGCACCCTCGACTGTTTCCCAACCCCTACACACAAAAAGGAACAACAACAAAGTCAACACCTTAAAAATGATCACACATTGGGGAAATGAGAATTTAGATGCTGAGAAAAGCATAGAAGCATCATCAGGAGGTGAGAGTTCAGCACTTCAACCTGACTTAACCTAATTTCTTATCCCCCAACCCATGCCTCATAATGATGCTATACCACCTTGCTTTAAATCTGAATCGTGGTGGCCTCTATAACTAGTCACCATTCTGTTCCAGTTTATGCATGCCAATGAATTACATCTCTTGTTTATTACTGTTTCTCCCAAGTCCCATCTCTACCTCTCTTTAATTCCATTCCTGGTACTTCACTATTTGGTGCTGCACCACCATGCCTCTTCAGCAGAGAACAATAGAAATGCTCTTTCAATTCCCACGATTATTATGAACAAGTGTACTATATATACTTGTCATGTCAGCTTTGCTGGTTAATACGCATTAAAGCTTCAGGGTAATAGAGGGCATGAATATATATTACAGTAACATAAATCAAATGTCAAAAAATGTGTTCTGTGAAGCTTATGTAGTGATCGCCTAGGTTCTGCATGCAATAGAACAGTTGTCATCAATTCTATAGAAAGAGATAAAATAAAAACACATAATGCATTGTCCCGTATACAAACACTATGTAAAGGTCCCCTAAGATTCTTAAAACCAAGAAAAACAAGACTAGGATACCGTGCATCTAATAAAGTCCCCAAAGTGGTTGTATTTCCAAAAACTTCCTCAAATCACTCTAACAACATCTCTCAAAACTCACTTCAATTTGATCAACACTAGAAGAAACCAAGTTGGCACTCGAACAATTCACAGCATACCCTTCAAGCAACAAGGTCAGAGAAGCCAAGCTATGTTCATAATCACAATCCAATTCTAGAACCCGTGTTCCCTTTACAGTCTCTAAGATTCATTCTCTAATATATTTCAACTCAACGCTCAATAAACCTAAAGAACATTTCTTTACATCAAAGGCAACCAAAACAGTTTCCAAAGCAACAAAATTTACTCAAAACAAAACAAAACAAAATTTCAGCTTAAGCCCCACACTAGGACCAATCATAACCCAATTCAAGAACTGAAATCCAAAACAATGCCAATGCATATATCCCACATACCTAGTTAAGTCTTCATCAATCAATTAGACTTGGCAGCCTTTTCGATCCTAGCTTTCCTCGCATTGTCGTACTCAAACTTCAACACATTGGGTATATGAGAAGTATCCTTAACATAAAAAAACCTCCCAAACGCACTCTCCTCAATCGCCGGAAAGTAACATATCAACACAGAATTCACAACCCAAAACCACAAACCCGCAAGAAAAATCCCCAAAGCAGCCCCAGCAAAAACCTGAGCCACAGTATGATACCCCAAATAAACCCTGGAATGCATAGTCAGAAAAGCCAAGCACCACGGCAAGAAATTCACAGCAAACTTGTGCTTGGTATCCCACAGCCCAATTCCTTTCTGGGTCAAAAGGGTAAAGTAAACAGCGAAGAAGAACATGTACTGGGAGTGACTTGAAGGCCATCCATGGGAGTCGCACATTTCGAGGAGGTCACAGGTGGCGGGGCGAGCTTGCTGGAACAAATCCTTGATGACTTCGTTGATGAGCTGCGAGATTATGAGGCCGATGGCGAAGAACATGCCTTGGAGCTCACGGCGGAAGATGAAGTGGGAGATGAAGCCGCCGAGGGAGATGAAGACTGGGATGAGGGAAACCCAGGCGAGGAAGTGTCCCAATGGGTCGCCCTTCTGGTACCGGACGTGGGTCAGCGCCACAGCTTTGTGGGGTGCCATAGATGTGGGAGAGAATTCTGGGTTTTGGGTATTATAGTGGGATGAAATTGTGAAAGTTCTGTACTTGCGAAATGGGATGGGAGCGGATCGATCTGGGTTGTTGAGATGAGATGGGTTGCAGTTTCTGAGCTGATAGAGAGTTGAGAAATGAGACGGAAATGTGAGACGTTGACGGGCGATTCAATAAACAACACAAGAGTCTGGGAATTATAAGGAGAGTACAGCTCTAAAGCAGAATTTTTCATCACGTTATTGATTTGGGTGCGGCTATTGCTACCTTATCATTTTCTTTGTTCACTTCTTTCATTACACCCTACATTTTAATTTCAGTTATTAAATTTACTTATTTAATCCATTTCAATTTCCAACAATATCTTTATATGACATATCCAATTAAAAAATAAATATTTTTAACGAAAATATCTCATTTAATTTATACTCATAAAAAGATTAAAATTTCCTAATAAAAATCTGATTTACTCTCATTTTTTTAATTTTTTCTTTCAATTTCAACGTTCTCTATTTCAATCCATGTAAAAAGATTAGTAAATTTATAACTGTGATCAATGAAGAAGAGATTGATTTTTTTTTCCTTTGTGTTTTAAATTTTTACTTTTGGTGTTCATAAAAAATATTGCAAAGATTTTGATGAAGTTAAAAATAATAGTTTTGTGAATTCAATAACGAATTAACAATGAAGAAGCAACAATAAGACAAAAAAATAGTAATAAATTCAAATTTGGGTGGAGAAGATAAAGATTAATGGTATCCAATGAGAAATTAAGTAGTCTTTGTATTTAATTAATTACTTATATGTAAAAATGAGACCTAGCAGAGCCTCTCTGCTAGGGTTGGGAGTTTGCCGCCTCTGGTCTGGCTTCTCAAGAATTGTCCCTCATCCTCGATGGGGCTCGTTTCCGTTACCATCACTGGGATCGGATGAATTATCTTCGTTGTCTGGCAGTGCCATGCGACAGGGGCTGTTTGGTGGTCAAGAGATCGGAATCTGTGGATTGCGATCGAGCTCTGGCCAAGGATTGAAGGAGCCGTCTAAGATCGGCCAGACCAGAACTTTGGATGAACGCCTGAAACCTTTTCTGAAGGGCAAGGCACCCGGCGGTCAGCATATTGCTTGGATACTGTGCGGGTTGTCGATTCGACGTCTAGGCGGATTGCTGGCGGTGGAGAGCAGTGGCGGATCAGAGCGGCCACGACGGGCGCGGCTTAAAGATGGGGCCGATCAGTCCGACTTTGTGCCGGAGGAACTTTCCCGGCGAGGGATGGCAGGTTGTCAGTTTGTAGGCATCGACTGCGCAGCGATCAGAAGTGTAGGTGATGGCTATTGGCGTCAAGCTAATGGTGTCAGATTGGACCTATGCCGGGGAGATGATGGGGCCGGGATGACTCTTCTCCGACGAAGGGAAGCGGTGCAGCGGCCGGGCACGAGGTCGGGGATGGCTTGGGTGCGAAGAAAGATTTTGGGTGCCCAAAGTTGGGCCTGGGCCTCTGCTCTGTTGGATTGCTCTAGTAGGGTTTGGGGTTGGGCCTGTCTACTTGGGTTCCTGCGAATGGTGTTTGAGCCCGATGCTTTTAGGGTTCGTATTTGGGACCCGGGAGACTTTTTATGGGCCCTAAATTCCCCTGCATTTTGGATTGGCTTCTTTGGTTACTTAGGTAGAAGATTGCTCTCTATTCAGCGTATTTTTTTGCGTGGAATAGGCAAGGTCGGTCACACTACCGGCGGTTACCTTGATAGAAGGTTATCCTCTATTCGACGTATATCTTTGCGTGGAAGTATGGTCGACCATACTATTGGTACCGTTTTACATAGCCCAGACTCTGTCTGGTGCCTCATCAAATGCTTAATTGCATCCCTTCGTATCCTTGCTAGGTTTTATTTCCGGTGCTTTATTGCATCTAGTATTTCTCTTGTTATTTTATATTTTGATGTAGTTTCTACATCTATAAGTTGTAAGTTTTCTTATGTTTATTATTAATAAAATGGTTGACTATTACTCTAAAAAAAAAAAAATTAATTACTTATATATTTATTTTTTCTTACATATTTGGATTTTAGAAAATTAGCTAGTGTACAGTATCAGTCATTTTGCACTTGGGTAATATAGTCTTTCAATAATTCAAATGTTTGTAGGATGAACTAAGAAAATGGTAGGGTGACAATAGCCGCACAACTTTTTTCATCACGTTATTGATTTTTAAAATAGTGGTTCTAGTTAGACCTCCCAATTTACTATTTAGACCTCTTATAATTTTTGTAAAATTTTATTTCCTATTTTACCCACTAAAAAAATAAGAAGAAGAGAAAAAAATTTCCTATTCATCACAAACCCAACTATTTGATCTTCCTCGCAATGAGACCTTAAAAAACAACAAGAATTGGTCTTTGGGCATGGATCCAGGAAGCCAAACCTCTCTTTTGAGCAACAAAATGAGCAAAGAATTCATCAAATCATGCTTTCATATTCCATATTTTCTTCTTGCGCGTAACATATTCTCTATTTAATTCCAATTTAGAAAAGATCATCACATCATCATCAAAACTGCACCTCCCTCCAAAAATGTTCAATCTTTGCCTTAACATTATTTGTCACGCCCCTGATTTTTAACATGAATAAAAATCGATATATAATCCCATAATTATACATGCGTGATAGTTCAGCCATCAATCCACAATACCTGGAAACTTTTCCCTTTAAACCAATTACAAATTAATGCCCTGAAACCCACTATGTCAATATTAACCACTCCACAGAGTCATATATTACATAAGCTTACGAATTAAATTGTCATCACAAAATAAAATGTAAATGCTTCTCAGAGCTTACTACATAGCGGAAGTCATAACAATGGCAAAGCCAACAAAATTTGCTTCCTACTCGTTCTGCTGCCAACAAGCTACCTCAGCTTCAGCCACGATTACCCTAACCTGCAGGATTAACCCCTACACCATTGAATAGTGCACCGGGTTGCCACACAACAAACCCGGTAAGCTTGTGAAAGCTCGTATGAGTAATTTATTAACATCAATCAACAACTCACACAAATCAACTTAAGGAAACAATGCTACCATGATTCATTCTAACATTCCATGTCCTTTCCACCGAATGAACAACATAAGTCACCGCTGTGACAAAGTACTATTTGCTAACTCAACAATCAATAAGCAAATCAAGTCTCATCTAGACAATAAAAGAAAGAATACTCTCGAAACTCTCTTTTAAACTACATACTTATGAGTCTTCAGCAACCTCGACCGTTACCCCCATAAGCTATAATGACAGACAGACTAGAGCTCTAACTGATCGTAACCACTCGCCCGGTCAAAGGCGTGATTCCCGATTTCTTGCCTTCGTCACCATCTGCGACTTGTCACCATCTGTGACATATGATTTTAAGACCCCGTCTGGTCTTAGAATCAAACGTTAAGTAAGTCGCACCCGACCTAAAAACGTTACATAAATCTAATAAAAGATTTCCCAGTCCCTGCTCACCATCTGTGACTCTTGGTACAAGGACCAATACATTTAAATAAGTCACGCTTGACTCAAAAATGTAACATCAAACTCAACACTTTTCAAACAATAGAAAACATCTTTTTCCACAATATTGTTTCCCTAAAAGTCTCTTTCAACAATAATATGAACACAATCATGCATATTATTTCATCACATATCACTCACAAGAATATATATATTTCACGAAAATATATATATACGTCGTCATTCGCTCAGGAATGCCTACTAATATCAACTATAGTTTGCAGTTTGATAAATAACGCCAAAACAATAATGGTAACTTCGTTCGTAAATGAACGTTGTGAGATTACTCACCTCGAAATTCCCGCTGCGTCTTCAATACATAACAAAGCAACCAAACCACAAAACAACC
This sequence comes from Rosa rugosa, assembly GCF_958449725.1. Classification (NCBI taxonomy): domain Eukaryota; kingdom Viridiplantae; phylum Streptophyta; class Magnoliopsida; order Rosales; family Rosaceae; genus Rosa; species Rosa rugosa. The sequence goes on along the minus strand of NC_084826.1, from coordinate 12,381,650 downwards.
GTCCAAGAATACTTCGTCAAGTACCTAATCACATACGGTTTCAACTTAGTAACGATTCACAAACGATTTAAGTCTGAAACCCCTGTTTTGAACTAAAATCCCCAAGTGACTCCAATCGAGGCGAAACTACATCTGAGACCTCCCAAAGTCTCCGGAATACTTCCACGATCGATATGACCAAACCACAAGTCGATCGGACGCTCGAATGAAATCCTCTAAGTCCCAGTCGAATTCGGCATGAACACGAACTCTGCCTTTCCCGACGCCGATTTGCAATTTGCTTCGATCTCCGAATGATGCTTATCTCTGACGCTATTTCTTCAAAATGCGTTGACAATGTCCTCGCCAGCCTCCGATCTACAAAAGTCAACCCAAATCCACTAATCAGCCAAATCCCAATCCCAACTCAACACTCAACCGCTGTCACGCTCTACCCCTCTCCATAAACCGAGGATGACATCTAGAAGTAGCCTCAATTGGCTTAGACCAGAGTCAGACCCGGTCGATCGCCCCTAAATTGCATGAAACCCTATGTTAGGGTTTCAACTCAAGATACAGAGATAGAGAGAAAGAGAGAGCTTTTACCTTCTTTTCTATTGTATCTCAAATCATTTTCAACATTGTTGACTAAGAAGTGAACAATTCTATACCCAAAAGAATTCACTTTTCACTTTTCCTTTTTGCTCTGTTCGATGAAAGAAAAAGAGACAACTACGAAGAAAAATCTCTCATCTAGAGGACATATCTCTTGTCATCTTTGTAGTATAAATTTGTAATGTTGAAGATGTAAAATTACTTTAGTAATGGTTGTGCGTGATAGAGCGAGTGAGCTATATGCAATATATATATATATATATATATATATATATATATATATATATATATATATATATATATATTGGGTACAATGGGGTCAAAAGACCCCATAAAAGAAAGCAAAAGAAAAAAAAAACAGAAAAGAACTATAAAAAAAGGAGCTGTGACCACTTACCCAAATATGGCCCAACATTTCCCCAAACACTCCACCTACTTTTGTTTGTGCCCACTTACCCAAATCACCAATGACACGACGCTTTTAGACTGCAAAAATAAATAAATTACAAATCATGCCACCAGCCCCTATCAACAGCACATCTTCATTGACTTTACTTTTTCAGATCTCTCTCTCTCTCTCTCTCACACACACACACACACACACACACACCTCACTCTTAATCTCCGATCAGTGTGCTGGCTCAGTGGCCGTCGTCGTCGACCTCAAGGATCCTTCGGTCGAGAAGCTGCACGCGTCGTCGAAATAGGCAGTGAAGCTCCGGTCAAGATCTTAGGCGGTGAGGCTCTTGGACGACGTCGCAGGCCGACCTGGAATCATCATCTCCGGTGGCTCTGTGCTAGATTCTCCAGCTCCGGCGCCAACATCCTCCGGTTTCGTATTCGGATTCTCCTAGCCCTCCACCACCTCAACCAGGTTTGAAGTCGGATCCTCGCCTTTGGAGTTAGCCTGCGCCTTCAAGACCTCCCGTTTGCTTTATATACCGGTGGTCTGAAAACAAATTCATGCCCTTGTCGTCAAGGTTGAGCAGATATGTGATGTCTTTGTTGGGTGCAGTGTCTTTGATATGTACTGAAAAACTGGTCTCGGAGATGATGCCCAGAAACAGTTTGATAAAATTCCTGAGAGAAAACTTGCCACTTGGAATGCCTTCATGTTGAATGCAGTGCGGGAGGGGAGGCCGAATTCGATTACCTTCTGTGCATTTCTCAATGCTTGTTCGGATACGTCGGCTTTGGAACTTGGGAGACAGTTGCATGGGTTTGTAATGCAATGTGGGTTTGGGAAAGATGTGTGATGTGTCAGTGCTCAATGGGCTTGTGGATTTTTAAGAGAAATGTCGGACTTAGACCAATCCATTTTTCTCATTCTTATTTCTAGGGGACAATAATCATATTATTAGGGGGCAGTAATGTTTCTACTGGGGGCAATAATTATATTATTAGGGGGCAATAATATGATTATTGGGGGGTAATAATATGGTTATTGTGGGGTAATAATATGGTTACTGGGTATTATTAGGGGGCAATAAATTCAGACGCAGGAATCCGGTAGCCGGAATCGAGATTTCCGGTGAATGGTCGCCGGATTCCGGTCACCGGAGTTGGCAGCCGGCCACTGGTCACCGGAGTCCGGCAAAGTCTCCAATGACTTCTCTCTCTAAGTGAGAAAGAAGGAGAGGGCAAAAAAGTCCCAAAAATAAATAAAAAAAGAATTAATTTGGTATTATGAAAATAATCTCTTAGAGTATTTGGATAAGTGGGCAATTTCTTAGAATGTTTGAGCAAGTGAGGTTAATTAACTCTAAAATTGGATAAATAATTAGGTAAATAATTATTTCCCCATAAAAAAATCATGAATGACGTCTTGGGACTCTTGGCCAATGAAGTTGATTTTTGTTTTTGGATAGAATAAGTTTTTGGATAGAATAAGTTTTGTTTTTTTTCTAAAATGCCAAAATGAAATGATTTTTTTTTTTTTTTTGGATTCATTTAATTGAATATAAAATGCAAGGACTTTTGAAGGTAGAAGTAGAACTCCACATCAGCCCCATCACACCACGGCGCGGCACAATACCTCCTTCAGGCTTCAGCCCTCTATCAATTTTCTTGACATTCAAAACCCTCTCCCCATTTCTCTTCTCTGCTCCAAGACTCAACCTTTAGCTCTGTCTACAATGGCCGATGATACTACGGCTTCTCACAGAAGAGACCCTATCAAATCCTCAGGTACGTCACTTATTGCAATGCTCTAATCATTGCTGCTTAGCTTTCTTCGGTTGCTGAGAAAATTAGGGAAAGAGAAAGATATGATCTTTAGCTTTATGCTGTATGCTTTATAGGTTTTATGATATGTGGGTTCTCTTCGAGTAAGCCATGTCTTGAATTGGCGCAGTTTAATGGAGATTTTGATATTCAGAAACCAATTTAAGAAATTAGGAACTTTAAGTAGTTTGATTATGTAACCTTCCCCACTATTTCTTGTTGATTTAGAGATAAAGAGGGCGTTAGTTTCATTTATTTTTGCGGGTTTTATATGTGGGAGAGCTGCCAATAGCCTATAAGACTAGTTTCAGTTTGTTAGGCTTAGGTCACACCAAGTTTTGAGCTTTATATGTATTGAACTATTATGTGTTCAATGCTGATTATGTGGGATTTTTAGTTGGGAGTGTTGCGGGACAGCGGAGGCGGCAGAATGCAATTACAGTGGGAAGAGAAAGAAGAGAATCGTTGGTTCGTGCGAAGCGCTTGTGTAGAGTGGGGACTAATGGTGACAGTGTTGATCCTCTTGACAGTGAAATGATTATCGATGAAGAGCAGCCAATCTTAGAGGCTCAAACATCTGCAGCAGTGGAAGAGTTGAAGTCTGCAGCTGCACATCAGTAAGTGAATCTTAATTTCTCTTAATGAATATGGCATGTTATAAAATCTTGGTTTTCTTGTATGGGGGGATATGAATTGGAAAGGGTGACAACCAGCAATTAGTCAAACAAAAGATGTGAGAACATGGAGCTGCTCAGTGACTTCTTAAATCCATTTGACACCATCTTCATTGTTTTTGTAGGGGGAAAGGTGCTTGGCAAAAGAGGGTGAGCGCCCTGCGAGAACTCAGGCGCTTACTGTCTAGATCAGAATTCCCTCCTGTTGATGCCGCTCTTAAAGCTGGTGCAGTGCCTTTACTAGTGCAGTGCCTCTCATTTGGCTCTCCAGATGAGCAGGTTGAGACATTTTCATGTGATATGGTTTCATTTGAGTTTACTATGTAATTGTATGTTTTATGCCATTTTTTAGTTCAACACAAAGGGAAGGAAGGGAGTTTGATTACTTTCTGCTAGGTTATATTATTAATTAGTAGTATTTCAAAAGTTCTGATTCATCTTGCATCTTGCATTATGCTCTGTTGGTTTCTAAAATCCCGTAAGATACAACTATGGAGTTTTGCACTAAAGTATCAGAGATCTTCTAGGGCATCTTTGGCAGAAATTAGCAAACTACTTAAGGAGGGCTGACAGGAGTATTCTGACCATTTCATTTTTTCTTGATATTTTGCAGTTACTTGAGGCAGCTTGGTGCCTTACAAACATAGCAGCAGGGAAACCTGAGGAAACAAAAGCTTTGTTGCCAGCTTTACCACTACTTATTGCTTATCTTGGAGGTGAATGGCTCGCCTGCTCATTTTTCTTAGATTTTCATTTTATTATTTTAATTGGCTTACGAGTACAAAATGCACGTAAGCGACTGTAAGGTACCACCTTACCTTTAAAGTTTCACTCCAAAGTTTAAGCATAGAGGGATGGATGTTTGAGATGCCTAAGATCAGGTGGCTGCTTTTGATATCGCATCTATAGTTGTACTTATTTTGCAGAAAAGAGCTCCGCGCCTGTTGCTGAGCAATGTGCATGGGCAATCGGAAACGTCGCTGGTGAAGGAGAAGAGCTGAGAAATGTTTTGCTTTCTCAGGGTGCCTTACCACCTCTTGCAAGAATGATGCTTCCAGACAAGGGTTCAACTGTGAGGACAGCTGCTTGGGCGCTGTCAAACCTAATCAAGGTATCAAAATCAATCAGCAGTCTTAAAACACATGCATATATTCTCTAGAAATGCATTCTTCTGGTTCCTATGGCCTCTTTGCCCCATTTTCCTGAGTTGCTATTATGATCTCGATTAATTTTACCTTGCTGCTGCTTTTTTCACTCTTTTTTGCCTTTATTTTCTTTCATTCTTCTTTGTCCATTTTTCCATTGTTGGTAATTTTCACCGCCATGGTTGTCAGTTCTAAATAATGTACTGCCATCAATAGGTATTTTCAGATTTTAGTTACAACCTCATTGGTTTACTAAAAATGCAGGGACCCAATCCAAAGGCTGCAAATGAGCTCATTAGAGTTGAAGGAGTATTGGATGCAATTATACGGCACCTGAGAAAGGCGTAAGTAAGAGTTTAATAATTTTGCTTACACTGTATATAGCTCTGGCATCATCTTTGATTGACCATTAAACTTCTGGATTGCCTTCTCTTATGATGAATTGTCTATATTAAACTCCTTGTTAAATTCAGAGATGATGAGTTAGCAACTGAAGTTGCATGGGTGGTTGTGTATCTCTCAGCCCTTTCAAATATTGCTACCAGTATGCTAGTGAAGAGTGATGTCCTTCAACTGCTTGTGGAAAGATTCGCGACATCCAACAGTTTACAGTTGCTTATTCCGGTAATGTGAAATAAATGTAACTGAATAGATGAGCTCATATTTGACCTTGTCTATGTTTGAATAATGGGTGTGGAACAATCAATATGTATCTGTATAAAGATTGAAAATGGTTTATAATTTGAAGTCATATTTGATTAATTGCTGCTAGTCCCATTTTTCATTGGCCACTTTCCTTTTCTTCTTTTTGGCTGTACTTTATCCAGTCTCCAAAATTTCTGATTATGAAGCACCAATATTCTCTCCCTCAACCCAAAAGAAACAGATTCTATGTGCTTGACCGACCTCTAAGATGCTGCACGATTTTTTTTAGCTGGTGGTAGATTATGAAAATGGGATCTCTAAATCAAAGTGAACAGCTAATCTTACGCTATCTTTCACAAGAGGATATAGACAAGTGTGGCATGCTGCCGTGAATGAGCTAAAATTGTGTGCTCTTACATATCATGTTCTATTTTCTGAGCTCATGTAACTGTTGGGTTTGCCATGTTTAGGTTAGTGAATTATGATATAATGGTTCTTAGGATGGTGCGTTCATGTGGAGATTGCATATAATTTGGGTGGAGTACCTGTTTCTAACATATTTTATATTTTCCTTTTGGGATATTGATTGTATTTACTGACAGAATGGTTTCTACCTAGGTGCTAAGGAGTTTAGGTAATCTTATAGCCGGTGATTCACAGACAACCCATGCTATTATTGCCCCCGGGAATGAAATCACAGGCTAGTGAATCACTTGTGCCTCTTTGATGGAAAACTATTCTTTGATCACATAATTATGTAAACTCATTCATTTGTATAATATAATCATGTTTTCAGGTAACATCATAGAGGTCTTGGTGAAATGTTTGAGGAGTGAACACCGGGTCCTAAAGAAGGTAGATAAACATTTCTTTATGTGATGAGGACATGAGGTGGACCTTAATCACACCCATACTTATTCCTAGTTAAATGGTTATGTAGGAAGCTGCTTGGGTGCTGTCTAATATAGCTGCTGGTTCTATAGAACACAAGCAATTAATATACTCAAGTGAGGCAGTGCCATTGCTGATACGCCTTCTTTCCACAGCACCATTTGATATTCGAAAAGAAGTAGCATATGTACTAGGCAACCTCTGTGTTTCCCCTATTACACCAACAGAAGGTGATGGAAAGCCAAGTCTGATTCTGGAGCACTTGGTTTCACTTGTTGGTAGAGGATGCCTTCCTGGTTTCATTGATTTGGTTAGCTCTGTTGATACTGAAGCTGCAAGAGTAGGACTACAGTTCATGGAACTGGTGAGTAAACACTGACCTTTTGTGGTGAACTATAATGTATCTGAAACTCGGTTTATGTGTAATTGGAAGCAAGTGAAACTGCAGTTTTTACATTATTTGTCTGTGCAGGTTTTGAGAGGGATGCCAAATGGTGAGGGGCCAAAGCTTGTTGAGAAAGAGAATGGGATTGAAGCGATGGAAAGATTCCAGTTTCATGAAAATGAAGACCTGAGAATTATGGCAAATAGTCTAGTAGATAAGTACTTTGGAGAGGACTATGGGCTTGATGACTAGTGTAAGTGGTGATGCATGAAGTTCCAATGATTTTCATGTCTTATCTTCCAAGATTCTGTCCATGGATGATGTATTGTTGTAAGAAGTAAAATTTTGGTGTGCATGTGTTGAAGTGATTTCTCGTTCAGACAAAATGATTTCGAATTGGTATTTTTCCATGACTCAAAACAATTTAGAAATTCAGCTGAAGGGTTCCTATAATAAATAAATTTCCTTGAATCAGATGCATCGTGCATTTTCTATTGCTGGTTAACCCTGTCATTTGAATATCATTTGGGTTTTCTCGGAAGGGAAACTCCTGCGTGCATGACTACACATCCTTTGAAAAAATAACCAAAACCAGCAATAACCATTTGCAACCTCTCCTTGTTTTGCCTGCCTCATCGAACCCATTTCAGGTTTTCCTGTTTAAACCTATGTCCCATACTGTTATTTGAAATCCACTCAACCATCGATTTCAAAATCTACTTCACTTTTTGGAGTTTTGGTCACATCACACAATGTTGCTTAAAAGTCATTGAGACATGCATGTGTTCAACCAAGATGGTTTAGCGCTCATACAATGGCGGTTCAATCTACTCACTTAGAGATTAGATTGTGAAAAATTAGAGTCCAATGGGATAAAGGTTGAAATTTGAGCTGAAAAATTGGGCCTTTTGGCCGAGAAACCAATATCTAAAGTGGGCTGGATGTAAATTATGAGAAACGAGGGGCAACATATCAGTTCCCCCAAAAGTTAAAGGACGTCTTTGTAATTGACCTAAAAAACTGGCTCTGGGCTCTGGAGGGTAAAAGGGTTTTAGGGAGAGTGATAAACCCCCAAAATCTAAACTTCAACAGAACCCTTATAGCTTCAACGTCTCCGACTCGCCGCCTGTTAGCCAATCGGAGATGGCGGAAGGCGCTTCATTTTTGTTCGGCGGCATTCACTTCAACCGGAGAAAGTTCGCCACTGACTTTTCCCGATTCGAGGTACCCATTTTTCTCTGCTTCGAAAAGTATGTAACTTTATTAAATTTGATTATGAACTTATGCATTGAAGAATTTGATTCAGGCCAAAAAGAAAGAGATAAACGCTTCGAACCCGGTCGAAGTTGCAGAACCTGAACCAGAAGAAGAGGAGGAAGGGCCAGTAGTAGCAGTTTCTGTGAAGAAGAGGAAGAGGAAGACGGAGGCTTCAGGTAAGCAATGAACTTTTGTATTGGATATGTATGCTATTGAAGCTCTAAGATTTTTGCTTATGATTTTTTTTTTTTTTTGGTGAAAAAAAAAGAGTCTGGGGATGGAATCAGTCTTTTCAAGACGTCAAAATCAGCAAAGGCAGCTAAGAAAGATAAAGAGAAGCCTGCGAATGAACGCGCCAAGCAGAAGAAGAAATTAAATAGACAACTTGAGGTGCTTCTTGTTTCTACATTGATCTTGTTCTGTGTGTTTCAGTACTAATGGCTTTTTTTGCTTTTTATGTGTCAGCTGGATTCGATACTTCGAAAGAAGCATAATGTGCATGTGTCGGGGAATAATATCCCATCCCCTCTTGAGAATTTTTCAGAGTTAAGCTCAAGGTATGATATGCATCTGCAGGTATCTGTTGTGAATGCTGCCTACATTTTCTTGTTTCGTCTCGTTTATGAGCTTGAAATTTATGTGCTATTAAATCTGAATACAAGTGGAAATGAAAAATGTGTTTACGATTGTTTTCAGATTTGGATGTGAAGAGTATTTACTTCGTAATTTGGCCGAGCTTGGATTTGAAGAGCCAACACCAATCCAAAGGCAGGCTATTCCAGTCCTCTTATCTGTATGATCTCTTGTTTCTGCTGTTGAGGATTTTACTTTGTTTTGAATAGATGATGAATTGGTACGAGGACATGTTTCAGCAAAATGTGTTGAAACATTTTCTGATCGTAGTCATTGTTTATGTTGACCTTTTTTTTTTCATTGTTCTTAATCAGGGCCGGGAATGCTTTGCTTGTGCTCCAACTGGGTCTGGGAAAACCCTTGCTTTTGTGGTTCCCATGCTTATGAAACTTAAGGTATTGTTCATGCATTCAACTGTTTCCGCAAATCTTGATCCCCCGAGTTTCTCTGATGAAAAGTTTGTCATATTTCCAGCACGCATCTAAGGATGGCATTCGAGCTGTGATTCTTTGTCCTACACGTGAATTAGCTGCTCAGACAACCAGAGAGTGCAAAAAATTGGCAAAAGGAAATAAATTTTACATTAAGTTGATGACTAAAGAGCTTGTTAGAAGTGCTGATTTTTCAAAAGACCGTTGTGATATACTCATATCTACTCCACAACGGTTGCGGATGGCTATTCGAAAAAAGAAGCTTAATTTAAGCAGGTGGGTTGATGAATTTATTGATTTTCATAAAATTCAAAGATGCTGGTAGGGGAAACAAATTTATGTGAGCTAACGATGATATCTGGTGCAAAAGATCCTTAATGGGCAAGGAAATGTTCAAATGGCTCAAAAATAAATAGCAAGACTCTTGTTAGTCTTTGAATTACTAAATGGAAACCTTTGTAACATCTGATTCAAGCCTATTAAATAGGAACTCACCATGTATGTTAAAGGGTAGATTGATATAATTTCTCATGGGTGTTTATCTTGCAGGGTGGAATATCTCGTCTTGGATGAGTCTGATAAGCTCTTTGAGCTTGGCCTGTTAAAGCAGATTGATTCTGTGGTGAAAGCATGCTCAAACCCTTCAATAGTTCGCTCCTTGTTTAGTGCTACTTTACCTGATTTTGTTGAGGAGCTTGCACGTACTATAATGCATGATGCTGTTCGAGTAATCATTGGCAGGAAGTAAGTATGAATTTATCTTGTGGTAATCAGAGAGTGGTTTCACATGCGTAATGATTTACTTTTTAAAACTTTTTAACCCATGCAGAAATACTGCTTCTGAGACTATTAAGCAAAAATTGGTATATGCTGGAAGTGAACAGGGGAAATTTCTAGCACTTCGACAGAGCTTTACAGAGGTATGTGCCATATAGTTCGACCCATATTTCCCTAGCAAGAAAGCTTCTTTTTCTCACATCTCCATAGGAGCCATTAATGTGGTTATAGAGACACATTTCATATTGAAAACAGTGGTATATTTTACCCTTTCTTAGGAGTCACTACTTGACCAATCCATTTGTGACATAAGTTTTTTTCTCCATACAAATCCTCATTACTTATCAAACAGTATCCCAGAGGCCTTTTTTTGACCTCATAAAGGTCATTTTCTAGTTTAGGTCCTTCCCTGAATACATAGATGTAGTGAGAGAACAAGACAGGCAAAGTTTGAATGTTAATGGGTCTTGAGAATGTCAAACGTAGGAAGGTTTTGCATCAATAACCATATATTACTTAATCTACTTGCACCAATTGTCTCTTTTTATTAAAAAAAATATCATGTGAGGTAGGTTATTGGCATTTGTATTTTAGTTCAACCTCTCTGGACATTAGCTGGACCAGTTTGACCAATTTGTTATTCTTTTATCTTGTTACTAGAGTCTAAATCCACCAGTGTTGATCTTTGTACAAAGCAAAGAGCGAGCAAAGGAACTCTATGGAGAGCTGTTATGTGAGAACATAAGAGTTGGTGCAATCCATTCTGATATGTCGCAAGCAGAGGTAATTATATTGCCATTGTTTTCAGCCAACTTGTCTTGATGTTATTATTCAACGTATGCTCGCCCATTTGTAACTTGCATACAATCCCACTCAACAGAAATATGATATAAAAGAAACAAAACTCTTAAATGATGTCAAACCTGATTATGCATCAGAGGGTGGACTTGGATCCCGTTACTAGTATCTGGTCCCATGTAGAGTTTAGTCATCTATTACTGTATAGTGTTGCCCATTGCCTATTTTATTATTTTTATATACTTGAACAGTAATTACCGCGTGCTATATGCTAATTTTTTAATTCACTACAGCGAGAAAATGCTGTTGACGACTTCAGAGCTGGAAAAACGTGGGTTTTGATTGCCACTGATGTTATTGCTCGGGGTATGGATTTCAAAGGCATCAACTGTGTTATTAATTATGATTTTCCAGATTCTTCGGCTGCCTACATTCACCGGATTGGTATGTTGTTCACTCTCCTTCTGAAAATTGTTTATGGAGAATGACTTTATGATCATTGACAAAGTTTGTATTTTTTCTGTGAAGGTCGCTGTGGAAGAGCGGGAAGGAGTGGAGAAGCTATTACTTTCTACACAGATGAAGATATTCCATTTTTACGGAATATAGCTAATGTTATGGCATCATCAGGTTGTGAGGTTCCATCTTGGATCATGGTCTTGCCCAAAAAGAAGTGGAGAAAGCACAGACCTGGAAGAGGAGGATCGGTATTAGCCGGACCGAAAGATGAAGTAAAAAAGAAGTGGACAAAGAAGGCAAAAAAAACCAAGACAAACATAGATGATGAACCAAAAGATGAGCAAGAATGAATCGAGTCAGTTCCATCTAGGGAGTTGTCTTTAGTTGAAAGAGTTCTGAAATAGGACTCTTCACTATAATTGAGTGATCTAGATTTTGCATTTAGTTCGATTTGGAAGTCCATGAAGCAACATCATTCTATTGTTGATGAACTTTTGGTTGTAGGGATAAGGATAATGTGGTTATTGTCTATTTGAGAGTTGAGGATGAGAACGAGCTATGGTCGATGTTGTAACATGAGGATTAACATATACAATTCAAGAATTACAAAGACGCCTCAGAGTTCTGTTTTCAGCCTAGGCATTAACAAGCTGCTTATCCTCCTGCCCTGCTTTAAACCTCGTAAATGGGATTGATTTTTTTTCCCTTTAAATTGCTCCCATTTATCTGTAGTCCAGAACTGAGAACTGCTTTATGGTCTAGTTGAAAATCGGACATGTTGCTGGCAATAGTTAGGCCATTGCCATGAAATGTCAAGGAATTGAGCCTGACTGGAATTCCAAAATGTGCCATCACATTCACCCATCTATGTAGCTTGTTAGTACAGAACAAGCGAGATCAACTAACCAGGCAGAACTAACAGTCCCACCTTGTTTTAAAAAGGCTCAGGCCTTCATGGGGACTTCATAACTTCAGTGAGCACTTTACCAGTTTACCCTAGTATTCATGGCAATAATTCAAGTCGAACCCTTCTTCATTGGGTCAAAAACCAGGCGCAACCTTTCTGTATATTCTTGATTTGTGATAATTCTTGGGGCTTCTGCAAAGTACTTGAAGAAGATATGTTCTTTCCTTACTCTGATGCAACATACCTGGCTTTGTCTTCCTTTGTTTCTGAACAGCCAGATATAACTTCAGCTCTGGCACTCAAGCTTATGGCTGAAGTGGATCACAACCATCATCCAACATCTGCAACCACAACTCCTCTAGCATTGCATATATTCGACCCCTCTCAGGGTGCGAACTATCTTCAACTAAAAATACATGGATCCTATCCTTGACTTCAATCCAGCTCTGACCTGGAACTTTCTTTACGCCACTTTCTCGCATCATATTCCTCAACCTGGCAACTTCATCCCATCTGCCGGAAGAAGCATTGATGTTGCAAAGTAACACAAGTGCAGCAGAATTGGAAGGATCTAGTTTTAGTACATTCTCTGCAGCCTGTTTTCCTATTTCAGTGTTCCCACAGGTTTTGCAGGCAGCTAGTAGAGTCTTCCACACCACAATGTCGGGTTCAAATGTCATTTTCTTGATGAACTCCTCCGCTTCACGTAAGCATCCGGCACGAGCAAGTAAGTCAACCATACAAGAACAATGCTCTCTTGTCGGCACAATACCATGTTCAGATTCCATGGTTTTATACAATTGCCGCCCTTCTTCAACCAGTCCAATATGACTGCAAGCAGTAAGGACCCCCACCATTGTAACTTCATTTGGTTTTACACCCAATGCTTTCATTGTTTTAAACAGCTCAAGAGCTTCCTCTCCACATCCGAACTGAGCATAACCCATAATTAAACTACTCCATGACACAACATCTGGATTCTCCATCAAACTAAAGAGCTTTCTGGCACTTTCAAGCGATCCACACTTTGTATACATGTCAACCAATCCATTGCTGACAGTAGCACCAAGTACAAACCCACTTTTCACAGTAAAGCAATGAATTTGATTCCCAACTTCCAGAGATGCTATATCTGCACATGCTCCAATTACATTACTTAAAGTAATATAATCAGGCCTAATTTCAGAACTAAGCATTATCTTCAATAATCTGAAAACTTCTCCAGCTTGGTTGTGCTGCATGCACGCTGTAATAATGGCATTCCAAGAAACTGAATCAGTATGATTTCTCATATTTTCAAACACAACAAATGCATCATCGAGATTTGAACACTTTGCATACATTGTTAGCAAAGCATTACACACAGCGACAGTGAAATCAAAAGCTGCCTTGATAATGTAGGAGTGAACCTGTCTACCCTGAGAAAGTGTTGGAGAGCTCGTGCAAGCAGAAAGTACAGAGAGAACACTAACTTCATCGGGGATTAGTCTCATATGCTGCATCCGAGAAAAGAACGATACAGCTTCATTGGCATCTCCAACACTAGAACACCCCGAGATCATTGCATTCCAGGACACCAAATCAGGCCGGTCTATGTGACAAAATACAGTTCTTGCAGATCCTAAATGCCCACATTTTGCATACATGTCACAAAGGGAGCATCCAGCAAAATTGTCTCTCCCTAATCCAAACTTTATGCACATCCCATGTATCTGCCTTCCATATTCCGGTTGAACAAGACCGCTACACGCACTAAAAGCACTTCCAAATATATACTCATTCGGCATGTAAGCACCTTGACACAGCATTTCCTTGAAATGAGCCAAAGCTTCATTGTCATAACCAAGTTGCGAAAACCCTGCAATGATTGAACCCCAAGAAATCAAATCCTTCATTGCAACACGCGTAAACACATCAAATGCATCTGCAATCAGACCAAACTTTGTGTACATTGAAGTAAGCGCATTTTGTGCAATAGGGTGTGAACCAGTTTCTGATTTCACAACATGGGCATGGAGTTGTCTCCCCAACCACACATTCCCCAAACCCGAGCACGCTTTCACTATGCTTCCAAAAGTAAACTGATCAGGCCTACAACCCGATCGAAGCATTTGGAAATACAACTCAACTGCTCTAACCTCTTGCCTATTCTGTGAATACCCAGCAATCAGTGAAGTCCAAGACACCACATTTCTCTCAGGCATTTCATCAAATACCTTCCTTGCATCCCAAAACGACCCACATTTCCCATACATGTTGAGAATGTGATTCTTAAGAACAACGTCTTGCTCACAATTGGACCCCAAAATATGATGATGGATTCTCCTACCATGTTCTATAGACCTTAAAAATGAGCAAGCGGAAACCAAATTAGCATAGGTGCTGGGAAACACTTTGAAATTGGTGTTCTTGTCTAGAAAGTCAAATGCTTGAAGGGCTTCTCTGTAAAGCTTCTGTCTACACAAGGAGGTTATGTAGTCATTGCCAAAGAGTTCGTTTTTGAAGAAGTGGGGTAAAAGGGTTGAAGGTGGCTGACTGTAGTTGAAGGTCAATGGTTTTGAGGCTTTGAATATTTTCATCACGGTCAAAACCCAGAAGGGTTTTAGGGTGGGTTTTTCTTTCACAGAGCAGAGTGGCGCGGCAGAGTCGAAAACGTGGTCGTTTCAGCTGCCGGTTCTGTGCTAAAGGTTCATCTGAATTAACTTTTAACTTTTATTATTGACCAAAAAAAGTTGGAAGCTTTTTAACTATTGGGTTCAGGGTTTATGGTTTAGGGTCTTCATAAGACATTGATTGGTTTGAACTCTTTTGTCAGTGTGTTGTGGGAATTGATGTTATTGCTTTGGAATCAAAATATGATGATGGAGATGAAGTGTCAATTATTGGTTGCTTCAAATGTTAGGAATTGTTTTTGTTGATGACATTCAAATGTTAGGAATGTTGGTGCTTGATTTGGACATTTAATCATGGCATGTTGACAAGAGACTGGAGAGGAAATATTCTTGTTACAAATGAGTGATTAAGCTTTTCGATTAATCCACATCAAGTATCACCCTTGACAAACTGACCAAGGTCCAATCCTTCCCATTGTTCTCGATGTTCAAGTGAATTTCTTTCTTCTTTCCGTTGGTGTCTAAAACATGGCATGAATGCTGCAAACAAGAGTTTCATTCATGTTTGGGCTTGTTCCGAGCTTCGTTTATTTCAGCAAGTAATGAATCGTGTAAAATTTCTATGTCAATCGATGAATATAGTTCATTGTAATTCTCTAACTATTGATTATAAAATCATTATTATTCATTTTCGGAGTTGTGTGTTTGATAAAAATTAACTTTCATATACAAAAAGTGACACGACAATCTATTGTCACACTTATTACTAATAACACTTAAATTGAGATAAACCGTTATATTTAATTGCTCTGAACATTGTTAAGTTGTAAGTTGTTTACAATATCGATCGACCCAATAAATGAACATTTTACTATTGAAATTGAGAACTCTGCAGACTGAAAGTAAGAAATACCACCCAGGTGGCTGACTCATAACAACACATTTTACATGGGTCAGTTCCATTGTCCTAATCGACCTTGTGACTCCTAATGATCATCCTAATATATAATTTTCCATGAAGATTTCCGGTCACACCAAACTGAAATGAGTACGATTAAGAAATTCGATCAAGCTTTGTTCTCATTGTTTATACACAAATTAGTTTAAAATGCTGACTCGTTCCCATGTGGCTTGGAAGTTCCTTCAATTTTGATTCTTGAGCTTCAACAACATTGCCCATAAACTTTGCCTCAACTCTGAATTACCATAAGTATCCGATAATTAAGTTAATCTTGCATATTATCCTAGTCATTTTGATCCCTAGCTTCTTTCTTTAGGGAATTTAGAAGACTTCAAATTACAACAAATACCAACTACAACCTGTTAAACTTCGATAGTAATTTGTTGATGGGTTCCATCCCAACCACTCTCTGGTACAGAGAAAGCAACTCAAGCCCTCATTTCTATTTCTCTCCTTAATCCTTTTGCTTCAAGAAACAACTACATGAAGCAAGTCCTCACCAAAAAAGAACACAAACTCAAAAACAAAACCAATATTGCACCAAGTTAGCTCCCATCTTTTTGTAATAAACAACCATTTTCATAACCTTCCATTTATAGACTCTCCACCTTATATATTACATTGATACACTACTTTCCTTGTTGTCTATGACCAAAACCCACCTAAATTCAGTAACCAGATACCATATAGATCTGTGTTAGTTTTCGGAAAATGGGTACAACAGAGAGATCAAGAAAGAAGGTTCAACTATGGAAGAAAGCTGCTGTCCATTTTGCTTTGTGTTTTGTTATGGGATTCTTTACAGGCTTTGCTCCAACGTTTAAACCTTCCATCTTGTCTAAACCTGCTGTGAGTTCATCAAAGAAAATAGAGTTTTCGCCTCAACCAGTAGAACCGCCGCAACAAGTCGCAAATTTCAATAGAAGTTTGATAGCGGAAGCAGAAAATTTGGCAATGGCAGCATCCTCCCCTCCAAATTCTGAAGAAACCTACTTCGAATCCGAAAGGAGGATGTCAGAAGATGAAGAAGAAGAAGTGAAAGAACCCAATTTGACACCAAGAAGGTTTATTATCATAGTCACACCGACAAGCACCAAAAACCCACTAAAATGTGTGTTTCTGAGAAGATTGGCAAATACCATAAAGTTGGTTCCTCAGCCATTGTTGTGGATTGTGGTGGAAGGGAAGACCGAGTCGAATGAGGTTTCTGAAGTGCTTAGGAAAACAGGTGTTATGTATAGGCATTTGGTTTTCAGAGAGAACTTCACAGATACTGAGGCTGAAATGGATCATCAGAGGAATGTTGCTCTTAAGCACATTGAGCAGCACAAGCTTAGTGGGATTGTTCACTTTGCTGGGCTTTCCAATGTTTATGATCTTGGCTTCTTTGATCAGCTCAGAGAAATTGAGTATGTAATCCAACTCTCTTCCCTTTTCTGTTCAACTATATCTCAAACATTACTTAATTTTTTGGCATTTTGGAAAAGAATTTCAAACATTTTAATCTGGACGTAAGAACCTATGGGGGGATGGTAGTTTCAAAGTTTTGAGCAACTTTTAAGAAAAATGAGTATGTATATATGATATCTGGAAAAAGTGAGTCCTTATTACTTATGACGTAACAATTAATGTTTTATTATGCATTCTTTAATGTGTAGTTATGATAGTTGATTCGTATGATATTTTTTAAAACTCACATGTATCAACGGTTGATAGTCGTTCACGTGTATGTAGATGATTCTTAAAATTTCTCATATAAATTTTATTCTCATAAATTTTAAAATATACATCATTGAGGAAGAGCAATTTATCCAATCACTTGACTCCTGCTAATGTCCAAAGTCAAATAACTTAATCACTAGTTTATTACTTAAGTGATGACGAGATTAACTAAATGATTAGGTATTTCAAGAAAACTATATTTATTGCAATGCCGAGGTAGTACCATGCCTGTTGTATAGTCATATTCGTTGAAATTCATATAATTTGAAATTTATAGATCTTTGAATCCCATCAAATGTACATTACATTAGAAGAGCTTAATATCAGATGGACACTTAATCGACAAAATAAGGAGCTTATTGAAGCGATTTCATGTTTCGAGTAATTCCGTCGCTCTTAATATGACTAATTTTGCTTAATTGTCTTAGCATCATATATGAATGACTAAATTGTATGATCTTGTAATGTAATTATGAGAAACGATATTAATGCAATTGGTTTGATTAAACTGCTTTTCCTTTGTGTTTTTTGGTCGATGAGATGCTTTCCATTTGTGTTACTAAGAAAGACTTCATTTGTGTATGCAGAGTGTTTGGGACATGGCCAATGGCGCTACTAGCAGCAAACAAGAAAAAAGTGATCATTGAAGGGCCTGTATGTGATTCTTCACAAGTGATAGGATGGCATATCCTAAGGAAAATGAACAATACTGATCAAACAGATGATACTAATAGACTTCGCATTCATATTTCAAGCTTTGCATTCAATAGCTCAATTCTTTGGGACCCTGAAAGATGGGGTCGCACTTCATCACTTCAAAGCACCTCTCAGGTAACAATAACATCAAAGTTATAATAAGCGTTCAATATAAATGGCTGTTTAAGAAACTAAATAATCCGTTGCCAAAAATTAATAATGTTTTATCTTCATACTTAGTTATGAAAATCATACGATAATCAATAGTTTTGATAAATTGCATAACGGTCAAACTTATAATCGTACATGCATGTTCAATCTCGAGTCATACTTTGTTAAACTAACTTGAAAATTATTTGACAGAAATCTCTTTTATTGTAAAAATAAAACTTCTTTATATCTAATTTGGGAGCCATGATGTTTTTTTTTCTTTTTTCTAAATTCTATAAGAAACTGGTTCATATATATACCCTAGGTAATTATTTCACTGGTGCAGTTGGGTCCTGTCACACCAAGCTGTTAAAATATTTATGCTCTATGAATAAGTAAGCCGGTTTAGTTGAGGTTTGGCAAACCTCCAACCATTTTAAAATCATTGCAGACACATTAGGTGTATGGATGAATTGCTATGAAAGCTCACAGCCTTCTGCTAATCAATGTCTAAAAAGATTGATTATAAGAATGAGTGTGATATCTAAACAAATTTTTTTCGACATTTATGCAAGTGTATATCATTGACCTACTTTAATAGATTATGTCTCTCTTTTACTTAAACATTAGAAGGAGAAAAAAAATGATTGAGAGCATGTGCATATATGTCTTCTTTATTTTTAGATTATATATATGTTTCTTAGCTGTTTTTTTTTTCTCAACAGAATTCAATGAAATTTGTAAAGCAAGTGGTTCTTGAAGATGAGACAAAACTAAAGGGAATCCCACCAGAAGACTGCTCAAAGATCATGCTTTGGTCTCTTCATTAAGTCACACCAAACAATCAATGAAAAGGGAAATTCAATTACCAAAAAAAAAAAAAAAATTCAATCTTTTGATTCTATTTTTTCAAGTAGTTTTTATAATTTTATTAATTCTCTTATTTTCTTCTCATTTTCTAAATTTTTGATATAGATATGATATCATGAGTACCTTCTGGTTATCTGAATGTAGATGAAATCACTAAATTCATGTTGTACAAGTTACTTTTGTTACACTTTATAGAAACATGCAAAGAAAGAGGATCATTCATCTATTGTCTCTTTTCTTTTATAATTAGACATCTTTTGTCAGCGATAAGAATTGAAATGCATTTATTGCAAGTGTAAGTGGATATTTCTGATCCCTACATGTTTATCTCCTCTCCCATTAAAACTTTGATTTTTGCATGTTATATTAGTTTTCTTACAATACTTTGACACTAGTGTGTGATTTGTTCTAACAATTGCGTGTGTTCTTAAACACACTGATTACGTTTCTTGTATTTTTGTGATTGTCTTTCTCTTAATGTACCAGCATTAGTCATTAGCAGAGTAAGAATTGTACATTGAATCCTCCCGCATCAAGGGAGCCTCTTTTGGCCTTCAATTTTGATCATCTTCGCGAGTTGCATTCAAATATTTATTTTAGAATGTTCGTTCGGGTGGTTCTAGTTTGATCTCTAAATTTGCTATTTAGACCTCTCATACTTAGTACACCTCTAATTTACTTTTTAGAATACTTGAAAAGCTAAGTAAACCTCCTTATCTTTACCAAAACACCCTTGAACATGAGATGCAACAATGTATTACTCTACTTTTTATATGTATCTTCAATCACGCTCAAAATCATATGATATTGCTCTCTTATGAGCATGTCTCTCCTCTACCAAAATTAATCAGAGGGTTGGTTCTCGATTTTGATATGTTGCTGGAATCCCTTTGAATTTGCTAAAAGAATGATTTCAAGGATTTTGGGTTGGAAGATCAAGTAATAACTATATCATAATATTGAATGAATTTAGTTTAAAGAAATTTCATATCAGATTGTTTTGAATTTACTTTTGTATTAAATGATAATTATTACTTTTACTTAATTGCTTTTGGTAGATTATAAAACTACATAGGCAATATAAGGAAATTCTGGAAAAAAAAAAATTAATTGAATGTTATATTTGGGGAGGTAAGAAGAGTATTTGTTTTTTTTTTCTTATCCAATTTTCTCTCTTTGTCCTTATTTATTTTTTCATATGATTTGACAAAGTCTATTAATAATTGAAAAAGTTGGAGGATAAAATATCAAATTTGGAGGTCAAACTAGAACCACAATTTTCGTTCCCTCTATAACGAGGAGCCGCTCTTGAGAAAAATAAATCAAATCTCTTTTCAAAGAAAATTCTATGAAATAGAGAATATTGTAAGGCCCAACACAATTACAGACAATTGAACAGCCTTTGGTTGATATGCTGGACCACAGTTGGATTGGGCTGAATAATGAACACCCCCTCAGGCCCTAACCTACTGCTTTTTGCATGATTTTATTACTAGTTCTTTGGTCTTTTGTATTATGGAAGTGTGATGCTTGCTAGCTAGCTTATATTCAAAATTAATGACAATAATAGTACTTGGAACAATCATATATCAATCAACCACATTATGAAGCCACCAAGCTGATTGAACCTGTAATTTATACAGAAGCCTAATGTAAGAATAAAACAGGCATCGCTTTGCCTTCAAGGTTAGTCAAAGTGGTGAAAAAGGGTTGTTAAAGTTGATATAATTAGGCTAGATTAATATTAGTCAAAAGAAAAATTATCACTTTAGAACTGAAAATAATTATGGTATAAACTTTAAACTAATGCAATTTGATCTGTACATAAATTATTTACACAAGGTTTAGAATTAACAAAAATTTACAAAAATCTTATTCTATGAACAAGGTTTCCATTCTCATCATTCTTTAACGGCAAAAAAAAAAAACAGAAAAAAAAAGGGGGACATGATATGTAGACATTCACAAGTTTGATGGTGAGCTCCCATTTGGCATTTTGGGCATTGTGATTTGACATGCAACGCATTTGACTGTGTGTATTAACGCGTTATGCAGCTTCACGGATTGGTGACGATCATGTCTATTGTTGGCAGGGTGGCTAACCAAACAGGTCTCTTTCTCTGTATAAAATCAAATAAATTAGTTATTTCACAGCAAATCTGGGGTCCAATCCGGAGTCTGTTTCAATAATAGACTTGTTGAGAGTTTTAAACACCAAAACCAACTCATTTGTGGTAGCAGTCTCAATTTCAGACTGTTCCTCAGAAACCGAGTTGAATGAGTATCCCTACCCATCTATTGGTATTATATTTATTTATTTTTCCTGTGTTTTTACTGCTATATTTTTCTAATTAATACAAATTCATTGTATGATCATTGTTGGTATTTGATTAGTTTACTACATACACTGATAATATTGAATCATAACTTCATGATCTTCTGTGCCCTTAAAACTTGTTAATACATGAATATTGGAATCACATTCAATTTATTTTTTCCCATTAGATGCATGCATGCATGCCCGCCCTAGGTTTATGATAAATGGACAAAAATAATCAAAGGAGAAAATGAAGCAGAGAATGAGGGGAATACTACCAAACAGGAAAATCATCAGAAACAAATTAGAGAACAAAATCATGCACAAATCCAACTTTTTGGTAGTTTTTTGGCAATAAATAAAAAATCATATTCATTCGTAATATGTATCAGTGAAGAAAAAAAAAACACTTTAATACTATAGAATAAGTTTAATTTGATGATGTACAGTTAGTTCATGAAGTCGCACTAAACACGTTTTTAAACTTTGAGTTACAGAATTTTATATTTCTCCTCAAAATAAAAAACTTCTAGAGTTAAAAAAAGGAAAATCAACACAGTAACTGTGGATAGCAGACCACGAAAAACAACAAAAATTACTTGTAGTAAGCTCACACAAAGATGCTAAAATGGCGGGGTGTTACTTACGTGGTAACGGTCGGTGAGAGGACAAACAGTAACCGCAAGACCAGTAACAGTAACACACCTATACCTGCTACAGTTAAAGGTCGTAACTTTGAGCTCAGGAGTAGGAGGAAAGTGTCGGGGACAGGCATCTGATCCATCCACCTAAGATGAAAAGTCTTCTGTTAAATCTGTGGGACCCAGTTATTTGCGAAACCCGAGAAGGTGGGGGTCACACTAGCAAAACCCAGCTGGGTTTTCATTTCCCCTCATATATCATATTGCTACCAAATTGCTTGCCTTGAAATGTTCTTGTGTGTCAAGATCTGATTTTTTTTCCTTCTTTTCTTCCCTTTACAAAGGGAAAGAGAGAGAGTTGGGCCTATTATTAGAGGTTGCTTCTAGTCTTCTTCAAGTCTTAAATTGAAGAAACCCTTTTGTTGGTTTCCTGAGGAAGAAAAAACAGAAGAGGGACATTTGAGATCTGCCACACTCTGTTCAAAGGTTAGTTCTTTGAGACCCCCCAATTGTTTTCACTCAATGGCTGCCGTAAAATGTTGGGTTTTCACTGTAATTCTTCTACAGTTTTGAATTGGGTTGCTAAATTTGGCCTAAAGTAAGAGACTTTTGACATCTGGCTCTTCTGCCATGTTTTGATTTGGAAGCTACCCAGTTCCTTGCTGGACTTAATAACTTTGGAGTATTTTCCTTCTTGATTGATTTGCTGAGAGAGTGTACGAAAATGTAGTGGAGACTGAAGATTTTGTTTGTTGGAGTTTTATTTTCAAATTTGGTAGAAAACTTCTCTGATACATGGTCAGTCAATGTTTAGCTTTTTTGTTTCTGTTTTGATGTGGTTAGAAATTTATTTACTATTGTCTTTTCAGTGAGTGTTATGATTGTTCAAACTATAGAAAGTATGAATTTTAGGAAAAATTCTCTCTTTTTCTTGTTCCTCCAGATTTTGTATAAATGGGGTTAATTTGATCGTTAAAAGTGTTTATTTTGAGGGATTTGGGTTGTTCTTTACTTTTTTTTCCATGAATTTTAGATAGTTATAAATGGTAATCCTAAATCTATGCAAGTGATTTCTATAATTTAGATTGGTTTTTGTTTTCCAAAGGAGTGCATCAGGGGAATGATAAGGAGATGGGGAGGAAAGGAAATTGGTTTTCTTCAGTAAAGAAAGCTCTCAGCCCTGATTCCAAAGAGAAGAAAGAACAGGTTTGTAGATAATCCAATTTGGCTAGCACAGTGTCTTTTTGTTTTTTATTTTATAAGTTCCTAATAATTCTAGCAACTGTTTTTCCAGAGATCAGATAAGTCTAAAAACAAATGGTTTGGGAAGCAAAAACAGCCACAATATGAGTCTACCTCTTTAGCACCACCGCCCACATTGCCACCTCTTCCTCCACAAGAAGAGGTGAAATTAACCAATGTGGTGAATGAGCAGCAAAATTATGCTTACCCTGTTGCAATCACCGCTACTGCAACAGTTGAGCCAGAGGTTCCTGCACCTCCTCCGGTTCAAGCTGCCCCTGAGGTAGTCAGATTGCCCACAGTTAATCGATATGCTGGAAAATCAAGGGAGGAAGTGGCAGCAATCAAGATTCAAACAGCATTTCGAGGATACCTGGTATTTACCATACAAAAAATATATATTTTGGTCTTTGAAATCTTTTAGGCCAGTGTTTATAAGAATATTTTGGTTGCTAGAAATACACCGTGCAGGAAGATTTTAGATATTTCATGAGTAGTTTTCCGAACTTTTCAGGCAAGAAGGGCACTGAGGGCTTTAAGAGGGCTGGTGAGGCTGAAAACATTGATAGAGGGATCTGTTGTGAAACGGCAAGCCACAAATACCCTAAAATGCATGCAGACTCTATCTCGTGTGCAAGCTCAAATACGTTCCAGGAGGATCAGAATGTTAGAGGAGAACCAGGCTCTCCAAAGGCAACTCCTACTTAAACATGCAAAAGAGACTTTGCAGGTGTGTTTTATTACTCTTAGCTTTTTATAATTTTTATCTATTAGTCCACTAATTGGAATAGGTTACAAATTTTAACTGATTTCCATAGTAATTGAAACCGTTGGAGCTTCCTTAGTTTGATTCAATCCTAATTTCTAAACTAGAAAGTATGGTTTGAGGACAAATTCCAGCCCCTTTAATTGATTCGATCCCAATTTCCATAATTTCTTTTACAAATCAAACTAGAAAATTTGGATTCAAAATTTTCCTCCAGCTGGTGGTAAATGCAAGTCTGGTTCTTGCATTGTTGACTCGGCCCTAGGTAAAAAAGGCCTATATTTGTATTTGTATCCAGATAGTTTTTCATTGACGCTATTAACTTGTTTTGAACATTGTTACAGCTTGGGGATGAATGGGATGATAGCTTACAGTCAAAGGAGCAAGTTGAAGCAAACCTATTAAGCAAGCATGAAGCAGCAATCAGAAGGGAAAGAGCCCTCGCTTATGCCTTCTCTCATCAGGTAATCCTAATCCTATAATATCACATGACATAAATAAACTGAAAGGAGGTGGATAGCTTTATGGTCTTATGCAGTATCTTCTGTGTCGAGTTATGGTGTAGTGGTAAAAGTCATATGGGACATTAATATATTAATTACTAATTTACTATGCTTTTCGGTTAGCTATGAGTTTGGTTATTCTTTAAAAGAACCAAATATTTTTACACAAACCCTCTCTCTTTCAATTCTGCAATATTCAGGATCATTTCCTCCAGCCTTGTTCATTTGGCCTTCCTTTAGGTTGCCACTTTATCACAGAAGTTTCCAGAATTAGAGTAAAAAGGCATAGGCTTGGTTATTACTTATTAGCAAGTACCAACCATATAGTGTATGCATTATTAGATGAGATGAAAGGGTTCAAAAGTGCAGCTAAGTGAATTATGTTAAGGTCTGTAGGGTACAGTTAGGCAAATGAATTGGGAAAGAATAAATTTGGTTCCTTTTTCATAAATTCCTTGTCATCTTGGTTGGTTTGTAATTGTAAGTGTACAAAATCCTTGTAATTTAATAAATGTAGTAAAATTTTGAGACCTATAGGGGCCTAACTTTGAGACGATGCATGCATGGTTAAGTGACATGAAGGGTTCATGTGTATTGTTAACTTCCCTAAATCTTAAATGCACCCTATTCTGGGTTTAACCTTGGTTCACTACACAGAAAAACGGGAAGAATTCTGCAAAATCTGTAAACCCAATGTTCATGGATCCAAGCAATCCAACCTGGGGTTGGAGTTGGTTGGAACGGTGGATGGCTGCCCGGCCATGGGAGAGTCGTGGCATGACAGATAAAGACATCCACGACGATCGCTCATCTGTTAAGAGTGTAATTACTCGCAGCATTTCCCCCGGAGAAATCAATAAGTCATATGCTCGATACCTTCTCAATTCCGATAAGCAATCCCCTACAGCCAGTGAAAAGCCAAGTCACCCTGGATTCCGCTCACCTTCAACTCCTTCAAGGCCAGCGTCTACAAAAGTAGCTCGAAAATTGAAGCCATCACCAAGCCCAAGGGGTAGCGTTCGTACCCCAGATGATGACACAAAGAGTGTGGCCAGCATGCAGTCAGTTCAGTTTAGGAGGCACAGCATTGCTGGCTCATCAGTAAGGGATGACGAGAGCATGGACAGTTCTCCATCACTTCCAAGTTACATGGTACCAACTAAATCTGCGAGAGCTAAGTCCAGGTTGCAGAGTCCGGCAGAAAAGAATGGGATAACTGAGAAGGATACCGAGTCTGTTAAGAAACGGCTCTCCTTCCCTGCCTCGCCGGCCAGACCAAGGCGGCATTCTGGTCCGCCAAAGGTGGATACAACTTTAATCACTACAGAAAGAAAAGTGAGCACTGTTGAAGTTGGAAGTTGATTATAGCCAGCAGAGAATACAGGAAGAAAAGCTGTATCATGAAGTCTTGGTGAGTTCATGAGCGAAAAAGAAATAAAGGTTACTTATTCCTTTAATTTGTTAATCCTCAAGAATTGGTGTGGGTTAAAATTGGTTGCAGGGGTTGTCATGCTGCTGCAGGTTATGGTTATTTATTCAAATTTGTTTATTTATATTTTCTGTAACACAATACTTTCTGTTATCTGGGTGCTTGGCATGGTGATGTATGTCAGGACCCTATTCATAGAAAACTGATAGTCTTGCTGATTTTTCTTGATTTCTCGACTTGGTGAATAATATATGGATTTAATTTATTGGTTATTGTTTATTTGATGTTGGGATAAAGGTTGTTAATGGTCTTGCCAGAAGAGTAGGTTTTCGAATTCAGAAAACAATCTGTTCCTGCTAAATTCATAAACAGGTTACAATTAAGTTTATTGAATTACTAGAATAATGTCAATCTCACCAACTTGAAGCAATAATTTTTCTTACTTCCTTGACTTGCATATCAATGCCTGAACGGGATCATGTATTTATTCAGAAATTTGATGTGAAAATCATTCCTGGCTGTGTCATTGATGAAGCGCTTAGGAGTCTTGGTCTCCCCACGGCTCTGATTTCTGAACACCACATCATCATTCCATCTCCTCACACTTTTATGCCTTGATGGGTTTCCTCCAAGAACATCTGCAGCAGCCAAAAGTTCTCGTGCTTCTGTGCGATCGTCGTCGTCGTCATAGGTGGTGACATCTCCATCTTCATCCAAAATTTGCCCCCCACTCTCTTTCAGCTCCTCCTGGAGGTCCCTCTTCTTCCTCTGCAGTTCTTCCTGGGCGTCCTGCCCTTCCTTTCTGAGTTTTAGAGTTTTATGGGATGCAATGTCTCTTGACGAGACCCCACTTCCACTTTGTTCGTTGCCACCTTTTGCAGGTGTCCAAGTGGGTTGACCTGATGTCTTTGAGATACAGCCGATGATAGCTCGCCTGACCGTGTTACTTTGGCAGCAATTCAAGGGGATGGGAGAAGCAAGCTAGGCTTTGTAACTTAACCTTGAGCTTTCTTCAAGATTGATTTAGCATTGGAATGAATCTATTTATTGAGATTAGATTGTTAAGAGTACAGGATCCTTTTTCGCATAGTAATAGGGTTTCCATAACAGATCAGAACTTAGTACCAATAGAGATTTTCTTCATCAAATAATGATGGGATTCCTACAACAAATGAAAATAGAATTAGCAAACTTAAGGGTTCCATATATCTCCGTTATGATCCCTGAATGTCAAACATCATTCAAAACTAATAATTTTGCTCGATGTTGCTTGGAACGAGGAGTGGAAGAAAAGTAAATTTATCCAAACTCCGGTGAATAGAACTTGGTCTCCATTCTACATGTTATGTAGGTCAGGAAATAAATGCTTCAGTCAGTTCAGTGTGTTTTTCAGTTGCTTGAATTGGTGGAGACAACGTTGAAAATGATGGCAATGATCAGAACAGACAGAACCTCTAGCAGGATGACTGCCTGTCTAACAGTGTCATATAAGCTTCTGCTACAAAGATTACAAATGATCGGTTGCCAAATCATTGTACATCAATTGTATACGAAACCCGCAAAATTACCGTCTGCTGGTCAAATAGAAATTGGCTTTGGAATTTGCTTCCAGAGGGGAGTCGTATATCATTAAGGTTTCGCTGGCACACTAAACCGTATATATATCAAGATTTATTTTAGATGACAACAAAGTGCTCAATCCAATGCACATGATCAGTACATGATAGGATTTGTAATCTGCTTTTAAGGGTTCAAAGGTTCTCTTCCGAGCTCTGATTCTCTGAACGTATAGCAAACAATCCATCATTAAATCATGTCTTAACTTGAGCAAAAATCAGGCCAAATTGTATAAGAAAGTCTGAATTTTATCGAGATCATCTAAATCATGCCTAAACGTAGTAAATACTAATTTTTAGATGGTCTATTCATTTTTTTTCCCTTTTGGTATCATGTATTACATCTCTCTAGTTGTATTGTTTCTATTGGTCGGATCATCATTTGACAATACTACATGGTACTTCGAACTCAGTGATCGGTTCTCCATTTTACCAATCCACAATTTTGTCTGACTGTCCAATCCTTAATTGTCATGTGTGTAAACTTAAATTGTGTAGGAATTTTTTTTCTTTGTATAAATATAGGGTTTTTTTTTGGTAGGATTTTATTGTTTTGAGTTATAATAGGTAAAGTGACGTGATAATTCCTCCGGTGAAAATGTCTCTAATTTTTGTCACTTGTGCATTGATTTCACTACTCAAAAAAATACCATGATGTTCGCTTATTTGATTATGATGTAGTCACAAGAGTAGATTAAGTGATATTATTGATTCCTTCTACTATGAAATTTGAAAGAAATTTACGAAATATATACTTATACATATTTTTTTTACTTTCCAAAACAAACATTAGAATTAAGACAAGAAATTTGGTGTCAAACTGAACCAGTCATCAATACCATAAGAGAAAAACAAAAGCAAGACGTGCGTGGTGTTATTCGCGTAAGGAAATTCCTAATTACTCAACTCTAAAATGTCAAGAAATTTGTAACCGTTCCAACTAGACCGCCACATGGTTTGCGACACCTAGTTTTCGCTTGCCTTCTTTTACAAGTACCTGGGTTTTGGTGTCGGCGGGGTTTTATTAGTTTGCTTTACGGAAAAGAAAATTTCCCATCGAAACACCATAAACCCTTGCGTCGCCAACCCAACTGTTTCTTCGACCTCCAAACTAGAACATAAATGGTGAGTACCCTTTTCAATTCTCCTCATCTCCCTTGTGTATTTCGCTTTTTGTATACGAATCCCATGTCCCTCCCAATCTAAATGTTCTGATATGCAAAAGGGTTATTAGGGAAAGGATTCATTGTTTGCATCCTAAAGGGGTTTAGCGTCTATTCTGGATTCAGGTCAGGGGTTTATTAGCTAGACCCAACTTTGTTTTCCCAGAAAAAAATAATGGAGCTTTATAATATATTGAGATGAAATTCCATTCCTTTGTGCCTAATGAATGAGGAGTTTATCGATTCTAGGCTTAATGGGCTCTGGGTCCTGATTATAAAGAAACTTTCTTTGTGTTAACTTGTATTTGTATGAAATTGATGAACTATTGTTTCCATTTAGCCATTTGTATTTGAATTTACAGCTATAGTTTTTTTTTTAATGTTCAAGTAAGAGATGACTGCAAATATGTGCAAATTAGACTGTTTTTTTTTCGAGCAATAATAGAAGCTTATGAATGGAATTTGCATTAGGTAACTGCGTTGATAGGAGGAGCGGCTGTTGCTGCTGCTGCTTATGCTGGTAGATATGGCATTCAGGCTTGGCAAGCATTCAAAGCAAGACCGCCTACAGCTCGACTGCGTAAATTTTATGAAGGTGGTTTTCAACCTACCATGACCCGGAGGGAAGCAGCTCTAATACTTGGAGTCAGGTATCATATTGCATTTTGTCTAATGTAGGAATCCGTAGTCTTTAAGTCACTAAAAATGTGTGTTGGTATAGATGATAGGGTAATATGCTAGCTGCCATGTTTAATGTACTTTACAGCGTGATGACATAAATGTTCCATTACTAATGTTTCTGCAAATATGGGTCTGTTATTGGATCTCCGAGTTTCTCAAACCCAACTCTACAGCCTTGCATATCTAGGTTGCAAGAAATGCATAAGTTTACCCTATTTGATCTTTGGTAGGTTTGTGCCTGGCCCATCTTTAATTGTATTAACCACATGATTAAATCATTTTTATATTTAAGCCTAGATCAGTTGTAGATTCCAGCAGAGGCAATGGATCATTGCTATTTTTTGGTCCCTTCATCTCCCTGGTCTTCTAACCTTAGTGGTGGCATTAAACTGAGTGTCTCACTGCTTAGCCTTGAGCACAGGTCAGTTGCCAACATATAACTGGCTCAGCTTGTGCTCAAATAGAGTTTTAAAATGCTTTTTGGCCATTCGTACAATATTGCTTGGTGCTACAGTATTAGAGCTCTTCTCTGCGATCCTTGAAGCTAACCAAGTATGTAGATGTAAACCAATTACATGTTTCACTGATTCTTTGGAAAGCTTTCTTCGTTGGAGTAGTTTTAGAACACATTAGACAGGAATTAACAACTTTTCAAAACTGGAAAAGTAAATGAGGAAGTTATCAGTGCACCACACTTCTGAGTCTCTGTTCTTCTCTTTGGGGGCAATGTCTACTTACTAGGAGCTGATACTGTGTTAGTTTGAGCTCAGCTTGTTAAGTAGATGAGCCGAAGTCTTGTCTTAAGCTTGTAAGCCGATTCCTTTGTATGAAGTTGAATGTCTTTTTACCTTACATGAGCTGAGCCATGCTCTCTACAGCGGGCCCTGCTCATTTAGAGCAAGTCCCAAGCTGTGATTCTGATATATTACATTTGTTCTCTATACCTGATATATTTGGTCTTTTTTTTCTCAGGGAGAGTGTTCCCATAACCAAGGTCAGGGAAGCCCATAGGAGGGTGATGGTTGCTAACCATCCAGATGCAGGAGGTAGCCATTACCTTGCATCTAAAATCAATGAAGCCAAAGATACATTGCTTGGAAAAATCAGGGGCGGCAGCTCTGCATTTTGATGTTACTGGCTAGTGCTAAGGCTCCAAGGGATTCAGGCTTGGTTCTCAACATTTGAGTTTTAGGAATATCATCTCTGTTTCAGATTGACCATTTATGGTATATTAGTGGGGAGTTTCTGTAGAAGCAAATTCATATAATGAGGATCCTATAGCTGGACCACGTATCGGCAGAAGCCTTGTACTTTTGATTTCATGAATTTGCGGAGCAGGAATAAGTTAATTTGTATTGATATTGAAAGGTTCCCAATTCTTTAGTCAATCAGATTTTGTTCTCACAAGTAAAAATGTAAATGCTGTTGATTCACATACTACTAGCTTACAAAGCCAGCATTTGACTATACCATGTCCCGGTTGAGGGCATAAGATTATTTTGGAATAACATTAAAACTGAAAGACTAGCAGAGTGAAAATGTAACATGTAGAGATGAGTAGCTTGAGTAAATAACGGGTTAAAACCCAGTATTATTGATATTTGTGGCATATATATCTTTATAAAGAGCTGTTTTCCTTTCTTTGGCCACACTAAAGCTTGAAGCTTTGCCTGGAGATGTCAAACAGTTTCATACAAAAGATCATGTAAATTGCAGCATCATTTCTTCTAAGTAGCTGTTGTCAAAAGTGCTAATCCTCCGAAACTATGGAACTCTCATCTTTCATGCTCCACTGAGCAGGGGAGCAACCTGTGGTATTTACATCAGAAATTTTAACCTGAAAAAATTAGCAGAAACAACTTGTCACTCCGTGGGAGAATCAGCATTTGATGATGATAGCTCTTCAGAATTGCCTTCCACTTGAGTTGGAGTAACAACTTCCTTAACTGGACCTTGAGGGCTTCCGAAAAGAGTAGTAAACATCTGTCTATGGCATTCATCACAGAAATACAAGTAGGAGAAGTGGCCTTCATTTGGGAGCTTATGCACATAAGCTCCGGGTAAAACCCGCGAAATATAGTCAGTCACTGATGGTGGGATTATCTGATCATCCATCCCCTGTTCATCAATAATAATCAAAAAAATATATCATTCGTAAAATACTCCAGCCAAGAGGGATTTTTTTTTTTTTTTTTCCATTCATTATGAATGAATCAATAATATCTGTGGTTGGCTTTTAGTCTTTTACAGATTTGAGGACATGCTCTGATGTTTATCGAGAAATATACTAAATGATGGCATTGTTTTGGAGGATATGCATTTCTATACCTAGAGATGGTACATGTTCTCAAAGAAAATGTCATAGGAAATGATAAAGAATTGAATGTTGAAATAGACATAATGAGGAAAATATATGCACAAACCTGCCATATGTGTATCTGGCCTAGAAATCCAGTCAGTTCACATTCTGCCTCACTGTAGAAGGACCTGAGCCAAGTTAAAATTCCTCTCTGTTGACACTTTTTCTGCACCTGAAGATCTGCCACACTAAAACCCCACTTAGATACTTGTAGCACAGCTTCCTCTATAAAGGGTTTAGTACTATCCTGGCGGATCGACTCCTCCACATCCCTTTGCAAATGCTCTTCAATTTTTGGCTCTTCGATTAGAATTTCATCCTGCACATGTCAAGATCATGGAAGTTGATACTTGTGCACTCAACTGAACATGCACAATCATCTATTATAGTCATAAAAAGCTAACTCAAATATTATAAGAAAAAGCAATCTGATTCCCACGAAACGATTCCCCATGTAATCATCATGCATTACCAAAAAAGGAGATAAATCTGTATTCAAGCTGGCGTTGATTCCTTCTCTCTCACCATTATAAAGAGAAGGCAAAGAAATTTCAAATTTTAATGAACTTACCCTCTTGCCCAGTGAGAGAGATAACCACTTGTCAATTCTGTCATGCTTTCCTGATAGGAAGCTTCGGCGATAATAAGAGTTTAGAAACTTTGGAAATCTACGAGCAAAGAAGTACATTGTTTTCCTTCTAAAAACCCATGGTTCCCAAGTTCTTTTCATCTCTTCCTTAGTCATGCCAGGTTCATAGGGATTAATTATTGGGGCCACCATAGCTGCACCTGCAAGAGTAATATAGATTATTACCAAAACAAGTAAATGTAATAAGAAGTGAGTAAAAGTTGGGGTAATCAATAGATGAACATAGAATAAGGTCCAGATCTCCAAGGTTTGTTAATTAAATAAGATAATGCTAACCATGTGCAGAACCCAAACAGTAATTAAATTACTATCACAAATTTATAGGGAATTATTAATACAGCATACCTGCAACTTTGTCAGGAATGTATCTAAGAGCAGCCCAAGCATGCATGGCTCCACTTGAGTGGCCCAGCACCCAGAACTTGTCTTCAATACCAATGGCATTGGCTAAACACAGGATATCTATCGCAGATGAGTTAAGATTCCTGCTGGGATGAGGATCACTCTCCCCAAAGCCAGGAAGATCATATGTGATCAAGCGGATACCAAACTCTTCAAGCAATGATATTTTAATTCCCGGCATACCTTCAAAAAGGGGAAAGTTTTGGAACGAAATAACGGGAGTTAAGTTCCTATGATTTTCATCAAGAGCATAGATTCTGGTCCCAATATCATTACCACTCAAATCATTTAGCATTAGTTACCTGCAAGTCGTGATGAAAGAAAAGAATGAGGAGCAATCAGTGAAATCCGAGTTGTTTTAGCTGGGACACCTTGCTCGTGATAAGCCAATCGCCTTCCATCTGGAAGTAGTACATGAGTAGCACTGGGACGATGCATCTGCACTCTCTTCACTTGTCGAACCAAGCTGTCATGTTCGGTATTTATACTTATAGCTGCACACATTTGGCAATCTATTACAAACCATATCAAGCTTTTACCATTTTGGAATGAGAATGTAAATTGCAGTCAAATTCAAGTCACTCACAAAGTCTTCAGTTCACTAGAAAACATTGACTAATGTAGAACAACTTTCTATGACACTATAATGTTGAGGACCGATCAAATATACAACATAGCAGACTAGAGATCAATCTATTCTGGGTCTTAATCAATTCATAATTGCAACACTGGGAACAAGAATTAAACCCACCATCAAAAAACTGTAGAAGAGAACTGTAACTCTCCTATATGAATACTTTATTTTTTTAAAGATTTTTGCTTTTGTTTATTCATTATACCAAAACTATCAACGCTCAACTGAGTGCCACCACACTAGTACAGCTGAACTGTATACAAGACCTGACTAAAGTTGGTATGCTAACTAACATCACCACTCACAAAGTCACATCCATATTCAGAAGAATACTGTTTCTCAGCAGCACAGTGCCAGGTACTGCAAAGAACTTATTTTGGCAACTACTAAATCCTCATAGGGTTTAAGCTAATGTAACAGAGACAAGTTGCAGCACCTAGAAATAATCAATACAAGTCAAGAAGGCAAACAGAAAAACTTCCCATATTGTCTCAAACAGGCTCTGGAAAGGAAAAAGAGAATTTTGTTTTGAAACCGAATTTCATGACCTTCAGTCTCTCTTGAACCAATAAAGGGTATCTCTGCCTACAATTGAACTAACTAAGTTTCAAATAAAGTCCACTTTTGCTATTTTAAGCATCAAAACAGTGCCGACTGCATGATCACAAGATCTCTCACAAGAGAAACAATGCCATTCGATGAATATTCAAAAAAAGATTCTAGCTCAACAGGAACACAAAATCTGACGGTTTAGTATAAGAATATCACAAGAACAAAACCCCAGCCCTAACCAAAACTAGTAACAAAATCAGGAAATAAATAACCATGACAAATAAGAAGTATGCAGATCAGCAGTGTAGCTCTTCGCCGTACCAAAACATTTTTAAACAGATGAAAAAGCTTTGGAACACTATTTTTCATACATACAGAAAAAGATAATTACGTAATACTCTAATGAACAACTGCATAATCCACTAGCTATGAACATTCAAAAAGTCATAAGAAGCAGCAGAACACTATATACCTGTAAGTGCAAGAATGAAAACAAAGAGAATCACCAGCCAAGCGTGAGCCGGATCGCGATCCTCCGGCAAGAACTCATTCAAGTACCTCAACTTCGCCGACGCTTTGGCGCAGGGCGTCTCAAGCTTCCTCACAATGTACGAGTCCTCAGTCAAAAAGCTCTGCTGCACAATGTCCTTACATCCTCTCCCCAAATCCAGCAGAATCTCCCCCCAAGCCATTGCAAATCCCTTAACCTGATCCTTCAAACTCTCCGATTGCTCCGGCGAGTAGCCGGAGACGTGACCCGCCGTCGGTGCTGCAAACGACGCCGTCGAGATTCCGATAGGATCGGCCGCGGCGTATCGGATCCCTGCATCCCCCAATAGACTGGCCATCTCGTCACGGAATGAGTTCGATCCTCTCACCTCCGCCATTTTCACTGTAAAACGCCGCCGTTTAGTACTGAAGAAGAAGAAGAAGAAGCTTCAAGTAGAGCTCAGCACTAACAAAATGGTATATGCTTATATACGCATGTATAACGTCAAAACTGCTAACTTTTCAAGCGTGACATTCAAGCAAGGCTTGTTTAATCCAGATTTCTATAAAGAATAAATAACCGACCACCATTCAAAAAAACCGAATCGGAAAACCATTACATCAGAAAAAAGAAAAAGCCAAAAGCGCACCTGCTCGGCTCTTTTATCTTTTACTTTCCTGACGCTGAAACCGTCGATTCTGATCTGAGTCGTATACGTATCATTTAACTTTTCACCCCGAATTGACTGCTCAACTGAAACCTTCGGCTGTCCGCCATCTCTCTCTGAGCTCTTTTAAGCTTCCCACTGCTTAGTGAAGAAGGTGCATTGACGGTTTGGATCTGTCCACGTCATCGACTGCTGCGCCGTGCAGTAAACGGCTGGCAACCGGTTCGGCCGGCGTGTCGTCAGATATTGCCGGTTCAGTGTCGTACGGTGGGCGCGCATGTGATGCGGGAATGTTCTTTTGCATTTTATATTCTCAGTGATAAGGTGTCGTTCATTAACGTTGAGGAGTACGTTTCTAATGGATATCTACCGTCGATTTCAGTCAACCACTTGGTTTCTTCATTTTTAGTTTATACCAACGGTGATTAGTCCATGAGGTGGTTTGGAAAAGAATGTGAGTAAGGGATTGAGTAGTCGTTTGCTTTCGTTAATTAATTGAATCCCTATAATTGCTTAATTATAAAGGTACTTAAAAAAAGGGTTGTAATGCCATGTTGGTGGTTTGGGTCTCCAGCGTCCAGCGAAGACGCTGGATTGATTTAGTGTATTTCGATAGATGATTTAGTGTGATTGTTGGATTATAAACGTAGCTGGATTGATTTAGTGTATTTCGATAGATGATTTAGTGTGATTATAAACGTAGTGCTAAAGGGGCTGCAATATGTTATTGACCGTTTGAATTCACAGCAAATGTCCTTGGACGTAGGATTATCTCAAGATACAGCGATTAAGCTGAAATGAGATAGTAAAAAAAAAAAAAAAAAAGGAAACAAAAAGGAGGGTGTAAAAAAAATTATTAAATGAATGAGGAAAGAGGACAGCTCCCTTTAGCTTTCGGGTAATCTTTCAACCCTAAATTCATTTCCTTTTTCTCCTAAATCTTATTTCTTTTGCGTAATTGTCTTCGATTTCTTCCCTAATTTGCTTCGTCTTCAAGGTTTTCGGAATTGCAGGCTTGGTATCTGAATGGCCATGGCTCTTGCATCTGATGAAGCTAACAGGATATGCAATCACTGGTGATCAATCTTCTAAGGGACTATCCCCCTCTTCGTAATTTTGAAATATATGAGTTGGGTTTGCATCAGTGTTGATTTTTGTTCAAGAATTCTAGGTTTTAGTTGTAATTGATTTTTAATCTGCGATGCTGTGTATATGATTTTAGCCAATTAATGCTAAAGTTGTGAAATTGAAAACCCATTTGCCGAAATTTCGTTTAAAGATCAGCTTAAAAGATTCCCTGCTAATCCTTGGTAGTGGTGAACTGTTTGTTCAATTTCGAAAGCTAGGTTAGAATTGTTGATTATGGTCCGAGGGTGATCGGTAAATACTGGTCATAAACAGTGGCAAACTCATAAGAGCCCTAATCTTAAACCAAACGGTGCGTTTTTGCAACACTGAACGTCGTCTTCTTCGCGCGCGCCGCTCAAGATTCTGGTTTCTGAAGCTGTTCGATAAAATTCCCCAAAGGCTTTGCTTTTCTTGTGTAGCTGCCATGGCTGGTGAGCCAGTGGCTCAGGATCAACGGCAGCGCACTTTGCAGGCATTGGAGCGAAGGTTCGAGGCTGCTCAAGCCGAACTTGATTTACACCAAACGAAGAACACAAAGAGATTGAAAACCGAAGGAGCTGGAAAGAAACCGCATACTGCTAATTCTTCAGCCGTTGATTCTTCACCAAATTTAGCTAATGCATCATCCGCAACTCCATCGAAGAAAGGTTAAATTTTGCTTTTTTCACTGCAATTATGGGGTTTGATTTTTTGTTTTAGTTGATTCTGATTAATTTTACTTCGTTTTGTGGCTTTTTGACAGGGAATTTCACCTTTGCTGGTTATGTGAATTCACAAGGTACTGTTTCAGTTTAAGTTTTGTGTATATAAGCTTATGTTTGATACTTCAATCTGATTTGAGAAAATAGTAGTAACTGTGTGAATTTGGTTACTTGAAATTTTATGAAGATATCGACGAAAGCGGTCCAACATATGCAAAACTCTCTCAGCCTATACATGAGAATCTACTCACAGCTAGTAATGTTGAGGTACTTGCTCGGTTATTTTGTGAATTGAAGTAAAAGGTAGTTGCTTTAACTTGCAGGCTTTGTATTTCCATTTTGAAATGTAGGTCTCTGGTAGAAAAGAAAGTAAAGTCGATAATGTATTGCACGAGCTTCTTCAGAGTGGCGACTCTGCTCTGAAGTATATGCAAGGATCAAGAAGCAAGAGGATTGACAATTGGATCCTCCTTGATAATTATGTGCAACGGCGTGGCGGTTCTGGCTCCCGTGCCAGGGCATTGCAGAGTAATTCAAAGCGGTCTAGGAAGCGTATGTTGATGAAACAGCAAAAGAAGAATGGATTGTTTGATTTGCCTCGGGAGCTCCATAGGTGAGCTTAAAATTTCTCAGCATATACATTTTTGATTTTTTTTTTTCTGTGGTTTTGCTGATTTATGAGTAGTAAAATTGTAAATGCGTATTTTGCTGTCCAAAGAATAAATAAAAATATTGATAGCTCAGGCAATTTGATCAAGCGAAAATCTAAAGGTTCAAACTGCAATCGCTTCTTTAACCTCTGAGTAGTACTCTATTTCCTTTTAAGTTGCTGGAGAGATGTATTCTGTGATAATATGATTTATACAATTCCGTATGTCTTATTTTTCAATGGTTAGCTCACAAATATATCTTTGGATGCAGCTATGATAAATTTAAGCCAATGTATGAGATGTGGAAAGGCTATATTACACAACTTCTTAAAACTACTGGGTAAGAATGTCTTGTTCTTCATCAGTATCTTGTATATTTACATATTTGTGCTTAATTTTTAGTGTTTGGTTATGTCACCATAATTTAATTTAATCACGTAGGAAAACGCAGTTGGCTCAGTCTCTTCTTAGTGCAGATCTACATGGTGCTATTATTTCAGGTCAAATATGCTTCATTCTTTTCTTTAACAAGGAGTACCAATGAATACTTTTATTAGCTTTTCGCTTGTCAAGGATGTAAACTTCATGCATACTTTTGTTTACACACCTCTAATCAGGCTTGTACTTTATTTGGACACCACATGTAAAGGACCTTTATGCCATATCTAAGTCGAAAGGTCAACATGTCCAAACATCACCATAGTGGAAATTATGATCCATCAAGTTTCAGGAAGATTATATTTAGAACTTTAACCTAACCCTTGGGGCAAGATTATTTTGTTGTTATGTTCTTAATGGCACAAGATAAATACTTATCATCTTCCATATGAATATTCTGCCATGGCTCATTGAAATGTTGACTGCTATTTGAAATGTCTGGCCTGATTCTTGATTTCTTGTACAATCTTAACTAAGGCAGTAGTTTGCTCTCTCTCTCTCAGTGTGTTGATACTCACTATAGTTACTTTTTCCGGCAGTTGTTGACTGTAAAGTAACTTCCTACACTGGAGTGAGTGGTATCATGATTCGTGAAACAGCAGAAACATTTGGCATAATTACAGAAGATGATCAATTCCGAGGTAATTCTGCTGCTATTTCAAACTTCAAATTAATTTGGCTGTATCTGATAAAACCCTTGGATATATAACCTTGTAAGGAAGTTAAGCATGCCCATCTGCATGTTGTGGGGTGGAAAGGCTGGGGTATGTTCATAATGCAGTATGGCTCTTTGCATTATGTTTTGTGTAGTTGGGTGTGGCTTTACATCTTGCAAAAGAAAAGTTCTCTTGGACTGAGTTTATTTATATATTGTAATTGTTTTACTTCTTTCTCTTGCATGAGTTTCTTCTACATTATCAATGAGTTTATCCATCAAGTTTCTTTTATATTTGGTATAAAATGATGAGTGATAACTGTCCTTTCGTGTTGTTAATTAA
The DNA here is from genome assembly GCF_958449725.1 of Rosa rugosa. Lineage (NCBI taxonomy): Eukaryota > Viridiplantae > Streptophyta > Magnoliopsida > Rosales > Rosaceae > Rosa > Rosa rugosa. Next base: position 12,342,794 of record NC_084826.1, on the reverse strand, counting down.
TATTGTTGATGCTGATAGATTTATTTTATACTTCTGTTTGGGGTATATATGCAGTGGTGCCAAAAAGGTTTTCTGTTTTTGTATTTCAAGTTGATTGCTGGAAGATTACCTTGCATGGGGACAAACTGACTTCAAGAAACTTGGGTTCGTGATCTCAAACATAATCATTGCAGCTCAGGTGATCTTCGTCTCCTTATATTGATTGTCAGAATATGTCATGTTATAGCTTCCAGAGTATCATTGACTTCCATTAATATTATTGTCCCATGAGATAAAAAGAATAGTTGATTTCATTATGCAAAGTAGGCAATTGGTATTATAAAAAAAAAAAAAAAAAAGAGATCCTGAGTATTAGCTTGTGATTAGTTTAGATTTTTAAATGTGGTGAACTCAACGCCTCAACCACATGGTGTACTTTCTAATATTGATCTAGCTTTTATGCTATAAAGGATCATGTTCTCTTTAACTTGCACATGGTGTACTTCTCCTTCAAGTATCCAAATTTAGTCTAATGCAGAATTTGTGTATTAAAATGAGGATTGAATGATTGATTGATTGTTGTCCTTTCGAATTTGATGCACTCTTAAAATGGGTATCAGGTTCCACCTTGCTTCCATCAAATGCTAGCAAGGTAGAACCACCTTAGATATCAAACATGTGATAATGAATCAGCTTTATTAGATTAAACTCTGTTTTCATATCCAACTTTCTGAGATAACTGATTCAAATTTCAAGCATGCTAAATTGCAGAACAATCAGGCTTTGAAGTAAATATCATTGGCAATCATGTCAGTTTCAGTCGACGTAAGTTCTGCCGAGATCTTGAGTTTAGTGATCGAGTAGCAGATAAGCAGCTAGGAGGGCTTTGGCATTGACGGTAAAAAAGAATACTGATTGTGACATGAAGACTGGAGTCTTCATCTCACAATTGCCAGTTGGTATTCAACATACACTCATTGCCAGCCAGCCACAAAATACAAAATGAGAGAAACTACCGCCTGCCTGTTTAAGTTCGCGTAGTTTAAGAAGGATGGAATCCTAATTTTTGTCTCTTGGGTAGTCGTCTGTTTGCACCGTGTTGACGTGTTTAGTTAAGCAGTAAATCATTCATTTCAAAGAAGATTATGTATGACATGCTTGATTCAGTGATAATCTGTATTCTGACCATATTATCGGATCTCTAATGTTTCCATTTCTAATGTAATACATTGCTTCGTAAAGATAAAAGAAACTCATTAACTCATTACCGCAAGGTCTATATAAGCCGAAAATGAAGATAGGGAATTATTGCATGTAAACCTATCTTTGCTCAAGGGAATGTCTTTAATAAAAACAGATTGAAATTCGTCTTCTGAATCATGAAGGTTTTTCGACCTTGTATATGATCACAAAGCAAGGAAGAACAGCCTCCGAATTCAAAATCAAGAGCTCTCTTGAATCGCTAAACTGATCCCCAGTCCATGCCATCACAGAATCAAACTCACCACCATCATTATCCATGAGTCCATGTGCATGAAAATGAGCAATTCGACCTGCAATCACTCTACATATCACCATAGCCTTCCTTGCGCACTCCCTTTTCTTCAAGCACTCCCCGTTCACCTTCTGATGCGCCCTCCAGCTGGTCCCGAAAAATGACATTGTCCCATCATTGCCCGAAAACTTTGAAGCTATCATTCTGCAGACTTGGCAGCATTTCATTTGACAAATTCTAGTGTCCCCATTGATGCCTAGAGAGCAAGCAACTGTGGCACCATGGAATTGCAAAAGCTCATTCCCATCAACCACCAACCTCTCTATCTTCTTTAAAATCCTACCCTTTTTGTAGGTAGCTTTCACGTCTTCTCTGTACTCTTCGAAACTTCGAAGCACATTTTTACTATGATTCACCCTCAACACCTTCTCAATCTTGAGGCCTTCGTCACTACTAACCCATCCTGATCTCACAATACTCTCCACAATCCCAACTGATGGGCGGTCTTTCTCAACCAGCTCCGAAACCGCCTTGATGGGTTTCTTCTTCTTCTTACGTTCTGAAGAAGAACTACTTGCATGATAGGTATGGAGGTTTTTCTGGGGTTTTGAAGGCAGTACTACTACTTCTTCCTCCTCTTCCTTGAAAAGTCGTTTTTGGTCTTTTGGTGGAGACGAGTAGTGTCGTTTTGAGTCTTTGAGGTTGTCTTCTTCTGGGGATCTTGGCTTGGGTTTGAAGCATTTTATGGTGGAACTTGGGTGGCAAACCAAAGCTGCCAAAGAAGCTGCTATAAGGCACCTTTCAAACATGGCTTCTTTGGTTTTGAAGAGAGAGACCATTTGTGCTGATGCTTAAAAATCAGAGAGATAAGAAACTCAGAATCCAAAATTTTGTCCTATAATTTCGTCAACTTCAATGCAAAGATTGGAAACTTGCTCATCTAATTGCTTGAATTTTGGGTGCCAAATTTTAATGTTAATAAGGCCGTACGGATTTGCCATATCTTCGTCCCCATATGAATTCACGTTTATCTACAAGAGAATATTCGACCAAAAACAAAGTTAATTGGATCCAAGTCCATCAACTCAAATCAACCCAATTTATAAAGGGTAAAAAAGATTGGAGCACTAATTGCTCTTTATTAGCAATTGCAAGTCAAGTTTATTCGTATAAATGCCAAATTACTCGCATGCATTCCATTCTTTATGGCTACAAAATCCTTTTTTGGATTAGGTTATTTTAAAAGTTGGATCACTTGGATGTGCTACACTTTTTTTGTAGCTAGTACTGTCGAAGTGTCGATTGCGTATGTATAAGCGAAGCTTGTTTTCATGTTAGATTGTTAGTGAAGTAAGTGACCAAGCCAGAATTCGAACTAGGCTTGGGTTAAATTGAAGATGATATGTCTATAAGACTATAACACGAGGAGATTGATAATTGGGTGGGTATGATATATAATAAATGCAATCATAGTTTAGCTAGTAAAGAAACTTGACTATCATTTCTTTTTTTAAACAAAAAGTATATGAACTCTAACACCATTGTCACACATGAAACGAGACAAATCGATAAAGCGCCAAATAAATGTGTAAAATTATAGTTACCATCTATCGTATGATTCAAGCAAACCGCCTAATCAACAGATTTATCTGACTGACAACTCTCTTATCGTCATGTGAATAAGTTTTAAATAAATGGAGATATATCAATTAATTTTTTATAAAGATATATGACATGTACGTTTTTGTTTCTTCTCTTTATGTCAATCTCTAATTAAACAGTCAGACTAATAAATTTTTTTGACAGCCTCATTCAAACCTTTCTCTAATGCCAGACCTGACATAAGTGATTCAACAGTCATAGAGATTTTCGCTTCTGTGCTGGACGAAACGAAACCCCGATTGTTGGGTGGCCTTGTCCGAGTTTTAGTTTCTTTTGGTGAGAGTTGCATACTTGCATTAGCTCTACGCCTCTACCCAAAACAACAACTTGGAAAACCAAAGTGTCACTGGCCTTACAAATGTAAGGTCGCCGGACTACAAGACACGTGTATTACTGGCATGCTAGCTACGTGCATGCCTCTAGTCCCAACGATCCCATTTCTGCTGGAACCCAGTTCTGTTCAACAACTAATTTGCCCAGTTTCTCTCTCTCTCTCTCTCTCTGATCAGAGCAGACTGCTGAGCTTGTAATCATGGGCGCATGCGCGACGTGCTGTGAAATCCTCCTCGCCATATTGCTTCCACCACTCGGCGTCGTCATCCGCTATGGCTGTGGGGTAAATAACCAAAATCCCAAACTACGTCCTTCTCGTTTTCTTCTTCTTTCTGGTAATTATATATAAGCTTCATCCTGTTTATACGTTTAAATTGCAGGTGGAGTTTTGGATCTGTTTGTTGCTGACGCTGTGCGGTTATATACCAGGAATTATATATGCAGTTTGTATCTTGCTTCAGTAATTAATTAGTTTACATTTCTTTTGGATCGGATTGGCTTATGTTCAGTTGTATGTAGTAAGAATATTGTTAATTACATCTTATTTTGGTTCAAAAGTGACAGACATGTAGATCTACCTCTTTGCTTTTATAATTTTTCTCGTAATTTTAATTTTCATGAATGAATCCCAGCCTCCCAGGATCCCCATGCCAGCTACCAAACCATTATTGAAGATTAAGGACTTTGTTTTTTGTTGGAATCGTTTTGAGAGGTATATATACACACACTACAGGGTAGTTCTTGATGAAATTAGAAGTTCAGGGACTGAATTGATTTTGGACCCAAACTACAGGGTAGTAATCAGTATTTAGCCCTAATTAGAAATAATCTTATCTCTAGTAAGAGCATCTTTAGCAGACTCTCTATTTTGACTCCTTAGCTATTTTGGAGAGCATGTTTAGCTTTTTATCTATTTTAGCAGCTGCACCAGACTCCTAAGTGACTCTCTATTATACTTTAGCTATCTCGCTCCTAAATATAGAGAGCAAGATGAGGCTCTTTATAATTTAAAACATTCATTTTAAGTTATTTTATGTAATTTATAAATACATTTAAACTATTTAATATTCATTTAAAAAATAATATAAATTCAAAATTAGCTAAAATTGAGAGCATTGATGCAGACGTAATTCTAAAGTGGCTAGCTAATAACTTTTTAGCTACTTTAGCTAAAATTTGACTCAAAAATGGCTAGCATTGCTAAAGATGCATCTTTAGCAGACTCTCTATTGTGACTCCTTAGCTATTTTGGAGAGTATGTTTAGCTTTTTATCTATTTTAGCAGCTGCACCAGACTCCTAAGTGGCTCTCTATTATAACTTTTAGCTATCTCGCTCCTAAATATAGAGAGCGAGATGAGGCTCTCTATAATTTAAAACATTTCTTTTAAGTTATTTTATGTAATTTATAAATACAATTAAACTATTTAATATTTATTTAAAAAATAATATAAATTCGGGCTCGAACTATGTTCCACAAAAGCCGGATTAAACGGGCTCGAACTTGGACCCGAATAAGCTTTGTGGCTGTTGAACATCCATGTTACTAAGCTAGCTAGCTAGAACAAGCTCTATACAAAGGGTTTCATATGAATAGAATGGCCCATATGATCATATTTAGCACGCCCGAATCTTGACCTTTGAAAATGGCGTGAATAATATGGACCTAATAATTATGCATATTCCCTGGACCATAGGCAAGCCTGTCAGTTAAGCAGGCCATTATTTTCTAGAGCAATTTTAAAGAATGGTGTAATCTGGAGACAAAGATCTCTCTCTTTTGTTTATATATAAATTGTAGCTCCAACTAATTAATTGGATGCCAATCTTTGATATTCTAGTAGTTGTGGACCAGTAGGTTTTGAACAAGTGAAACAACACAATTCAACAGCAACTGATTAGCTATTGAATACTTTCCAATGCACTTTCAGTTTCAGCAATGAGTGTGACTTTTTCCATTGCTTGTAAAAGGGTATTGCTTCTGCTAGTTGCTTTGCCTTCCTAGAAAATGATCAAGCATTATAAGCTATATATTCAAATACTAACTTGCTTTCTTTGCACACAAAGTAGAGAGGCAAACAAGTGTAACATATTGTGTTACCAACTTATCACTTCAGATTATTAGAGAGAATATTTACTTTTCAGAAATATAAAAAATCTTTAATGATGTTGTACTAATGTCACAGTTAACGGGTTTAATGCGATTACTCTTTTATATACAGTAGGATAATCCAACAGAAGAGTTTCACACTAGTTGTGAGGTTAGTGTTTTACACTACAGTGAATCCTCCACTTGATTTCGTATATTGCTGTTCAACTGACTAACCATAGAACAGCAACGTTGAAAACTCAACTTAACACTTCTCACGTGAAATACAAATAGATTAGGTGCATCTCCACTCTATTGCACCTTGCTAATCGACAACAAACTAAGAATAGAGAGATCGGCGAAATCGAATGGAGAAACTCTTGCAATAAAGCTCTGATAACATGGTATATTCAGTAGCTCCAAATACTTGAGCTATCAAGAAATGTGCCGCTGGCACATTATGGACAATTTGACATATTATATAGTTTGCCACATAATATGTTAAATATAAACTTAAAAGGTATGAATGCATGGAGTAGCCATAAACCATACACCTAAACATATATAGATGGTCTTGCATAATGTACTTTTCCTCTAATAGACACATACATTGCTTCTAAAAAACTGCTCAAGCTTGACAAAGCCATCCTCGAGTCTCCTTTTGATGGTGCTATTTGTTCTTTTTGTCTCATCTTAGTTTCAAAGGTGCAGTTTTGGGAGGACCCCATGAATCCCAGGCCCCTAGCTCATTACTAAGTGTCCTATTTTATCTTCATTATCTTACCTACCATTACCACTGTCCTGTAAACCCAAGTCAAGGGCTTCTAGCACATGCCATGATTAACGGGAAAGCTTGATAATATGACCTTGACCCATTATTGAAGCTAGAAGCTATGTCTAATCAGTTCCCATTGTTAGATATCAGTTAGATTGACGCTGTATTGAGTCCTTAGTCAAGGGGCAGTTAAGGTTCAAGGAAAAAACTGGGGATCAACGAAACTGGGATCTGCACATTGGTCGGTGCAAAGAAGCCTCTGTATAATATCAATGAAGCAAAACAGAAGCATTAACAAAGCCCTAAGATTGTGCAAACTAGCTGTAAGAGGTAGATGTGTGACGGATGCTTCATTCAATGAACTTCCAATTTAAAACGTGGCCTTGAGAGACAACTTCAACTCTCTGTCATTTTAAGTAAGTAATGCCCTGTAATGGCTTTTGGTTTGGGCAATCTTACATGTGTGTGAGTGAATGTTTAACTGTTCATGTGGGTGAAAAATTGACTGCTACAAATATCTCAAGTATTAACCTGAGATTTAATTTTAATGTCAGACTAAAAAAAAAAAAAGAGATTTAATTTGAATAAAATAGACATGTTATTATTAGTAACTTTACAAAATTTTCTCCTTTGGATTGAAAAAATATAGTTAATTGATTACATCAATCTCCTTAATATATTACATCGAACATCATCTTTCGTGTTATTAAATAATTAAACTTTTAAAGTAAATTTATGTATGCGTTAGTGCGCGCGTTGCACATACCTATATCTCAATCGAAAAAAACATAACATTTAAAGAAAAGATAAAGAAAAAGACCATAGTTGAACTCTTATATTGATATGAAAATTAAATGAAGTTAATCCTTCTACCATAATACCATATTGAATACCATAGTGTTAATGAGGACAAGAGTTTCTGTTAATCATTCTGTTATTGATTCAAAACACAACAAAGTGTAGTGTGGACAGCAGTATCTTAACCCACCATATGAGGATTCCTATTGCACCGAAAACAAAGAAAATTAAGACCCCAAGGCAGGCCTAATAGGAACAGATTAATTGGGATTAGTTTAATAAGCAGCAACTAAATAATAAATAATCAAAGCAAGTCCAAAAAAAAAATTTAGACTGAGCTCGGATGAGAGCTTGGATGAGAGCTCGGCACACTGAGCTTGCTATTCACCCACAAAAAAAAAAAAAAAAAAATTTGGTAGCTGTAGAAATCACATACACAGACCCACCACCATACCCCATGTGATTTGGAGCGTTAGAGACAGAGAGAGTCACATAGGCTTTTGAGTAATAAGAGCTCTCATTTATGCTCTGAATAATAATAAAAGCCATTTTAGCTATTGCTTTGCTCTGTTTCTCACTTCCCTTCACCACTGACAAAAGCAAAGACCTGAGAAGAGAAAGGACTCTCTTACTCACTCACTTGGGAATTGAGCATAGAAAGAAAGAAACCCAAGAACCTACAATACAAGACCAAACCCTCCCAATGCTAAAACACAAACAAGAGACAAAACCCACTGACCTTTTTCTTTTCTTTCTCAGAGCTCAAAACTTTAGGTCCTCTAGCTGTTTGACAACACTTGGTGAACTTTAACACAGTACCCCATATCAATTGGTCTAGGTTTATTACTACTAGCAAAGCAGAGGTACAGCCGCCTGAGCTCTGTGTCTAGATCTTTCTGGTAAGACCTCCTTGTCATTCTGGAGTGTTTCTCATTTTATACCAACCTCCTTTTTTTTTTGTCTGTTCACACTGTGTTATGCTTTCTGGGTTTAAAGTAGCTTGTGATCAGTTTCAGCTTCTGGGTTCCTTTGGGTTTGTTTGGTCCTTATATGATCCTTTTGTTGTTCTAATTTGAAGTTTTGGGTAACATATTGAATAAACATGTGGTGGTTGAGCTGAAAGGCTCTTGCTTTGCCATTTTTGGTTTCCAAGCACCCTTTGGTTTTGAGTGTTACTGGAGAAGAAGAGTTGAAGTTCTTTTCTTTTCATGTTTTGGTTCAAGGTTCAACAAAACAGAGTTTTTTTTTTTTTTTTTTGGCATAAGACTCTGTTTTCACAGTTTCTCGTAAAGCTGTTCAATTGCTAAATTTGCTTTAGATCCGTCATACAAATCCAGTAGATCTAAGCATTTCATTATATATTTGTTCTGTGATGCTCGTCTTTCATTATCTATGAAAGTGCGGCGGTATTTTCCAATATAGCAAAAAGGAACATTGAAGAACACTTGAAATTTTATTTGCTTATGTATTGATGCATTTTGAAGAAATATCATGTTTTTGTTTTTTTTAGTTAGCAAAGTGTTAATTAAGGAACACTTGGGTTTCATCAACTCAACAAAAATGTGTTTCAATGCCCCACACCCAATTAATTATTCACATAAAGACCCTGTTTTTGTCATGAGCAAGAGCAACCCTATGTGGTCACTTTTGTCATTTACTAATTGGCGTTGGCCCATTGTTGGCTTTCATTCCAAAAAAAAATCATGTGTTTGCAACATAGTATGGCACAGAGTAAAAAGGAGGGAAAAGGAGAAAGGGGATTGAAAAAGGTTGCTACATAGTTTGCTTCATGATACTCAATGAATCTTGCAGATGCAGCTTTCCTATACTTTTCCTTTTTAATATGGTTGAGCTTTGGTTGGTGGTAGTGGTGGTAGTTTCTGTAAGCTTTCTTTTAAGGCAGGTGTGTTGTTTGTTAGTTAAATGGTGTACTAAATACGGATCTAAGGTGACCTTGCTTTATGAACCCTACTACTCTTGTGGCTTCGTAATTCATACATATCTATATATATGAAATTTTGCTTTATGTTTCTTCCTCATACAAAGAGTTCTCTGAAATAGTGCAGGTGTTGTGGGTCACTGGATTTGAAAGGACAGCACTTTCACCAACTAGTAAACGAAGATGCAGACTCCAAAAGCAAAGTAAGGTTACCATTTATTTGCTTGATTCTGTTGTCTTCTGATAATCTATTTTAGTCTTCAATTCACTCTATTCTTCACAAGAAAATTTAGAGACCTCAGGTAAATTGAAATTTTGATTTATAAGTCTTGTCTATTTTCCCCTGCCTAAATTGTATAGCTCTTTTTGTATCTAAAAGGAAGTAGAACAAATCTAAAGAAAGTATTGCTTTGAAAAATGCTTGAACTATGAACTAGGAGAGTCAATTTACAATATATCTAAGAGATAGTGGCAAATGCTTGTGTGAATTGTCCTTAATTGGGTACAGATATGTTGAAACAAAATTAGTATCAAACTAGTTCACTTTCTTACTTTAGCCCCGTTATATAAGTACTTATAGCCAGTTAATATCCTTTCATTATTTTCTCCTCTTTAGCTCTTGTTCTTGATCAGTTTTTGCCGTCAGTAGCAGCAACTTGTCCTTTCTTTTAACCTTCCATGCATGTCTTTTTTTTATTTTTAACTGCCTTTCTTATTGGAGAACAGAAGTGGCTCTTTGGAAGTGCCTCAAAGAAAATCTCCAGCAACACCTAAAACTGCCAAGACATCTGGATCAAATCCTGCTTCAGTATCCTCTCCAAATATGGCAACTAGGACCCCAAAAGGAAGTCCAAAAGTCACTGAACGCAGGTCGCCACGAAGTCCAGTAGCTGAGGTATTCTGTGATAACTTATGAATAGCAAGCTGTCTAGTATGTTTCTTATCACACAAACCATAGTTAATTGCACCCAGCACTGTTTGTTGTAATCGTCTAGCCTCTCTTTAATACAGACATTCTTGGTTTCTTTTATGCTCAGTTGTTTTAGAGGTTACTTGCTCATTTGATTTCCCTTTCCATTATGTGAGCTACAGAGGAAGCTGCCAAAAAGAGTGTCAGAATTGGAATCACAACTTTCTCAATTGCAAGAGGATCTGAAGAGGGCAAAGGACCAGTTAAACTCATCTGAGTCAGCGAAGAGACGATGCCAGAAGGAGGCTGAAGAAGCCAAGAACCAGCTATTAGCAATGTCTGCAAAGCTTGAAGAGTCTGAACAGCAACTGCAGGAAATTTCTTCTTCTGAAGATGCTCGTATTCAAGAGCTCCGTCAACTTTCTCAGGATCGAGATAGAGCATGGGAATCTGAACTTCAGGCTGTTCAACAGCAGCGTTCGATGGATTCTACTGCCTTGGCTTCTGCCATTAATGAAATTCAGAAGCTAAAAGGTCAGGTGGAAATGGTGGCGGACTCTGAAGCCACCCAGAGGAGGCATGCAGAGTCAGCAGACGCTGAGATCCAGACCTTGAGAATGGAACTTTCTGAAACTCTCTCCCTGGTTGAGAAATTGAAAACTGAGCTAAGTGATTGCAAAGAATCTGAAGCCAGGGCCGTAGAACTTATAGACAGTACTCGTATGCAATTGGAGAGGGCAAATGCAACCATAGAATCGCTCCAACTGGATAGGACCAAAGGGTCAGAGTACTGCAACTCTTTATCATTGGAGTTGGAGCAGTCTAAAGATCGCATTAAATCACTGGAGAGTCTTGTGAGCAAACTTCAGGCAGAAGTTGCTATTAGTAACAGCAATCAATTGGTAAACTCTTCGGGCAATTCAAAACTTTCTCAGGGAGATGACCAAAATGAAGAAACAGTACAGTTAAAAGAAGAGCTGAATTGTTTGAAAACTGAAGTGAGTCAATTGAGGTCTGCATTAGATGCGGCTGAGATGAGGTACCAAGAAGAATATATTCAGAGCACACTGCAGATTAGAAGTGCATATGATGAAGTTGAATCTACAAAATCTGAATCATGTCAGAGGGAAGCTGAATTGGCATCAGAACTGAAGCAAGCAAGGGCTCATGTTGAAGACTTGAGCACTCAGCTGATGGATAAAGAAAATCAATTGCAGAGTATATCGGAGGAAAATGACAGGTTGAGCTTGCAAATTGAGAAAAATCTATCAAGTGAAGGGGAATCTGAACTGGCAATGGAGCTGAAGAAGTCGGAAACTGCAGTGGTAGAGTTGAAGGCCAGTTTGATGGATAAGGAGACAGAATTGCAGAACATCGCTGAGGAAAATGAAATGCTGAAGATTGAACTTAAAAACAAGGAAATGGAGAGGAACAATGTCAATGACGACGCTGTTGTTTCAGCTGAAGCAACAGGGGAGGCAGAGCGAAAGGCTGTAATAAAGGTTGGCCATTTAACTGAAGAAGCTGATAAAAGTACACAGAGAGCAGCACGAGCGACTGAGCAGCTGGATGCAGCACAGGCTGCAAATTCTGAATTGGAGGCTGAGTTAAGGAGGTTAAAGGTGCAGTCAGATCAGTGGAGGAAGGCCGCTGAGGCGGCTGCTGCTATTCTTTCAACAGGAAACAACGGGAAGTTTGTGGAGAGAACAGGTTCCCTTGAAAGCCACTACAATCCCTTGAGTTCACCTTATTCAGAAGACTTGGACGATGACTCGCCAAAGAAGAAAAATGTGACCATGTTGAAGAAGATTGGTGTTCTATGGAAGAAGGGCCAAAAGTAGATGTAACTATGTGACAGGTTTCGTATCATTATCAGTTATTGCTACGTTGGGTTCTGTATGTCGTGTTATTCTGTGGTTTTCCCTTAATTGTATTCTTGACGGGTATTTTGGAAGGTGTTAGCACCTGAGTTTCAGATGAAGTTCAAGATAGTTCTTTGCAGGTTGTATAGGTATGTGGAACTAGTGAACTGTGAATGTACCCTTTTCCCTTATGTATGCTGTGGCTATGAATGAACTTGATAAATGTTGTATCTTATTTCTGAGTCTTGAACTTCATGTTAGTAAAGCATATGTATGCATGGGCAAGAAAATAGGAAGTAACATTTTATTTTACTATTGGAGATGTGTTGTGAAACTCATTTTGGTACATACTTGGCCAAATGAATTTGCTATGATGCACAAGAAGAAATGCCTTTATATCTGTGTTTGCTTCAGTTTTTCAATAATGCAGTTCAGTTTTGTATGAATTGCATGGCTAAACCTATGACTTTAATTTAATAATGGAACTAATTTTATTCAGCAGGTGTACTCAGACAATTCAATAAGTATTTAAAGACTGATTATTTTTGTTTTCTTTCTTAAAAATGGAAGTCTAGTGAAGATAATTGTTAAGATAAAGAAAAAGATAACCGAAGAAACATAGAGATGCAACGACCCTACTCAAGATTTTTTCAATGACTTGAGACACAATAATTTTGTAAGGGCTTCAACAAAACCTTTCAGACCAAAAAGAGGAACCTTCGCCTATAATGGAACAAAATATAAACTTACCAAAATTCAGAGCTTCTAATATGAGACAAAAACATGTGCTTCTCTTCACCAATCATAGACACCGAAAAATACCTAATACAAATCAAAATTTGAGTTTCTAAACATGAAAGACAAAAGAATATGGATCTCTTACCAATCATGATTCATGCACACTACAAATGATATTGCGTAGTCTTGACTTTCAAAAGCCATTTTCATAATCAAATACTGCATAAATCACGCTGTGTACCAATCGAAAACCCCAAATCCAAATTCTACGAACGTTTGGAGATGTGGAATAAGGAGGATCATATATCCTTTTGTTATTATCTTCAATTCAGATGAGTTTGAACTAATTATCCAAAAGTCCCATTTGGCTCTATAGATGGGGACAAGTCACCAGTATGTCCATTATCCCTCCAACTCATATAGGGTCTTTTTCTTTTCTTTGTTTTGTCTGAAAAACTCATATCTAGGGTTGGTACTGAGAATTAAAGGGATCAAGAATAAATTCATGGCGCTTGAAACATTTTAATACACATTTTAACTAACTGATATAAAGCAAAACAAAAAATTAATCGAACTTATTGCGTAGCACCATACGAAAATGAATATATTCCATCAAAAGTTATTATTTTAAGCAATTGAGAAACTAAGATCAAATTATGAACAATCCAATAATCAAATTGAAAAGAATGTAAATTGCCTATGAAGAGATTAACTTCCAATTTTTGATGTCACTAAACGAAGAGTATAGAATTGAAGAAGTTAGAGATGAAATTAAGTCTTTTAATCTTTCTCTTTCAATTGGGATTTTTTTCTTTTTAGCAGCGAATGAAATGGAAACATCCTAACTGATAAAAACAGAATTAATGACTTCTGCCAACAAACTTTCGTGGCCAAAAGTTTGTCCATTTATATTTTACATTTTATGGACTGCTTTTTCTAGTGAAAATGTCGTCGACAAAATGTTTTCCTTTCTAATTTTTTATGTGAGTCTTTGAGCGACAAGCCAACAACTAATTCGTCGGCAAAGATGTATCTCTTTTAAAAAAAAAATTATTTGAGTCTTTTGTCACTAAATGATTCATAGGCAAAGGTATATATATCTATTTATTGGAGGATTTTGCTGACGAATGGTACGTCAGTAAATATGTGTTCATTTTCATATATAATTTTTTTTTTTTTTTTGAGATCATTGAGTTAAGGTCATAGACCCATGCCTAATTCGTCTTGGTCCAAAGCTGGACCTGATGATGATATTAGCTCAAGCGATGATGTCATTTGCTTCCTTTGGATTATGGCATTGTTCTTAGCACTCAAAATGCTAAACATGGCGTAAAAATTTGATGGGGACATATTCTTAAGAAATAATTTTAAGATTTTTGATACTTTAATGACAAGAAAATTATAAACACTCCACTGCTCAAACGTTTTTTTTTTTTTTTTTTGAACTGAAAGTTGAATGCATTAGATCAATAGTCAAATTAGGCTAGAGACTAACAACACTTAAGAGCAAAGCATTTGGGGGGGGGGGGGGGGGAACTAAAAACTTCACCCAAGCATCGCAGCTCATTACAACCAATACCGCTCACTTAAAGCAAGCATAGTACATGTTATAATAGCCTCGCCTCCTAAGGAAAAATCAATCATCTATGCCTCGCTTGCCAGACACGCAATTGTGGTACAAACGACACATAGAAACATCTCAGAAAGCTCCTAGTAGCTATCATCCCACACCCTAGACTTGAAAATAAATGTAAATAAACTTAAAAGAAAGCCAACTCCTTCCCCTTAGGGTTAGAGTCACCGGCATTAACCAAGTCTTCAGTCAAATTCTTCCTGGTCTTAGATGCCTTCTTTTTCTCATCACTTGCATCCTTGTTCTTCTTTCCTTTCCTAGCAGTACCATAAGGCATCTTATTTAGGCTACCAGCAGGTCGTCCACGCTTCTTCTTATTTGGTTTGAGCCCAGAAGGTTCCACAACAAGTAAACCTATCGTTGCAGCATCAATGTTACGCTTACCAATAACCAAACTTAGTCTTGGCTTTTTCGGGGACACTGATACATCACTTGTTCTCTTCGTCCTTTTTCCAGTATTGGGAGATGCATGATCATTAGTTTCTTTAATTTCCCGAATGGTGACTTGACGTCGAGCCCTCTGTGGAAGGAAGGACCCTGCAGACACAGACACCAAAGTTTCAGCGATCCCAGCAAGAACCTGTGCTTTGAAAACCAGAGTAGGGCCACTGTTATTTGCCCTAGTCTCCAGATCCCTGACCCTCAAATGCTGCCTCTCCATCATCGCTTGTTTGCCCACCAGAACGAGGTCCGACATTCCCAGCTCTATCCTGCAGCACCGGCCCAGAACACGGTAACCCCTATTGCACCTTCCAAACAGTTTGTCGAAACGGAATCAAACGAGCACGTCCACTCGATCCTCCAACAGATAAAAGCGCTGAGTGAGTATAGGCTGGGAAAATTCAATCTCCACCCTGACGCGCAGCACACCGCGCCAGAATGCCGGCATATCCCACTCCTTGAGATCTCCTATGGTGCTGCCAATCATGCGCATGCACCCTTTCTGATCTGAAGGCCGGCGGAACATCCAGCAGTGTAACCCAATAGGAGGAACCACTACTAAAAACAATTGCAATTGCTTCAGAAATTTGCGACGGAAAACGTTTCCGTCGCGAAAAGTCAGCTTTTGCGACGGCATGTACTACGGCTATGTTACCGTCGCATCTTGGAGAGTTTTTGCGACGGAGGTAACCTTACCGTTGCATAATTATACATCTATTGCGACGGTATAGTCACGCCGTCGCTTGTCTATAATTAAAATAAATAAATAAATAAACAAACAAACAAACAAGACTATTCAATTAATCCTTCATTCCTTCAGATTAGATCTAGACCAAAACTGATTTTCTTTCATGCCACTTCCTCCTCTCTCTCTCACGCTTTATTCACCGAGCTCAAAACCCTAACCTAGAGATCCCCGGCCTCCATTGAAGCGAGAGATTTGGTGAGAAGCGGAGGAGATCGAGCTTCATTGATGACATGGTCGAGGAGGACGAGGAGGAGGAAGAGGAGGACGACGACGATGATGAATACGGCCCCTATCGTGGTGGCAGCGGCGGGAGTCATAAGCGGAGCAAGAAGAGGCCTTCTGGTGGATTTTCTTGATTTCGCAGTGGTGGTCGATTCAGATGAGGAGGAAGATACTGTACATTATCAATAAGCCCCTTTCCTTTTTCTCCTTCTTTGTAAATTTAACCCCCAAAAAAAAAAAATTTCACCTCCATGAAAATCCCCAAATCCAATTTTGATCTTTTTGATCGGTTTTGGTGTTGTTGTAGGTACCAATATTCAGATGAACGAAGAGGTTGCGATTAAGCTGGTGAGTGTAGCAATTGAGCTCATGATGTTGACTTTTGTTTTTATGCTCATTTGGTCCTGTTTGATGCCAATTTTCAGAACGTTCTGTCTGAAAATTAAAATATTTTGCATATATAAGCTCCATTATTTTGGACAATTTAAAGGCTAGATTTGTCATCTTCATGTGTGTTTTGTGTCAACACAATAACACCAAGATGTGGAGTTATGATGGGTGAGGAAAAGGAAACAAGATTATCCATGAAGCCAAGTATTGTGGAATTTTATGTAGGGCTGTTCTATCTACCCATCCCATCTGGGTTGGAATAAGGTTTAGGTTAATATATATAACTGTCGCAACGGCATTTTACCGTCTTAAATGGATTTTGTGACGCCACCTATTGCAACGCCAACATTTCCATCGCAAAAGGCTCAATTTTCCGTCGCAAAAGCCCAATTTGCCGTCACAAAAGCAATTTTTTTTAGTAGTGAACGCTGCAATAGCACCTGCTCAACCGGTTCAATACCATCATACTCCCCCAATGCTATAGGGGCTCGGTTGAAAACCCAGGGGCCACCGCGTCAAACATGGGCTCGATCCACCGGATCTGAGAAAGTGAGCAAAACCCGGTCCCCTGCTGCCGGTTTCACCCTAAGATCCCCACTGACATGCCATGCAGAGTGAAACATCCCCAGAAAAGATCGTTTCCTATAATCCCTAGCCGTGAGCAACTTGCCAACCATGTAGACTTCCGGTTGACCGAGGTTCTTGCCTTTGGATGGCCTTAGGTCCACTGCTTTCTTCCCCTCTGCCAGCCCCAAAGACGACGCTAGTTGTGCTGCCATTGCGTTGATGTCCTCCATGGTTTTGAGATGCTTGAAATCTCACTGAAACTCTCGCACTCAAAGAAACCCTAACCCTAGAGAGAAAAGTGAGAGAGAAGCGGCGCTAGAAACTCATATTCAGATTAGGAATTAATTCCATTGCTCAAACGTTGATGCAACTTGTTTACTTGGGATTCTGTCACGCCCCTGATTTTTAACACAATTAAGAATTGATATTTAATCCCATAATTATACATGTGTGATGGTTCAGCCATCAATACAAATACCTAGAAAACGATCCTCGCCGACTCAATCAGAGTTCAATCCAGAGGTTCCAATTCCTCAAAGGACTGAACTCAAGAACCTACACTTAAGTTCACAACTTCACTAACAGAGCAGACCAATGCTCTGACGATTCTACACTCTAACACACAGCTAGCACTCCTACATACCCAATGATTATATCAATATTGAAGAGCATCAGATGGGGATCCGCTGCAGACGGGCCATCACTCGATTAGTACTGATTATCACCAAATATGTACCTTACGCTCTGATACCAAACCATCACGCTTGTATAATTATGAGATTATATATATCAATTTTTATTTGTGTTAAAAATCAGGGCGTGACAGATTCCATTGCTCAAACGTTGATGCAACTTGCTCAAATGTTGATGCAACTTGTTTACTTAAGATTCATGCTAAAGAGTTGGACGAAAACTTGGAGGTAACAAAATTCATTAGAAGGTGTCAGAAGATTGGGGGGGGGGGGGGGGGGGGGGGGGGGTTCTTTTGGTGCGGGATTTTCCTACATCTTTTCCAAAGTGCTTTTCTCATATTCTTTCTTTTTTTCTTTTTTTTGAGTTAAAAATAGTTGTTGCATTGCATTGGAGTTAAGCAATAGGATTACAATCGTAACTTAGAACATCTCTAAGTATAGCAGGAGCGTTGCCCTGCCAGTCCATATTTGCCACAGATTCATAAGCTTCGCTAGCTAATCTATGAGCCACTGCATTGGCAGTTCTCGCTGTGTGTCTGATAGAGATTTCCCCATTGTTCTGCAGCCCCATTCGAATGTCATCAATTAGGTTCCCAAATTCCAGACTTAAATAATCTTGCATATGGATTTCAGTGACAGCAACTTGACAGTCAGTCTCCACAATACACTTCTCAACCTGCATAATCTGTAACAGCTGCAAACCCAATTTTAGAGCCAGTAACTCAACCTGCTTTGCAGAAGTAACATGGCTGACATGGTGAGCAAAAGCAGCAATAAACTGCCCATTTGAGTCTCGAAGCACACCTCCAACTCCTCCTTCATATTCTTTCTTTTATTTATGCCTAGTGACAACAAAATGAACACTCCGGGTCTCCGGTTGCTTTAACTTTCATCCCGCCTACTTCATTGGGATTACTACATTATTCTGTCATTGGGATTACTACCATTATCCAACAGTTTTCCCATAAAATCACTATTATATGAACTTAAAAGTTAAAATCTCTATATTAATTATTTTTTAGTTCCAACAGCTTCACTATCATATTATCTATAATTTAATATTCGTAATTAAATATAATAATATTTTTTGAATTTAAAACTTTAACTAATTATGAAAATTAATGTAATTTGGAGATAGAAGAGAGAGAAAAGTAAAACCTTCTAGAAAGTGGATTTCCTATCATTTTAGAGTTTTGCTGTAAATATATGTATTTTTGTTTTCTCTCTTTTCACTTTCTCTAAATTTAAAGTCGATAAAAAAAAAAATGGTGTGCTAAAACAAGAGATTTTACTTTAATTTCGTCAAAATAATTTCATGGACCGATTTTGACGCAGGACATGCTCGATACAGTACACTTTGATAGATCGATCACAAGCCCCCAAGGATCTAAAAATAAAAGAAACACAAAAAGAAATAAAATAAAATAAAATAAAATAGGAAAAAGTGATTGACCGACGGAGCTTCGTTGGCTAACGTTCTTTCCTCATTTTCTTTTCTTCTGTTTTTTCCTAATGACTTGATGAGTAATGACAACCAAATAAGCAAACTAGTCAGTACACTAATTGTTGATAAGTTCATAGACACAGACAAAAAGGGCTCCGAAGGAGCACGATCGACCTTCTAGTCTAACTAGTTCAGTTTCTGCTACTACTCGATCGATCTTCGTTTTATCCAAACTCATCACTCCTCGATAGTTGTGAGTTCAGAGGAGGATATAAGATCCTAAATTGCCTTCAGTTATGGAGCACAACTACTCCAACGATGGGGCATCGGAGACGAGGTTAAGGTCAGTGTTGGAGAGGAAAGATCCCACATTGGAAAAGTGACAAATAAAATATAACTTACCCAATTGTACCGAGGCATTTTGTGATTAAAACCCAACACCAATCGGGTGGTTAAGTTGGGACAGTATCGGTACAATGGTGGGCCACGGGCCACGGGCCACGCTTGTCGCTGTTTAACAGTCAGTTTCTTTCTCTACTCCTAATGAGCACTCTTTAATCTACTCTCTCTTATATACGTTATTTGGAAATGAAACCATAGGACTCGATTAGACCGAAGAAAAAGGAGGAAGCTGCTGCCCCTCATGGTCTAGGAAATCACTCTTTGACTGGTAGTTTGTTCTACCAGTAAAAACAGCAGAGTAGTGCATTGCATTTTTTTTTTTGGTGGTGGAGTGGCCATTGCTAGCTAAGCTAACTTTGAATGGTTATTCCTTCAATGTTTTCGCTGATGCACACTTCTATGTTTGTTGTGCATGTCTTGTTCAGTATTCAAGATTGGAATCATCAGGATTTGGAGGGGAAATCAAAGAGTCTTTTCAAAGCCTATTTCATTTCTGGTCGGAGATATGGTCCAGGGGATGCGATATTTGTAGTGTCCTGTGCTGTTGGTTTCTTTGTAGATCCTTTCTTCTTCTACATTTGGAACATCAACGACGATATCAAGTGTCTAAGCACAGATAGCAGGTTGAGGATGTTATTTCTTGTTTTACGATCTGTTGTAGATTTCTTCTATGTAGCGGCCTATATGCGAAATTGTGGCAGACGTAATTCCAGCGACACATCTTGGTTCATTCAACT
Source organism: Rosa rugosa (assembly GCF_958449725.1). Taxonomy (NCBI): domain Eukaryota; kingdom Viridiplantae; phylum Streptophyta; class Magnoliopsida; order Rosales; family Rosaceae; genus Rosa; species Rosa rugosa. Next base: position 12,322,939 of record NC_084826.1, on the reverse strand, counting down.
ATTTCGCTTTATCGGAGCTGTTGATGTTACTTCTCCCATCCCACAGGTACACCGGGAGAAGCCTAGTTTTATAGTAAAACATGATACTCTTTTTTATTGGTCGAGCAGGCATGCAGATCGTTGAGGACGATTTTGTCCACCACTCTTTATTCTTTAAGTTTTCATTTAAGGATCATTTATGCAAAGTTTCAATCAAATCAAGAACCGTTTGGTCAGCGGAGCTAAACTATACAATCAAGAACATCAAAAGAACCGTATTGTAGATGATTATAATCAAATCGCTAAACAGTTCTCGATTTGGTTGATTTTTTTTGTAAATATAGTACTTGCATGCATAAAGAAGTAAAGAATAAAAAGTTTTCCCCTGCACGTATCTGACATCAATATACTTTCAACTTAGAAAACTAGGACAATTTTCAAGTGTTGGGCTGATATATGCATTGTGAAGTCTTCACTTCAGGTAGTTTTGCTGTCCAATGGCGCATTTTCTGTTCTTTCGTCTGCTAGTCTAATGCTTTTACTTGTCCAATATGTTCTACGGATTAGTCACATCTACGAATGGGTCAAGCATATTAACATCGACACTCGTATAGGAAGATTGGTTAAAGGGGTATTGGATTTTTGTCCTTTCATCCTTACTGCTCATGTAAGTTTCAGACTCCTTTTAACTTCCCCAAAAATTGTATCAAGTTTGCTATAAATTGAATGATTCAAGAGATTGCATGTGGAGCTCACTATAACATCCGTTTCATTATGAGAACATTTATAAAGCTCATTGTATGTTATATAACGTTCAAGGCTTCAATTTTAAATAGTGAACCTAGCTTTCTGTTCCATGCCATCATTAAAACTTCCTATGATAACTTCTCTTTAAATTTTTATTCTCCTTCATCGGTATTGTTTTTCATACATATCAGAATATTCTATGAAATCTGATTATTAGCTATATTTCTTACAGTTATTCGGAGCCATGTGGTACTTTTTGGCTATTAAAAGAGAGACAAGGTGTTGGCTGAAAGCCTGTCAAAATGTTGAAGGATGTTATCTTGCAACTGATCATGATTTTTCCTGCGGCAGAAATGGGTTTAAAGTGAATAATATCACCATTGTAAACAGATTATGCCCTACAAATCCATCAAATGCATCGGCGTTGGACTTTGGTATATATCTTGATGTTATTAAGTTTGGTACAACGAGGACAACAAATTGCGGACCAAAGCTATTGCAATGCTTCTCATGGGGTTTGCGAAATTTGAGGTCAGCACTTAGCAGTTAGCACTTAGCACATAGTAGATTGTCAGGTAGTTTAACAGGACTGGATTCCTATACTAAATATGTCCAGTAAAGAATTTACGTGCATGCAGTTCTTTATTTTTTGGTCAATTTATGCATGCAGTTCTTTAGGTTCAAACCTGGAGCCGAGTAAGCATGAATGGGACAACATATTTGCGATTTTCATTTCTATAAGCGGCATAATACTATTTTTGATATATCTCAACGAAAATCTGCAGGTTGGTGTTAATTTTTTATACAAAATGTTCTCTCTAGACTCTAGTTATTAACCTCAAAGCTTCTCCCGCCCATATGTAGATAAACAAATCTTTGCTTTCTTGTTGTGATGCAACGTCTATTAACATGTTGAAATCTCTTCTTACGTCTCTTGATTGAGAAAGTCTAGAATACATTAATGTATATGTACATCAATTAACCATGGTAAACCAACTCCATATAGCCATAGATAAAGCTCCATCAGTTGTAGACTAGCTTGAAACTAAGCTAATCTAGTTTACCACTGCATGGAGTCAGTCTATATATGTATACCCATACATTAATTTGCGTAGACAAACCCGTCCTGATTTTGATAGTGCTTTGTTACTAGAGTTAACTGTTTCATGAACTAAACCGACTAGTTTGTTATGGTACTTACGTACAGACATATAGGCAGTTGGCAAAAAAGGTATCAAAGAAGCTTAAAGTCAACAAGAAGATGCAAAAGATATCTCCAAACATAGATTTGTGGTTGTCCAAAAATGCTGATGTCCCGAAGGATATGAAGACGGTGATCATGAAAACTGTACGATATAGAGTGGAAGAAAACAAAGATGTTGATGCGGAAAATATCGTCTCTATTCTCTCCCCAGTTCATAAAAGACTTATCATGCGCCCTCTTTGCCTGGATTTCCTAAAAAAAGTAAGTGTCTATAATTACAGATATGCTAGCTAGCAAGAACATATATATACATCGATCCAAAGCCTTCACTTAATTAGTAGCCCTATCATGCATAGTGACATCTTTTCTTAATTAATTACGTACATGTGTATTCTTAGGGGCCACTCCTTGAACATATGGACGAACAAGTGTTGAAAGCAATCTCCGAGCATGTTAACTGGGTGTTCTATGTCGTAGACAGCTATATTATTCGAGAGGGGGAACCACTCGGAAAGATGTTCTTCATCAGGCAAGCTAGGCACCGCATGGACCTACACAACTCGTACTGATCACATCAGTGGTGGAAGTACAAGCGGTCCTTCGATCATCGACAACCTGGAGAAAGATGATCTCTATGGGGCAGAACTTCTAGAGTGGGCATTCAATTTTGGCTCCTTTTCGGACTTGCCCATTTCAATAAGAACTGTTGTGTCCCAAGAAAGAGTTGAAGCTTTTGTTATCAGGGCCAAAGATTTGAAGAAAATTGTCCCTATGTTCTGGTGGCAGTTTAGCAGGAAACTCCAACTCCATGACATAGAGGAATCTCTGTTGAGGCAGTTGAAGTATCTGGCAATTTCTTCCTTGTTACGCCACCGTAAAGCAATGGCAAAGAGAGGAACTGGCTGGGACAAAGTTTACAGCAAATTAATCAAAAGTGACTAAACAAACTAAATCTGGTTAAAAAATAAATGGGTTTTCTTTGAGTTAGGGATCAAATTATATCCTAACAGTACATAAATTAGTCAAAAGCGATATTCATGGCTGGCCTCCTTTGATTCGCAGACCTCAATAGGAATTGTAATTTTTTTAATTTTGGACAAAAACGTGACTCGCAGATTTGGCCTCCAAAATCCACGTCTTTCCTTCTCCGACACCTTAAGCAACCTTTTTGTCCAACACAATACACACTATCCAAATGCACACATTATCAATAGAATTTTAAAATAAATTAGAAATACTAACCATATATTAATAACACACAACCATTAATTGCCTGTTACAGGGCATTTTTGAATATATGTGCACTAAAATAACAAAATTTACAATAAAAATGGGGGACAGGTGCAATTGCAAAGTCCTACAAGACACTATTGAACAAGTCCAACTTCGGGCATACCATTAACCATGCACCATCAGGAGACAAGATGGTAATATCAACATCTGGAAATTTTATGGAAGGACTTCATCCATTTGAATCCTATATAAGTAAAGTACAGCTTCTGCACATTTGCACTATTCCATGGCTATCTTCACTGCTGAAATTGACTTCCCTCTAGAGACTCACCAAAAAGCATTTGCTGAGTCTCTGCGCTTATGTCCATAGCTCCAACTTGACTGCTCAAGTCGTGAACCTGCTCTTCAATTTGTGATTCTTTCCTCTCCTTAAAAGCATTCAGGCTATGTGAATCGCGCTTCACATTATGTAGTTCCAATGCTGCAACTTTGCTCACTTTCTCAGAAAAAATTATTTTGTCAGCATCAGAAGTGGAGATTGACTCACAGAGACTAGTAGACTCTCCATCAACAGGAGTCACTTTTGCAGCCTTTACAGGACTACCCTTCAGTTCTGGATTCACTGTATCTTTTGAAAGAGCAACACCATTTTTCTTCTCTGCAAAACAGTTCTCTTGCTCCTTGATGTCAATGCCATGTTCTTCAGTTGCACTTTTCTCATCCTTCAACTGATTTTCTATGCCAGATTTAGCAGGAACTTTACTATCAACTTTGGAAGATATGCTGTTCCTTGAAGGAGTCAGGACTTTCTTTGCAGCATTTAATGAATGCTGAACTGGTACTGAAGATGTAGGTTTCATACTAAAGGCCGTCTGTTGAGTATCAGGTTTTTTACTGCCCACCTTCGTCACAGTTCTAGGAGGTTGAAGTTTTCCCAGATTTCCCTTGCTTTGGCCCCCACTCAGCCTAACAGTTCCCATCCCAAATTTAGGCGAGCTACTAGGAACGAGAGGATGAGGTTGCTTACTTCCATTAGGAGTGGATCCAGCTGACTTCGCCTACATAAATAAGAAACACCACATAGGTTATTTACTAGAAAGGAATAGAAAAAAAGAAATGTGATATCCAAGTGCATTTTAAGTTACTTAGCCTAGACTTTTCAGCAACAACATAAGAGAAAGGGCAAACGAACCCCATCAAAGAAGCCAATTTTTGGTGATGGCAATCGCAGTCCAGAAGGTTTTGAATTTGGAGGAAGTGCACCATTTCTCTCCATAGAGGCGTTCACCACAGATCTGCGGAGCAGTCCAGTTGCCTGAGTCTCATATCCAACTGAGCTTAGATCCTTACCATAGTTCTGCAAATCCAAAATCAGAGGTGCATCAAAATCTACAGAGCCACTTTTAAGAGAGATCGTGTCGAGGCTAGCTCTTGATGACTCTGAGGACCATTCGCTGACAGAACTGGCAGGTGATATACTAGAGAGCAGCTTCGTCGCAGGAATCATATTAGATGAGATAAGAGAGTTCCCAGACCGATTTTTATTTTTCGGTTCAATTCGAGGTGATGTCTTGGAGGTTGAACCAGAGGAAGGTGTATTAACAGTAATATCAGTCCTGGAATCAGTTTTCCTTTTGAAGTTGAAGGGAGATTTACTACTGTTGTTGGATGCAGTACTGCGAGAACCATCAAATGAGGAAGAACCTACTTCTCTCTTGGTTGCAGGAGAAGCACCCAAGGAGGAAGTCTTAGATGGTGGTCTGGGCTTAGGCACAATTCGGGAACTTAATGGTGCTTTTGACACTGGAGCCCCTCTACCTGCAGTGGTCGAATCAGGATAAGAAACTGATAACTTAGAAATAAAACTACAAACCATTACCCAGGTATGTAGATACATAGATACGACCAAAAGGAGGTTTAGCTTACCAGTTGTGCTGTTGACATTATCCTTTTCAATTTTGACAAGGGGACCGCCCGTAGAAGCTCTCTTGGTTAATGCTGCTGAGCTACAATTAGGCTTCCCTAATACCTTTGGTCGCTTCAAAAGAGATTTACTTGCCTCTCCACTTGTGGAAACAGACTTCATTTTAAAGAATATAAGACTTGTGTCAATTACACTAAATAAAAATCATCAGTTGAAAGTTTATTGAAATAAATGAAAAGTTTATAAGAGGGCTGAATCAATCAAATTGATGTTATATCTTTTTAATAGACTATAGAATTATATCTCAATGGCATATGTTCCAGTTTTAAATGTGTCATACAAGTAATGCAGATATTTGAGAACATATTATTGTTACATACCTGTGAGACCTGCGGACATCTAGAAGCCTGCCTTTTCAACATCCCTGGTTTTTGTACATCGATGCTTGCCTTCTTAGAAGGAAGTCTAGGCCTCGCCTGAAATATAGAACATTACCTCTTATGATCGTATCATGACAATTGGAGATTCTCGGTATAAACTAAACATACCTTATCTTGAGAAGCAAAATCCACTCCCTTTGAAGCTGAAAAGAAACAAGGCTGGGTTAGTTTAAAAGGTAAATCTCCTAAGTAAATCGTCTGATGTTAGACCTGTCAAGGTTTCAATAACTTATTTATGCTTCTTCAGTAAAGGTTATTAATGTTTAATACCCAGACTACCATTACTCTGCTAGAGAGAGGAAAAGAGAGAAGAGACTCAGGTAGAGAACTCCATCAAACTGCCTCCATCCCATCAACTTTGGATAAATAACTCTACAGTTATATTGCTCTATTGGAAGGTAAAAAAGAACAAGTAACTTTATGGCCCTAATACTCTCCTACTTCAAATCCTCTGCTACCAAGTACACTATTTTCTAGCATAACAATCAGACAAGGTCAACAATCGGTTTTTTTCATATGCCAAATACAAGTCACAGAAGTATATGCTTACCACAGGTACTCCTGTCTTCTGTAACTCCTGAACCCACTTTAATACTTTCATCCACTACTTTTGATGCATTGCTTGATCTCTGGATTGAAGCTCTCACATCTTCAAACAAACTGGCCTCAACACTTTCTAGTGTCAAAGTGTCACTTTCTAAGGTGGAGCTTGTATCAGTGGACCTGTAAATTTCTTCCTGAATCCCAGGTAACATCCTTGTTTCACTCGTATCTCCTTCAATCATGCTAGACAGCTCCTCGGCATCAAGAACACCTGACTCACAAAATCGTATCCCCATCTAAGAATTTGAATGCACAAGACGGGAATAACCAAATGACATTACTTATAAACTTCCAAACATCAAATCTACCTGGACCGGTGAGAAAAGCACTATTCCAAGCTATACTTTCGCGCAAGTTATACTTTCCCCTCTTCTTTGTCACTTCTGGTTCCAGCGACTCTGACGGTTGAATAACTTGGTCATTGAGCTCAAGGTTTTCAGGAACAACCTCTAACTTGTTAGCAGCAACACCCCCAAACAACTCAAGGTTTCTGTTATCTTGGCCTTCTGAATAGTGCATATGGCATTACGAAATATTAGATAAAAATGTGACAGAAACCACAGCAATAACTAACAATAATCAGATAACAAGGATAGCAATGCACAAATCATAAATAAATAGGGCCCTTGTATCATCCCTCAGCCTTTACACAAAGCATTTTACATATCCTCAGGTAATCAAACTGGCATTTCAGAATTTTGTGTTCTAATTTTGAACCGTGCAAACAAGAACAAATCAAGATTACTCTTTCAATAAAATTAGAATCAAAACTCGGGAATCTAACCAGGTATCCAAAAGATCCCCAAATTTAGATATCGGAAATGACTAAAGCAACAAAGTGAGTTTGAATTTCCAAAAACAAATCAAAGAATTCATCCGAGCTGTAATCGCAGGAAACAAGATCAATAAGCTTGAAATCAAGAAGAGATAGTCAAATTCCTGGGAAAAACGAAAGAAAGAAAAGAGCACCTGAGAACTTGAAGTCTGAGGCGAAAGAGTCGATGAGGGAATCATCCTCGCAGGAAACGTCGATGAGGCTGAGGCGTCTGGCTTGGGTGTCGTTGTTGTTGAGCAACTCGGAATCTTCCATATCGGAGATCAGCTCGGAGTGGATTTGGATCGGAGGAGATTGGCAGTGGCGGAAGCGTAGAGTAGGTCTTTTTCTTGTGAGTGTTTTTGAATTAGGGAGAAGCGGCGGTTCAAAATTCTAAATTGGAATTTAAATTAATGTAAAATGGAAATACGAAAAGGTAAAGCGAACTGGAGTGGGAGCGTCTTCTGTGTACTTCGCTCGCATCCAATATCTACTATCTTTTTTGTTTCTTTGGTAAAATTTCTTTTTTATTTTTTAAATCTCTGCTTAGCTTTTTTCGTAAGGACTATTTCACGCGATGCTGTGAATTTGTTTTCTTTCTGTATTTTATGCATAATAGAATAGAAATTATAATTTAAGAAATATTAACTTACTTTTATGCTGGATATGTAATATAACTAAAACTGTTAATGCAAAATAGGTAAGTCCGCCAATGTGTACATAGCCAAGATAATCATATGATAGTTAAAACTGTTAATTCAAATGTTAAAGTAAAATGACAATTGGAATTGGTCTACTCATTTCATTTCATAGTCCCTTTATATAGGGAGAGAATTACAACGGAAATAACAATTACATTAAATACATTGAATGCTGATTGATCTATAATTGTGCTGATTGATGGTAATCGCTGATTCCTTGATTCCCTCTCCGTCAGTCGCTTTGACGAAGGCACACAATATGTTTTTCCTTTAACACTCCCCCTTGTGCCAAGTTAAAGACGAAATGGTGCATGAGTTGTTGCCTCACTAAAAACCTTGCCAAGTAACAATAAAAACCCTGTGGGACAAAAAATAAACCTTGATCGAAGGAAAAGAGCACAACGCACCTTTTACATTTGAGTATGACATGTGTGTGTTAGACTCCCCCTGACGTCTACCCCTCCCCCTGATACTTACATTAATCAGGGGAGCTTGGAAAGTCTTCACATTCCTATGCTTTTCACATGTTTCTCAAATGTGGCCTTAGGCAATGATTTGGTGAACAAATCTGCCACATTCTCCTCAGACCTTACTTGATTCACTTGAATCTTGAGGAGGGCCTGTTGTTGCTGATTGTAGAAAAACTTTAGTGATATGTGTTTTGTATTATCACCCTTGATATGCCCTAGCTTCATATGTTCGATGCAAGCTGCATTATCTTTATTAATGCAAGTAGGCTCTTCAGTGGTAGAACTCAAACCACTAGTCCCTCGAATATGTGTGATGATAGCCCTTAACCATACACACTCACGAACCGCCTCATGTAGAGTAATGATCTCTGAGTGGTTCGAGGAGGTAGCCACAAGGATTTGCTTAGTTGATCTCCAAGATATCGTCGTGTTCCCACTGGTAAATACATAACCAGTTTGGGAACGACCTTTATGTGGGTCAGAGAGATACCCAGTATCAGCAAAACCAACCAAAACGTCATTTGGCGTTTCAGTGTAGGGAGTGGCGCTTTCGCCATCAACATTTCCTTTAGGGATTGCAGTTCCATCTGCGGTCCCTCTTGTCTCTCTGTAGGGAAAGAACAGTCCCAAGTCAATGGTTCCTTTTAGGTATCGAAAATGTTCTTAATACCATTCCAGTGACGCTGAGCTAAATCTAGCTAACAAGTTTACTGAGAATGCAATGTCTGGTCGAGTACATTGGGCTAGGTACAATAATGCGCCTATTGCACTTAGATAGGAAATTTCAGTTCCCAACACCTCTTCGTCATCTTCCTTTGGACGAAATGGATCTTTCCTTGCATCCAAACTTCGACCGATCATGGGAGTGCTAGCAGGATGCGCTTTGTCCATGTTATATCACCTGACTTTTGGACATACGTAGACAGGTAGATTAGTATTCCACAACCTCGGTGTTCTAGTTCAAGGCCTAGATAGAATCGAGTTTTCCCAAGATCCTTCATCTCAAATTCGGATTTCAAGTAGCTCGCGGTTTCTCTTATTTCATCAAGAGTACCTATTATGTACATATCATCGACATATATAGCTACAATTGCAAATCCGGAACTTGTTTTCTTTATTAATACGCAGGGGCATACTTCATCGTTCTTATATCCCTTCCCAAGCAAGTAGTCACTTAGACGGGTATACCACATCCGCCCGGATTGTTTCAATCCGTAAAGTGAGCGTTTCAACCTAATTGCAAACGCACTCCGTGGTTTTAGAGTCACTTGACTTGGGTAATGTAAGGCCATCAGGCACTGTCATATATATCTCTGAATCTAGATCCCCATAGAGATATGTAGTAACCACATCCATGAGCTGCATTTCCAGTCCTTCGGAAATTACTAAGCTAACTAAGTAGCGGAAAGTTATAACGTCCATTACGGGAGAGTATGTCTCCTCGTAGTCAATTCCAGGGCGTTGTGAGAAACATTGCGCCACAAGGCGAGCCTAGTACCTCAGGACTTCATTCTTCTCATTACGCTTCCTGACAAAGACCCATTTATGTCCTACAGGCTTTACACTTGGTGGGGTTAGCACTACCGGACCAAATACCTGTCTCTTTGTTAGAGAATCTAATTCTGCCTGGATTGCATTTTTCCATTTAGGCCAATCTGCTCTTTGTTGACATTTTGCAACAGAGCGTGGTTCGATATCATTGTGCTCTATGATTCCTTGAGCGACAGTATATATCATCAATGTGTATGGAAGATCTTTCTATCAACTCATACGCACTCTCATAATCCTTTGAGATTTCTTTGTTCTCTGGAATCATTTTAAACATCGGAGCGTCCTCCAGTATTGATTCATGGACATAACTATAATCAGAGACAATCTCATGAGAGGGATTCTATACATTAATGATTGGTTTGTGCCTTACTCACCCTCTTCTTCCTTGGGTGAGTGTCAATCGAACCAAGTGGCCTCCCCCTCTTCCTTGGGGAGCCACGGCCTCAACCACACCTCCACTAAGTGCGGTTGCAGTGCCTCTATCTGCGGCACCGTGCCCCTTGTTGGGGACTTCTAACCTTGCAGGCACATTTGCAGCTGATATATGTGATCTCGTCACTTTTGCGATATCAGTAAACGCATCAGGCATCGAATCTGCTACGTTCTGAAGATCGATTATTCTTTTGACTTCACTTTCACTTTGTGAAGTGCGGGGATCAAAATGAGACAGAGTGGGGATAGACCACGACAATTCCTGTCGTTCCCTTGGAAAATCCTTTTTCCTATCTCCCCCTAACGACGGGAAGACTGTCTCATCAAAGTGACAATCCGCAAATCTAGCGGTAAAGAGATCGCCTGTCAAGGGTTTCCAAATAGCGGATAATTGTTGGGGATTCGTATCCAACATAAATACTTAATCGTCTCTGAGGACCCATTTTGGTGCGCCGTGGGGGCGCAATAGGAACATATACTGCTTAACCAAATATGCGTAAGTGTGAAATGTCAGGCTCATATCCAGTTACCAACTGGTACGCAGAAAATGGTTGGCTAGCTGTGGGTCTGAAACGAATAAGTAAAGCTGCGTGCAATATTGCATAACCCCATGCAGATATAGGCAGGTTGGTGCGCATAACCAATGTCCTAGCCACCATTTGTAGCCTTTTGATGGTGGCTTCTGCGAGACCATTTTTTGTATGCACATGGGGTACAGGATGCTCTACATCGATCCCGATAGACATGCAATAATCATCAAATGCTTTTGATGTAAACTCTAGCGTTATTAAGCCTTATAGACTTTATAAGGTGATCAGGGTGGTGAGCCCTTAAACGTATAATCTGTGCTAGGAGTTTTGCAGCATTTCTTGTGGACACTAAAGCGACATGTGACCAGTGTGTCGAAGTATCCACCAGAACCATAAAGTACTTAAAATGGTCTGCATTCTGGATGGATAGGTCCACAGATATCTCCTTGTATCCTTTGTAAGAATGGAATGTTTTGTTTTGTATGTTTAGCATAGGAAGGTCTCTATCCTGTTTTTGCTAAAGGGCAGGCTTTGCAAAACGAGTGATGTGCCTTTGAAATAGTCAATGAGGCATAATGGGAGGTAGGTAGTGCTTCTGGTACTTCAGAAGGCAATGACTGTATTTGAGCAGTACTAGGACCGACACCTTGCAGTGTGATGGATTTTTGTCCCATTTTATTTTTCACTCGAAAGAAGGGATGTCCATATGAGTTCTTTAAAATACGGATCATCATGTCACGACCGGGGTGCCCTAGGCGGTCATGCCAAAGCCTGTATGAGTCAGAGTCCCATATTTCATTGTTGGTGACAACATAGGATTCAATGATCCGAATCGTAGTGAGGTACAGTCCACTAGATTGACTCATAAGTTTCTCTAAAATGCGTTTCCTTCCACATTTATTAGAGGTAATATAAATGTATTCAAGTCCATTCTCACAGTATGTTTTTCCATGATAACCGTTGGCACGAATATCTTTGAAACTTTAACAATGTTCGATTAGCTCTTGGTGCATATAGAGCGTCTGTGACTTTAAATATATCTCATATTCTTTAGAGTATTTCTATTTTAGTATAATGATAATCTTTTCATTCTAATGATTTTTCTCTAGATGTATTGCTTTACATCTTTATAATGCTATTTCGAACCATGTAAATATGTGTAGTAAATAAATTTGAATAAATTCAGTGCTTCAGAATAAAATTCAAATTTTTTTTTTTTTTTGAAAGGAAATTCAAAATTTATTAATAAGCCAACGATAATCAAATCAAGGTCTTGTTCTAATTCATCAAACCAGTATTGAAATAAACTTTAAGACCAAGTAGTAGTCTAATTAAAAATGAGGCATTATGCCTTCACAACTGTCTTTGGAAAATAAAATGAATAAAGCAGATCAGTCAAGATTGAGAGCATCCATTGACTTAGCAAGTTCCTCTTTGCCATTGAAGTCTGCAATTGTAAGGTTGACATCTGGGTCATGGCCTCCTTCTTCCATATAGTCCATATAGCAAGTTCAATTCCCAAAACGTCCCTTAAGGGCATCTCACAGTTCTTTGGGTGTTTTCAACTGAAGGAACTCCCAGCGTAGGCTAGGATCAATATGTCGCCTAAGAAACATTAAGGCATTTGCTTTCACCTTGTTAGATAGTTCATCATCTTTAGGGTCGGTAATGGTGGCAGTGTAGTCTTTTGCCACAAAGGCAGTTTCCATATCGGAAACCCAACGTTGGTACTCAAGTCCTTCTGAGTCCAAGATGTCAAATTCAGGTTGAGTTGGATCAGCCATCTACATAAACAAGAGGGAAGATATAAATTACGCAGTCATAAAGACATCCACGTAAATTATTTTCCAAAAATATGAATTAGATTTCAAAACCAAGATTCGTAATGGTCACATTTTTTCGATGCTACGTGAAAATGCTTTATCACGGTAAGTGTGTATTTATAATGCGCATGAATTTTCATTATCATGGCAAAACGGATTTTATATGTTGCATTCTAAAATTAACCATATAAAACATAGCATATATAAAAATAGATTACATGGCATGCTCAAATTTCACACATATACAACAAATTATATGCTACACATAATAATTAGCAATAATATATCATGAGTAAAAAATAAAATACTAACGATAGCATAATATAAAGGCATGCTTAGGAATAATTATATAGGCGTAAATAAAAATTCACAAAACATGCTCAAAATTGCATAAATAATATATAACAAGATATATATGGCATGTTCAAAATAAAGTATAAACTATAGCATAATTAAAACATGCTTAAACACAAATAACAAGGCATGCTTAAAATGATCAAAATTATCTAACTAAACATGCTCAAAAGTTCTAATTATAAAAATATATCAGAGTATGAAATTAAATAAATAAAAGAGAACATACTTGTTGTCGAGCAAATAAAACAATCCTAACACACGCGCGTGTTGATGCAGACGTGTGTAGCGATGTTTTTGGGCTTGAGAAAAACTGGGCCGCTTCCTCTTTCTTTTCAGCAGTGGGCCACGGGCCTTTTTTTCTTTCTTTTTCTTAGCTTGCCTTTTTTTTCTTTTCTGGGCCGCAGGCCTTGTTTCCTTTTTTTTCTTTGCTTTTTTGTTTTATCTGTTTTTTTTTCTCTGGGTCACAGGGCTTAATTTGTTTTTTTTTTTTTTTTTGTTGGGCCGGCTCTTTTCTTTGGGCCGGGTCACACTCCTTTTTTTTTTTTCTCTCTACTTCTTTCTCTTTTTCTGGTTTGCAGACAACCTCAGTTGACTAGGCGAGGCGGTGGTTTGCTAGGCGAGGCTTCGCTGCAGGATTGTGGTGCGCCGGCGCGGGGATCTGTGCAGACGAGGGGTCGCGGGAATGCAGGGATTGCATTGCTGCTCGCGGTGGACTGGAGGCTTGGGCTCTGCAAGGCGGGCTGGAGGCAGGCTGATGCAGATCGGGTTGCTGGCTTGCTGCTCGGAGGCTGCAGGCGGGATCTGCAGGTGTCGGGGCTGCTGCTGGCTCGGTGGTACGTTCAAGGCAGAGGTGCTGCTTGGTGAGAGCGGCTGGGTGACCGCAGCGATGTGGTTGCGGAGAAGGGCGCGGAGGCTGGGCAGAGTGTTGGAGTCGGGCTGCTGCAAGGAGGGGAGGAGGCTGAGCAGCGACGGCGCTGGGGCAGATGGGAGGCGGGGTCTGCGCGGGGCAGGGCTGGGCTGCGCAGGTGAGGCCCGTGTAGGCTAGGGTATTGCAGGCAGGGAGGGCCGGAGAGGAGGAGGCCGATCTGGACAGGAATTTTTTTTTTTATTTTTTTTTTATTGGGCGGCAGAAAAGAAGAAAAAACTTTTTCTTCTAGGGTTTTGGGTTTTTTCGAAGCTAAGGTTTTTTCTTTTGGTTATTGGCTCTGAGCGTGCTGATAACGTGTTAAAGTAAAATGACAATTGGAATTGGTCTACTCATTTCATTTCATAGTCCCTTTATATAGGGAGAGAATTACAACGGAAATAACAATTACATTAAATACATTGAATGCTGATTGATCTATAATTGTGCTGATTGATGGTAATCGCTGATTCCTTGATTCCCTCTCCGTCAGTCGCTTTGACGAAGGCACACAATATGTTTTTCCTTTAACATTTTTTATTTTTTAAATCTCTGCTTAGCTTTTTTCGTAAGGACTATTTCACGCGATGCTGTGAATTTGTTTTCTTTCTGTATTTTATGCATAATAGAATAGAAATTATAATTTAAGAAATATTAACTTACTTTTATGCTGGATATGTAATATAACTAAAACTGTTAATGCAAAATAGGTAAGTCCGCCAATGTGTACATAGCCAAGATAATCATATGATGAAGGCGCTGGCGCTAGTGGAACGCTTCTAGAGCTGTCGGTTTGGTATGAAGCATCAAAAAAATAAATAAATAATCTTGATTTATTGAAAGAGCCAACCAACGTTTTTACAAAACGTGGGCAGAAAAGCATTTACTCTTAGTCAGCGAGTATGAGACTAAAAAGTCATAATTTCCACTTAAATTTATGACCCATACTAGGAAAAGAATGCCATTAGTATATGAAATTTAGTGTAAATGATTTAAACCTCAATTTTTTACCTGTACAAGTAATTCATCCATCAAAAACTGAAACCACTATGGTTTAACGACACAGAAGCATTAGCGGTATCCCAGTTGTGAACCATATCGTAACCTAACACTAAATCCAGGCTATCCAGCTATGCTACTGCATCTATAGAAAAGAGGAAAAACTCAACAAGAATGCACAACCACAGATATTACCAATAGGTATCAAAAGCCAGATGCACGGGGTGAAAACTGAACCACACATAACAGTGAGGTTGAAAAATTCAAATCCAAATGATAAGTGATAACAAAGATATTTAGGGTACTGTAACATAAATATTTGAAACATCTATTGAGCCAAGGAAGATGTACTATTTAGGGCACTAGAGTAACTGATAATGGAGTTCTGAGTACTATTCTACAGCCAATTAAGAATGGAACTGTCCTACTGCACTAGACTAACTCATAATGCAGTTCTTGGCATTTCTCACAGCTCACAGCTGATTAAGAAATAAACTACATGGATGTACATATACCTTTTAATCTTGGTCCTAGCAATTTCCATAAAAATACCGATGCAACTACCTACTCTCTCGTTTCTTGCTTGAAAGCTTGGTTAAAGAAAAAAACTAATAGTAACCTGTGACTCTCATTTCGTCAGTGTTTTCTAGCTCCATCACCTTCTGCAGATGCATCCATTTTTCCTTGCTTTGCCACCTTCAGAGAAGGAGAAGCTTTACTTGGTGATAGCGGATACTTGAGGCGATAACTTTCAAGTGAAGGTCCAAAGGTACTGTATTTCCCGGCACTGCTGAAAGCTTTTTGAGCATCAGAACGCCGCCTGAAAACCACTTTGGCCCGGTTAGTATTCTTCAACAATTCGGTTTGCGATTCATTCAGAGGCCCGAAGATGCTAAAAATTTTGTTTAGACTTGCTTCTGAGGGAAGAGACTCCAAGTCTGAAAAGTTCAAGATCAGAGCTGCGGGAGAATCTTCCTCACAACTCTCACTTGGGGAAGCTGGCTTCACTGCTTCTGAATCATGATCTCCATCAGGAAATTTCAGTGCAGAATCCATATTGGGATTAAACTCAAGACTTGCTTGTGAATCCTCAGCGGAAGCATCCTTATTACTTAGAGCTCCAGCCACCAACTCTCCACTTTCATTGTCAAGAGCTGGCTTCACTGCTTCCGCACCAGTATCTCCAACTGTATTTTCCTGTTCAAAATCCAAATTGGGATTCGACTTGGGATCTGCTGATGACTCAGCAAAAGAGATGGGCTCACGTACTAATGCTCCATTTTCATCATCCAGAGCTGGGTTCACTGCTTTTGAATCAATATCTCCACAAACAATGTTCTGTTCAGAATCCAAATTGGGATTTAACTCGAGAGTTGCTTGCAGTTCAACAGTAGAAGTATCCTTATCGCTTGTAGCAGCTGTGTTCACTGCTTTTGATTCAATATCTCCACAAACAATGTTCTGTTCAGAATCCAAAGTGGGATTTAACTCAAGACTTGCTTGCAATTCAACAGTAGAAGTATCCTTATCGCTTGTAGCAGTTCCACACACCAATTCTCCATTTTTATTGTCAAGAACTGGCTTCACTGCTTCCGAATCAGGACTTGATTGTGACTCCACAACACATGTATCTTTATCGCTTGCAGCTCCAAGCAATAACTCTCCATTTTCACTTTGACTTTTAACCATCTTATCAGAAGAATAAGAGTCTTTGACCAGCTCCAACTCAGATTTTTCAGAGATGCGTGGTTTGATTGATTTCTTCCCAGTCTTGGTTAATTTCTTACTGTGCTTGCCACCAAATATTTGTCCCAAAGGCAATTGATCCTCATCTGGACTGGGAGGTTCCAGGCATATAGTATTCCTAAATTTTGAGAAGCAACCCATCAAGGAAATCAACATGCTGTACCCTTTATTGGGATTCATGGCAGCCAAGCAAAGCTGAGACAGCATCTCATCAGGAGAAGGATCCTCCATGTCAATCAGCTTTTCAGTTTGTGGTTTCTGCGATGTAGATTTCTCTTTGCCTTCATCCTGAACTTCAGCATCTGCAGGTGCTGCATTGTGCCTGAATATTGGACTTGACCCATTTAGTAGGGTTGCAACCCTGCAGATTCTATCTCCAACTCTAAAAGTCTGCTTATTCTGTAAAGAAACATAATCTTCCCCTGCCGATGAAGCGCTTTTACTATGTTTCACCGCAGAGTCATCAGACATAGCTCCATCAACTGCCTTTCGTTTCTTACTTGAGGATTGTGAAACCAACTTACAGTCAGCTTTCCTTTCTGATCCATTCTTACTCATGGGAGTAGACAAACCCTTCTCAGCAGTTACATTTGAGGAGTTTTTCCCTTTTTTACTGGGACGGGAACTATCTCCTGATATGTGCTTACGCTTATGCAATGAGGAGCTTTTCCCTTTTGATTTCTGCTCCAATTCCTCATCCTTAATTACTGGAAGTGCATCTTCCCGTAGTTCATTAAATTGCTCCTTTTCTCTCAATAGTGAAATGTCGGCATCATTTTCCAGCAACCCACCAAGAAAATTGAACTCTGGCAGCTGAGAATAACCCTTCCAACGATAGAAAGATGATAATTGGGCCCGTGATGTAACAAGTTCTAGTCTGTCAGCTCTGCCAAATGGCAACTTGGCGGCTTCTTTTGCAAAGTTAATGAGTTTCAAGGGTACAAAAGAAGCAGCACCCAGAGAACTATCACCACCATCTCTTCTACATGCTGCTTCCTTGATTCCAGCATTAATGATCGTCTGTGTTTTGATCTTTGCATAAACTTCTTTGGAAATGCAAGAACAGGCCAAGCCAAACTCTACTCGCCTTGAGACTTCATCCAGAGCACAAGCAACTGCATTTTGGAATTCCTCCATATTGCTCTGCTTTTCCATTTGTGAAAAGTTCTCCCTAAAGGGCTTAATTTGTGGTGCTTCATTCCAAGCAAATGTACAATCCCAAAAATAAGCTATCAGATAACTGTGCTTCTTAAAATACTTCTTTGCAAGTTTTGATGAAGCTGAAGGATCACATATCTGCCCAGGCCACCATGGATGGCTCCTAATTTTGCCCCATACTAGATCAAAAGCTTGAAATTCTGGTTGTGAGGGACCAGAAACATTACTATCATCTGAAACATTCCCATCCTTTCCAGCATACGGTTCCAAATCAATAGCCATGTCAATCAAATTATGCCCATTTTCAGATTTCACAGAAACCTCTGCTGGGGAAACATATTCAGGCATCAAGACATCTTCACCGGTCTTTACTCCCACATTAACTTCCAACGTCTGATTTTCTAGTCCACCAGACATAACCATCTGGGAACCAGTGCTTGCATTCAGGTCTCCATCATGCCCAGACTCATCGATACCAGCAATTTTCACTTCCACAGCTGGGATGTCCTGCGGTATTTCTCCAACAGACCCTGTAGCCTCATGCTCCACGTTAGAACTTGTAGCATGGGCACTCTTCTCTCCAACCTGGCTACGCTCCACATTCTGTTCTCTTCCTCTCTCTTCCTCATCTACTTGTGCAACTTCCTCTTCTTTGTCATCTCTCATCAATTCATCCTTTCCCTCAACTGTTCCATCCTCCTTCGCCTCGAAACTAACCGAAAGGTTCCCTTCCACAGCACCCACAACTTCGGCTTCCACGCATTCCCCCAAAATCTCATCTTTACCCCTATCCTTGTCACTAAAGACTGAACTTTCAACTCCCTTAGAACCATCCTTCGATTCCGAAACCGACCCTTTCTCACTTGCTGCATTCACATCAGTACCCCCAAATTGAGTCCCCTCCAAACCCTCTGTCACTCCATCTCCACCTTTCTCATCAATCTCCATATCTACAGGTCCTACTTTACCTCCAGAATCACCACCTCCATCTACCAATTCACCTCCCTCTTCCAAACCCTCACCCACTACTGCATCACTATCATCAACGCTCTCAACTCCTCCCTCCCCAGAGAAATTAGCCCCGTGCTTTCTTATCCGAGCCATTCCAAAACGACACGGCGTTCAGGCACCCGCGGTGAGGTACAGTCAGCTCTGTAAAAAAAACCCTAGAAAAGCAGAAAAATTTCTTACAATAAGCCCTAAATCACGGTGAACTAACTGTGCTGAGAGAAAAATTAGAGAAGGTGAAAGAAAGAAAGTACCTTTAGGGAGCTGCGAGGTTCGATTTGATTTAGCTTCAAGTCTGTGAATTTGTGAACAAGTATACGAGGGTTTCCATTTGGGAAGAAGAAGAAAAGGTTTCTGCGTTTCAAATGTGGGAGACGTGAAGACCCTGGTATCTTAAGGGACACGTGGTGCACTACCGGCGGGAGTCATGGCCTCAGGTGTGCCTTTATTTGACCTCTTTTTTGGGCCTCAAAGTTTTAGCATTTTGGTAGCTCTGGATTTTCGATAATTAGGCCCAATCTCATTCATTATTTTCATTTTTTTTTCCAGTAATATCTCCGTCATTATTTTGCCCTTTTTTTTTTTTCAAAGAATTATTATCATAATTGGAACATACGATCATTAATGATGAGGACAAGTGATATCCGATTGTCTATCTGTAGTAGAGCGGTCAGTTAATCCTAAATCAGTAAATCTGACTTTAATTATAAAGATTCACCAAGATTGATTAGAGATCTACATTCCTTGTTGTATTAGGTTTGTAACACTGCAAACACACCTTACAAATTTTTTTTTTTTGAAAGGTTATCTTGCTATCTACATGATATATAAGAAAAGGAATATTGAAGAATTTGTTCTCTATCTCGTGTACGTCCATATACTTCCATATCTGTGTTCTTTTGAGAACAAAACAAACAAAGAATATGGATGCCCTATGTAACCATGAACTAGACCTAATCTTGAACTGGGTTAAGGGCTCAGACGATAGAAAATCATTCTCTCAGGTCAGTAAGCGATTGTGGGCAGTGGAGCGTCTGAACCGATCATCCATTCGCCTTCTCGAACTCATTCGTCTCCCTCGATTACTTGATAGATTTCCAAACTTGGTCACATTCCAAACATCCCTGCCTCTAAGCAACGCTGACCTCGAATTATTAGCCCAAAGATGTCCCAAACTAGAGGTCATCGACCTTGGAATACCGGCATTGTCCTTCAGAAAAGTTGCTGGGACCCAAGGTCTATGCACACTAGCAAATAGGTGTCCCAAGTTATCCAAGGTTTTGCTTCGTGGGAGGCATATGATGAGTGATGGAATTGTGTCGTTCATACCTTTAGCGGATAACTTGAAGCACTTGGATTTGGGATACATTGTGTTGGTTTTTGACAAAACCCTTGAAGCAATTGGGTCATCAAGTTGTCCGATTACCGTTTTGAACTTGGAAAGCTGCTGCCATATTACGGATTGTGGATTGAGATTTTTGACAAATGGGTCTTGCTCAAAAACCATAAAGGAATTGGTCCTTGCAAACTGTCATGGAATCACTGATTCTGGGGTCTCGCTCTTGCAGAAGATGTGTGCCTTGGAGGAGCTAAATTTGGCTCATTGTCACCAAGTCACTGACGTTGGAGGTGTGGCAATCTCCGCAATTCGAACCCTCAAGAAACTGGACTTTGCTAGGGGACCCAGAGTGACAGATTGGGGACCCAGAGTGACAGACCGCACCATTCTTGCTCTCGCGGAGAATTGCCTCAACTTGGAGATGCTTGATTTGAGTGGTAATAAATTCGTGACCAGAGTTGGTATTCGTGCATTTTTGGGTCACAAGTGCTTACAATCCCTTGATCTACGCTATATTCGGGTTTATGTTAGTGGATCTGATCTGGAAGACCTAGCGCTTGCATGCCCGTCATTGAAGTCTATACTAGTAGAGGGTGGATGGAGAAAAAGATTGATGGGTGAAATGCAAGAGAGCACTGTTAGCAGATTCGTGAGGTTCAATTAGCGGCGAAAATTTGGGTCGTGTTCTTCTTCTTCTTGCATAGTTTGATCTGTTTATCACTTTATCGTTATTAGCAGTGCAAGTCTACATCTTTTAACAGTTAGATCGGAGCTTTCAAGAAACTGGAGAGTGCTACTTCAGCCTTGAACAATTCAGTTGGTTATGGATGTTAGCTGGATGATTATGCTACGGGTCTTGCTACATGCGGCAAATGAATAAATAGAACCGGCAATAAAAATACGTCATCATGAAGATTGAGAAGAATAAGAAATTAAACGCTGAAGATTGAGGAGAAAAAGAAAAAGCTGTTGAATGCACAAACTGAAGAGGACAAGGCGTTGATGACCTGAAACCCATGACCTTCACCACATGAATACATGGGAGAATGCATTTCATGGGTTGATGGATTTGCATGAATGAATCCGTGTTAGATTTCGTTGCATTTCGTCTGTTTTAAGTTTCATGGATTTTAATTTAATCAAGTATTACCAGTATAAAACCCTAGAAAGCAGAATGAAATTTCCACAAAATTGAGCCATGGTGAATTTACTGTGCGCAATATGTCAATGCAGGGAACACAAAATACTTGAAAAGACTTGCTCCTTATTTATGTTCATGTTGCGTCGTGTGCTTACAGATCACAAAATACTCATATTGATCTCATGAGTTAATGTTGTAGAATATTTTCAGTATCTAATTAGATTTAGTATCTAATTCGATTTAGTATTAGACTTTAATTATAACATTCGCCAAGATTGATTAGGGATTTACATTCCTTGTTGTATAAGGTATGTAACGCTACAAAACACACCTTACACCTAGCTACTCTATATGATAATTAAGAGAATTCTCCTACTTATATTCTACAATTTTCAGTATCTAATTAGATTTAGGATTAGACTTTAATTATAACATTCACCAAGATTGATTAGGGATTTACATTCCTTGTTGTATAAGGTATGTAACGCTACAAAACACACCTTACACACCTGCTAGCTACTCTCTATAATTCTCCAATATTCCATTTGTTCTCTATTTCATGTCCATATAATTCCATATTTTGCATTGCTTTGAGCACAAAACAAACAAGATTATGGATGCCCTATGTAACGATGAACTAGGCCTAATCTTGAACTGGGTTGATAGAAAATCGTTCTCTCAGGTCTGTAAGCAATGGTGGGTAGCGGAGGGTCAGAACCGATCATGCATTCGTGTTCTCGAACTCGATCATCTCCCTCGATTACTAACTAGATTTCCAAACTTAGTCACATTCCAAACATCCGTGTCTATAAGCAACGCTGACCTCGCATTATTAGCCCAAAGATGTCCCAAACTAGAGGTCATCGACCTTACAACACCGGTGAGGTCCTTTAGTGGAGTTGGGACCCGAGGTCTATGCACACTAGCAAATAAGTGTCCCAGATTATCCAAGGTTGTGCTTCGTGGGAGATATTGTGTCCCAGATTATAAGATTGAGGATGATGGAATTGTGTCTTTCATTAGCGGATAACTTGAAGCATTTGAATTTGGAATTGTGTAAGCTGGTTTCTAATGAAACCCTTAGGGCAATTGGGTCCTCAAGTAGTTGGATTAGCGTTTTGAATTTGGCAGGCTGTGTGAATATCACGGATTGTGGATTGAGATTTTTGACAAACGGGTCTTGCTCAAAAACCATAAAGGAATTGGTCCTTAAGGGGTGTCATAGAATCACTGATTCTGGGGTCTCACTCTTGCAGAAGATGTGTGTCTTGGAGGAGCTAAATTTGACTCATTGTCGGCGAGTCACTGAAGTTGGAGGCGTGGCGATCTCCGCAATTCTAACCCTCAAGAAATTGAACTTTGCTTGGGGCCCCAAAGTCACAGACCGCACCATTCTCGCTCTCGCTGAGAATTGCCTCAACTTAGAGATGCTTAATTTGAGAGGTAATGGATTCGTGACTGGAGTTGGTGTTCGTGCATTTTTAAGTCACAAACGCTTACAATCCCTTGATCTACGCTACATTCGGATTCATGTTAGTGGATCTGATTTGGAAGACCTAGTGCTTGCATGCCCATCATTGAAGTCTATACTGGTAGAGGGTGGATGGAGAAAAAGGTTGTTGCGTGAGATGCAAGAAAGCACTCTTAGTAGATTCGTGAGCAATTAGTGGCGAATGTTTGGGTCGTGTTCTTCTTCTTGCATATTTTGATATGTTTATCTTTATTAGCAGTACAAGTTTATATGTTTTAATAGTTGAGCTTTCGAGGGACTGAAGGGTGCTATTTTAGCCTTGAACCCTAAATGTTAGCTTGATTATTATGTTAAAAGGTCCTGCTAAATGAACCCGTCAAATGTATACTTTAAATATGATGGCTGCGATTTATTTTTTTCTTCTCATGAGTAAGCTGTTTGGTCATGATCACCTTGCAGTATTTTCCATCTGGGATTGTCAATGCATGCCCACATTGTCAACGCATGCATGTTCTTTTGTTTGCAGCTTAGTAAATTCATCTCATCCTCATTGCTCAGGTAAGTACCAACTCCAGTTGTAGTAATGACTCTTCTTACTCAATATATAGTGTTGCGATCAATTGTTCAAACAAAGCGACACCATCTAACGACTAAATTAGCTAGGGAGAAGGTCAAATAACAACCTGTAAGATAAACCATTTTGTCCTCTGAGAATTATTTTGGATTACTCATGAGCTCCTTGTTCAAAACTCATATGAAAGTGTATAATCAAGATAAAAATGCATATGAAAGTGTGTGCGCGTGTTTATATATATGTATATATTTTTAAGATTATGGGTAATTTGGGGTTATTGAAAATATGTACGGAGATTTTGGGTAGAAAAAATGTATTCCTGAGGCCCACATTCATTCCAATACCTATATATGTTAATAAATTCTTTAGTCAGCAACTGACCAGCTGAACACTATTGTACATCCTAATCATTCTCTTCATCTCATTCTCTTTCCAGATAACTCAAGTAAGCAAACGTGTCCTTAGACAAATCAACACATTAGCCCAAGACAATATGTAATAATAGCATCCCCTCTGTCCTTCTTGGGTATCCAGTGTTTCAAATCGAAAATCAACAGCAACGATGTTCTACTATAACGAAGCGGAGATGATCGCTTAAGGGAGATAAGATCGAAGTACCTTCTCTCCCACCTCTCTCATAATTTAGGGAAAACGAAGAGTTGAATCCTTTTTTTCTCTTTGTTGCTAGTGCTGTTTAATTCTCCATGAGACTTATTATAATTAAAAAATAATTATTATTTGTAACGATTCAAAAGACCAATTTCCCCTTTAATTTTTTTTTATCAGCCATAAATTTGATTGTGTTGAAGGAAAATCAAGTTTAGTGTGCCTTATCAAACTAGGAGTAGCAATAGGAGAGAAGGTTCTAGATTTCCCAATCCTACACGGATTGGTATTCCTTGTAACATTAGAACTAGTACTTTGTAATCCCTATATATAGGGCTCCTATTCTCAATGATAATACACATCTCTCTCTACAATTCTCTCTCAATTCTATTATCCTTAAACACGTTATTAGCACGAGCCCTAAACCACAAAAGCCAAAAAGCCAAAACCCGAAAAGAATTTCATATCGCCAAAACTGCCGCAGCCCCTAGCCCGTGCTAGCATCGCTGCAGCCTGCCCCGCGTGCGCCCCTGCGCCTACTGCTGCCCCGCGTGCACCCCTGCGCACACTGCTGCTCCGAGCGCCCGTGCGCCTGCAACCTTGCACAGCAGCCCCCGCTGTCCTGCGAGCTGCTCCTGCAGCCACACGCCCCTGCGTCGCTGCCTGCTGCCCCCTACAGCTCTGCCGCACGTCTGCTGCTCCCTGCAGCACCTGTTGCGCCCGCTGCTACCTCCTGCGCGCCCATGCGCCTGCAGCTTTGCGTCTAGCAGCTGCCACCCCTGCAGCCTTACTGCACCTCTCGGTCCAGCTTCATCCTGCAGCCCCTGCTGCACATATAACTTGCTGCTGCACGCTGCTACTCAGATTGCTTCGCTCCATCACGCCTGCATCGACACGCGCGTGATCCAAAACCAACAAGTAAGTATCCAAAAGAGTAAGTTTTGAAGTTCCTAAAAATTTTGAAATTTATATTTCTTCTTCTTTTCTCGGGGACTTGAAAACCTCCCTTCTTCTACATCCCACCTTTCTTATAACGTGGGTTCGATCATTGAAAAGCGGAATCGTGGGGATTCACGCAATTAACGAACTAAGAGCGTTCGTAAGACTTCGGACTAAGAGCGTCCGTAAGCATCGATTTAACGAACTAAGAGCGTTCGTATGCTACGGACTAAGAGCGTTCGTGAGCATCTATTTTGACCATTCAAACATCATTGTTTCGGTCTAATCCAATTATTCTTGGAAATCGATTTCTTGGTAGCATAGCTCGGAAATCTTATTTATATTAGTTTTCGTGGAAGCATTGACTCCGAAACTAACTTGTTCTTGTTTCATCTTTCTGGATGTCAAACATGAACAAACTCGATTTTGTTCCATTGGATTATGCAGGCAAAAGGTACTTAACATGGGTCACTGATGTCGAGATCCACCTTATTGCCCGTGATTTATTGCATACAATCCAAGAGCTTTGTCCTATTGAAACAGCTCCAGACCCTCAAACTGAGAAAGATAATTCCAAGGCACTTGCCTTCATGAAACGTCACATGGATAGTGACCTACAGTTTGAGTTCATAAATGAGGATAGCGCCATAAAGCTTTGGCATGCGCTTCGCGAACGATATGGCAATGTTCGTGACTCCATACTTCCGAATACAGTAGCAGAATGGAAAGATCTTCGCTTCTCTGAATTTGACACTGTCATGCAATTTTATTCGGAAGCTCTCAGCATCAGAGCAATGATGCGTCTCTGTGGAAAAACAATCACAGAAGACCAATTGATTGAGAAAACCCTCAATACCTTCCCCGTCTATGCTATGAGGTCCTCTGACTTACTCCGGACTCATGTAAATGCAAGACGGATCACAAGTTTTCAACAGCTTATTGAAGCTATGGCCACTACTGAAAGACATGGCAATGAACTTGTGCAAAGAAGATTTGATAGGCTTCAAGATAGCTATCAAGAGCATCGTCCTATGGCTAGAGAAAGTCGCCATCGACGTCATGATCCATACGATCGGAATGCTCAAGAAGGTAATCGCTCAAGGCGACAATCACACGACCGTAGGAGGCGTGATTTTGAGGGACATAGGGTTGGACACCATGGAGCCAACGTTGGCCATGGGCACCACTTTCCAACGCCACCAGTCCTAGGGACTATGCATATTGCGCCAATGCGCCTCAATCAAGGGAGAATCCTCTTTATGGTGTTTATTTCTTATATGGAACGTCTGATCAATGGACCTGAATTTGCAATGTACCTACGAAGGTAGTCGCATCATGGTGATCAAGACATCGAGTTCACAAAGAATTTAAATCTGGCGATGAAGACAAAATGCCGCAGATTTTTATATTTCCAAGAATTATGTAATGGCAATTATGCCTTAAATCAATAAAATGACTTATTGTATTAACTCTTTCCCGCTAGGCGTACTCAAGAGTAATTGTGATGTCTAGATAATGTTTGATCTGAGAGAACGGTTTTAAAAGTGAGCAACGCTCCACCAAAATCTCGCCTTACCTTACCTGGTCACAACCAAATTGAAATTACCGAACGGATTGAGTGACTACGATTTGTCTACGGTTTGATTTTTATGTTGGATTAGATTTTGGTCAAGAAACTTTGATGTAATCATTGGCTATTATTAATAAAGTGTCGATTTCTTTTATCTCATGTCTTGGACATATTTTTCGAACTTTATTACTTACAAGATGTAAGTGCCAATGGTTTTCATGTGAAAACACATTGTGAGAATGGACAAGAGTTCCTTTGCATCACCTCTAATGACTACGGACATAAACGAGTCTTAGAGAAACTTATGTGTCGCTCTAGTGGGTTGTATGCAACCACTATTCGAGTCATTGAATCCAACCATGTCATGAGAGATGATTTATGGGATTCCGACACATATAGGCTTTGGCACGACCGTTTGGGACACCCAGGTCGTGACATGATGATCCGTATATTAAAGACTTCACACGGACATCCCTTTTTCAGAACGAAAAGAAGTAAAACTCGGTTTTTGGACACCGAATGAGCCCCTGCGCCTCACGGCGCCGTTCACCCCCAAATCCGGCCATCCTTTGCCGGCGCCGCCTTCCCCCTGCGGCCTCAGGGTGGCATTGACGCCACCAAGGCTCCTTTGTCTCCAACTTTTACTTCTAAAGTCACTTGTGATTTTGTGGCTCAACCAAAATCCTCATTAGTTGTTTCTAAAGCCCATCATTCGTTCTGCAAAGCCTGCTCTTTAGCAAAGTTAGGATCGAGACCATCCTATACAAAGGACACCAAAGAAAATATACCATTCTTGCAAAGAATCCAAGGTGATATTTGTGGACCTATTCAACCATCATGCGGACCATTTCGATATTTTATGGTATTGGTTGATGCATCGACACGCTGGTCACATGTCATGCTATTGTCCACAAGGAACGCTGCATTTGCTAAACTCCTAGCACAAATAATTAAGTTAAGGGCTCACCACCCTGATCATCCTATTAAGTCTATAAGATTAGACAATGCTGGAGAGTTTACATCAAAGACTTTTGATGATTATTGCATACCCATTGGGATTGATGTTGAACATCCTGTTCCTCATGTTCACACCCAAAATGGTCTCGCAGAAGCCACCATTAAACGACTACAAATGGTCGCTAGGACATTGGTAATGCGCACCAATCTCCCTATTTCTGCTTGGGGCTATGCAATATTGCATGCAGCTGTGCTTATTCGTCTGAGGCCCACTGCCACTCCACCATTTTCTGCGTCCCAGATGGTAACTGGGTATGAGCCTAATGTCTCACACTTACGCATATTTGGGTGTGCAGTATATGTGCCTATTACGCCGCCACAGCGCACCAAAATGGGTCCTCAACGACGATTAGGCATTTATGTTGGATATGATTCTCCAACGATTATCCGCTATATAGAACCCTTGACAGGCGATCTCTTTACCGCTAGATTTGCGGATTGTCACTTCGATGAGACAGTCTTCCCGTCGTTAGGGGGAGATAAGAACATAAATGTTCAACAGGAACGACAGGAATTGTCGTGGTATGTCCCCACTCTGTCTCATCTTGATCCCCGAACCGCACAGTCCGAAACTGAAGTGCGGAGAATTCTCGATCTTCAGAACGTAGCAGAATCGATGCCTGATACGTTTTCTGATATCGCTAAAGTGACGAGATCACACATACCTGCTGCAAACGTGCCTGCAAGGATTGATGTCCCTAAAACTAGAGGACATGACGCTAACTCAAGAGGATTTGAGCATGGCGCCAACGTCCCCTCTCACAGTGATGGTGACATTATGGCTAGGCCCATGGCTCCTGCCAGGAAGCGCGGGAGGCCTATAGGTTCGATGGATTCTCGCCCAAGAAAGAAAGCGAGTTTGGCACAAAATAATCCATTAATCATCGATGTGAATAATCCATCTCATGAGAATATTCCGGATTATGGTTATGTCCAAGAGACATCATTGGGGGACGCTCCAATGTCAGAACCAACTCCAGAGAATAGAGAGATCTCCATAAATTACACTAGTGTACATGAGATGATGGATAGAAATTCTATGGCAATTGATGATGCGTTTGCATATCATGTTGCAAAAGGAATCATAGAATATGATGATATCGAACCTCGCTCTGTTGAAGAATGTCAACGAAGAACAGATTGGCCTAAATGGAAAGATGCGATCCGGGTTGAATTGGATTCACTAACAAAGAGACAGGTATTTGAGCCTGTAACGCAGACACCCCCAAGTGTAAAGCCTGTTGGCCATAAATGGGTCTTTGTTAGAAAGCGTAATGAGAAAAATGAGGTGGTAAGATATAAAGCCCGCCTCATGGCGCAAGGTTTCTCACAACGCCCTGGAATCGACTACGAGGAGACATATTCTCCCGTAATGGACGTTATAACGTTCCGCTACCTTGTCAGTTTGGTAGTTTCCGAAAAACTTGACATGCAGCTTATGGATGTGGTTACAGCATATCTCTATGGGGATCTAGATTCAGAGATATATATGAAGGTTCCAGATGGACTTCAATTACCCAAATCAAGTGGCTCTAAACCACGGAGCGCGTTTTCAATAAGGTTAAAACGCTCACTATATGGATTAAAACAATCCAGACGGATGTGGTATAACCGTCTAAGTGACTACTTGATTGGGAAGGGATATATTAACAACGAAATATGCCCATGCGTGTTCATTAAGAGAACAAGTTCCGGATTTGCAATCGTAGCAGTTTATGTCGATGACATGAACCTAATTGGAACTCTAGATGAGTTGAAGGAAACTGCTAAATACTTGAAATCCGAATTTGAGATGAAAGATCTTGGGAAAACACGGTTTTGTCTCGGTGTAGAACTCGAGCACCGTAGTGATGGGATTTTGATCCATCAGTCTGCATATACTTAGAAAATCCTAAGGCGCTTTAATGAAGATAAAGCAAAGCCTGTGAGTACTCCCATGATTGGTCGTAGTCTTGAGCCCGGAAAATATCCGCTTCGTCCAAAGGATGAGGACGAAGAACCATTAGAGGCCGAAGTGCCCTATTTAAGTGCAATAGGCGCATTATTGTACTTAGCTCAATGCACAAGACCGGATATCTCATTCGCAGTGAACTTGTTAGCTCGACATAGCTCTGCGCCAACACGCCGCCATTGGATTGGTGTAAAGACAATCTTTCGATACCTAAGAGGTACGATTGATATGGGTCTATTTTATCCCTACAGAGAGAAGAGGAATGACGGAAGAATGGGATCGGACCCCATTAGGCATGGAGCCACCGTCCACCATGACAAAGTGGCCGGCCATATTGCCGCCGACGCCGCCACCAACACCAAGGGTGGCCGGCCTCACCCTACTCCCCTCCATCAAAACGACAATGATGTTTTGATGGGATTTGCTGATGCAGGGTACCTCTCTGACCCTCACAAAGGTCGCTCCCAAACTGGTTATGTCTTTACCATGGGAAGCACTGCGATATCTTGGAGGTCTACAAAACAGACCCTTGTTGCTACTTCCTCGAATCATGCAGAGATTATTGCTCTACATGAAGCCGTTCGTGAATGTATATGGCTAAGATCTGTGATTCGACATATTCAAGGAAGTTGTGGTTTGAAGTCTACCACAGATGAACCTACATGCATTTATGAGGATAATGCAGCTTGTATTGAACAAATGAAGTTAGGTTTCATCAAAGGCAACAACACCAAGCATATATCGCCCAAGTTCTTTTATAATCAGCAACAACAATCACTTCTAAAGATTGAAGTGAATCAAATCCGATCAGAGGATAATGTAGCGGACTTATTCACTAAGTCGTTACCTAAATCCACCTTCGAGAAACATGTGAAGAGCATCGGATTGAGAAAGTTATCCGAACTCCCACGATTGTAGCAATCAGGGGGAGATATCGACATCAGGGGGAGTTATGATGTCTACATGTTCGATCTCGAAGAGTGAAGGACGTGTTGTGCTCTTTTTGTCCTTCGACCAGGGTTATTTTTATCCCACAGGGTTTTTGTTACCTGGCAAGGTTTTTAACGAGGCAACGGATGAAGCGTCACCACCAAGTTTGAGCGGCACAAGGGGGAGTGTTGAAGGAAAATCAAGTTTAGTGTGCCTTATCAAACTAGGAGTAGCAATAGGAGAGAAGGTTCTAGATTTCCCAATCCTACACGGATTGGTATTCCTTGTAACATTAGAACTAGTACTTTGTAATCCCTATATATAGGGCTCCTATTCTCAATAATAATACACATCTCTCTCTACAATTTTCTCTCAATTCTATTATCCTTAAACAGATTGAACATTGGAATAAGGTGGAATTATTGAAGTTTGGCATATTGCCATCAATTATTGTTTTCTGGCAATTATTGTTTTTTGTCTGTTGTTCTCTTCTTTTTCACTTTCTTTTTGTTGTCTCTTCTTTTCCTTCTTTTCCGTTTCTTTGTCTTTCTCCTTTATCCTTTTTGTTGTTCCCCTTTTACCTTTTGTTGTCTTCCTTTTCCCTTCCCTTCCGTATATATGTTTTCTCCTTCTTGTAAAAGATTATGAATTGAATATATCAAAAAGAAGAAAAGCTTGCTCCATCAGATGTTTTTTTCTTCATGGCATCAGAGCAGGAACATAGTATCCTATTTTCTGCTTCTTCCTTCTCTTCTTGTGGATTGTATTCCTTCTTCAAGCTATAGATGGCTGGAGAAATTTCTTCTGGTACTGATGACGTTAATCCTTTCAGTATCAATTCCAATCCAAACATGTCAAGTGTTTATGAGGTTGAGGGTAATCCCAATTAACGTTTGAGTTCAGTTTTATTAACTGAATGTATACAATTATCTTTCCTGGTCTAGAGCTGTCACTTTGGCACTTGGAGGAAGATCAAAGCTTGGATATGTCAATGGAGTTATACCAATGTCTGACATCAACTCCACCACTTATGATGCTTAATTGGCTTTGCAAAGATCAACTTGTCATGTCTTGGTTGCTCAACTCCATGGAGCCCAAGATTACTGAAATTTTTAGCTACTCAGAATCATCCATGCACCTGTGGAAGCATGTCAAAGAGATGTATGGAAACCAAAACAACTCTGCTCGTGTTTTTCAACTCAAGAAAGATATTGCTAGTCTCCAACAAGAGGAGAAGTCTTTTGTTCAATATCTTGCAAGCCTAACAAGTATGTGGAATGAGTTAGATGTATATCGACCTCACACCACAGATGCTAATGTCCTATTGAAGAGGGCTGAAGAAGACAAGATTTTTCAGCTTCTCGCTAATCTAGGCTCAGAATATGAAGACTTGAGAAGCCACATCCTTATGAACTCTGAGCTGCCTTCCTTCAAAAGTGTGTGTGGCACCGTTCAAAGAGAAGAACTTCGAAGGAAAGTGATGAACCTGGACGTCAAGACCAATATTGCAGATTCAAGGGCATATGCTTCAAATCATAAGCAAGCTGATGATAGAGTCTACAAGGGTAAGCGTCCAGACTTGAAATGCAACCACTGCAGTGGCATTGGTCACACAAAGGATAGGTGCTGGATACTTCATCCACAATTGAAGCCAAAGTTTTCAAAGGAAAACAAAAGCATATTAAAAAACTGGAGTACCAATCCTCACAAGGCCAACCTTTCTTCCTCTTCCACCTCAGATGGGATGTTAGATTTCACTTCAAATCCAACTTCACTCATAAATGAGTTTGCTGTTTACCTTCAACAAAAGCAGAAGAAGACAGAGGATACAAGTGCAACTGGAGCTGAAAATCACACTGCCTTACTGGGCAAGTTTGCAGGCTTTCTTGCTGAAACTGACAATGTGAATCAAAGTGATATTCCAGGTATTTTGAAAGCCTTTGACACTGCACTTAATATAGGTCTTGAGCATGATTATTGGATTATAGATTCTGGAGCTACAGATCACATGACAAACAAAGGTACAAACTTGCATGATTTTAAAAAATTGTCTTCTCAAGTATCTGTTGCTAACGGTAAAGGTGCTTCTGTGTTAGGAAAAGGAAAAATAAAATTGTTTTCAAACCACATTAAGTCTGAAGCCTTGTATATTCCTTCCTTTCCTTTTCAATTGTTATCTGTTGGACGGATCACAAACACTCTAAACTGTCTAGCCATTTTTTCTCCTCAAAATGTGATTTTTCAGGACATCATTACTCAGAGGACGATTGGTGAAGGTTTTTTTTCGAATGGACTTTATTACTTATCTAAGAAGTCCAAGGTCTTTCAAGCTAGTTCGAGTATTGCTCAAGATCACCATCTTTGGCATCAACGCTTAGCTCACCCTTCAGAGAAAGTGTTATCTATTTTGTTTCCAAGTTTGAACTATTACAACTATCATTGTGAAGTGTGTCAACTATCCAAATTTGCTAGATTACCTTTTAATTCTGTTTGGCTCCAATTTTGTTGCAGCTGGTCAACAGTCTCTTTTTTGCACGGACGTGCCAGCACCGTTCGGGTGCGGTCGTCGGGGGTGTCCATTGACCTGACTTCTATCAAGCGATTGTAGACGAGGAGAGCACCAACCTCGTCGTGGGATTCTTTATGCCTCGTGGCGAGGACTTTTACTGAGCTTCTTGAAAATCACAATCGATACTCGATGTTGTAGATCGAGCAGAGCGAGAACCACTGGGAAGTAGAGAGAACTTGCTAAAGCGTGACTTTAGCTTGGCTGGTTTGCAAGGGCGTTACCCTTTCTTGGCTGGTTCCATAACCGTTGTGGTCGTGGTACTACAATCGGCTCCCGAGGAGACTAGGACCGAAGTACGTTGACAGAGGGTTTGGTGGCACTGAAAGTCGGCTTCTGAGAAGACTGGGACTAGGAGTGTGATCACCGATAAGAGAAAGAGAAGGAGAGGAGTTGCTCTTAGAGAGGTTTGCTCTAGAGAGACTTAGATCATCTTAGAGATGTATTGATGAGTGAATTGTGTGTTTAAGTGTTTCATTGTAACCTCTATTTATAGGCTACCATGCCAAGGTGTTTAGCATTAAACAAATGATAGTGGAGCATTAATTGGAGATAAGAAATGATGAATTTTGGAGATAAGGAAGCATAATTGGAGATAAAGCATGATGAATTTCGGAGATAAGGAGATAAGGAGGCATAATTGGAGATAAGGAATGATGAATTTTGGAGATAAGGAAGCACTTTCTGCTACTTTATTCCTTCAATTTTATCTCCATCAAGCACTCAGATTTTGACCGTGACTTCTTCATAAGAAATGTTTTACTATGAGTGTAGATCACCCTGGTAAAATTTCAGAAATTTTTATATAGTGGTTGGGCCGAAAACTCTGCTGGACCTCTTACAGATCCAGTTTTCCAAGCCTCTCTAGACAAGAAAATTGGACTGATTTTTTGAAGGCCTTCCACTCAAAACTAACTCTGACACTCTTCATAAGAAATGATCCTTGGGCTTTCTAGATTTAATCTAGAAAGTTTCAGCTCATTTTAATTTCGTTTGGTTAGTCTGCCGCCCCTCCTTCCTTGTTTAGCTCGGTTTCTCCTAGCCGAAGTAGGAAAATGTGCTAAAGTTGACTTTTCATGCTTCCATGCTTCCATGCTTCCATAGTAGGCTTTATTTAGCCTCTAAATATATATTTCAAACTTGTCGACAATATATAGCTTGAGCCACTGACATTGGCTCAATTTCTCCAAGACGTGCCTTGTCAGGCCAAAATGCTCATTTTGGGTCCAAACAAATTCCTCTATGTCAAGAGCTAATAATCCATTCGAAATCATACACTCAGATATTTGGGGTCCTATTCTAGAATCCTTTGATGGGTATCGATATTTTGTAATATTTGTGGATGATTTTACAAGGATTACTTGGTTGTATCTTTTGAAATACAAGAGTGAAGTTGTTAATGTGTTCAAAAATTTCCACAGTCTTGTTAACACTCAATTTTCATCAAAAATCCAAGTTTTAAGATCTGATAATGGCTCCGAATATATGTCTCAATTCTTAAGCTCAAATGGCATTGTGCATCAAACAAGTTGTGTTGGCACACCACAACAAAATGGGATTGCAGAAAGAAAAAATAGAGATTTACTTGAGAAAACTAGATCCATAATGTTTCATGCAAATGTACCAAAGGAGTTCTGGTCACAAGGAGTGCTCACTGCAACTTATCTCATCATGTCACACCCCGAATTTTTGAATAAAGGATTCAAATCCGGAACATGACTAATAACAATACAAATAACGTTCTGAATTTTTCTCTCAGAAACAACCACTAGTTACACCTCTTGATATTACATAAACCAAATCCTCAAGCTACTTATTACAGCACACTCTCACCAAATCAAATAGTAAAACTCAAATGAGTATAATTCTCCTCACAAAACAAATGCTGTAAATCTAATACTAATACTCTAAACCGCACGATCACTGCTCTGATTCTCCTGACCTGTGAGATTACCCGCTACACAATTTGAATAGTGTACCGGGAATTGCAACAACACAAAACCCGGTAAGCTTTTGACAGCCCGTATGAGTAAACAAGAAAGAACTGTTGATTTATTCAATTATATTTATTATAACTCAAGTAAACAATCAACACAGTCACACGGTAACTCCAAAAATCACATAAACATAAAAGCAAGTATATTCTCGATACTCTCTTTTAAAACTAAACATTTGACTGATCACAACCAACAACTATTGCAACATTAATATGTGAAATAACATTAAAGCAAAGCATGCTTGATTCTCTTTTCACTAACACCTTCACATATTAACAATATATCACAGATAGATATTTGATCAAAATAATATAAGTACACTTTTCATTTTAGTGAATTTTCGGATTAACTGGTAACAAATCATAAATCCACGTGTTAGGGTCCATAATACCAAAACACGGGAAAGCCAGGTTGACTGGTAAAAATTCATAAATCCACGTGCTAGGGTCCATAATACCAAAGCACGGGAAACCACATGCTAGGGTCCATAATACCAAAGCATGGGTAAGCCGCAGCATACCAGGGTCCAACGTACTATACCCAAGTATGTATACTCAAAGTAAGCAACCTTCCTAAGAGTATAATAGTGCACTATCTGAAGGGACTAGGGCCCAGGCTTAACGTCTCATATCACAAAACAATTTTACCAGTAATTCACTTAAGCACGGGGTTGTAGAAATCACCCGGCTTCACAATTGTACTTCTCAGACAAAAATCAAATTCCAGACATAATCAAATTCACAAAATACAATCTTTATGATTTATAGATCGTATATGTGTATATGTACACCACATAAAGAGACATATTATTTCAAGACAAATCTTTATTTCTTAAAATAATTTCCACATATTCACAATTGGGCATATAAAATAGCTTTCACACCACATGATCAACATTTCATTATTCAACAATTAAATGCGAGATTAATAGCTTGAATAATATCCAATTCATTCTCAATCATTTCATCACACCAATCACACGTCAACCAATATATATATTCCACGTAAATATATATATATATATACGTAATCATCCGCTCAGGGATGACCACTAATACCAACTATAGTTCAAGCATAAAAACCGTGAAATTCATTTGTATAATAAAATCATTTTACTTACCTATGGACCGTAGTTGATCAAGTCCATATAATTTAAAACAAATATTTATTCCACAAATATTCTCACACAATTGCGACAAAAATAAAGTAATTAAATTTATTCGGTTCGTAATATGAACCACGTGAGGTTTACTCACCTCTAATCCAGCTGCGTCTTCTAAAAAGCCAAATATATCAATCCGAACCGTCCACCAAATCAATCCATCGATCACCTAATCCAATAATGATCTTAACTTAGCCAACAACTCATAAACGTACTTAAACGATGATCCAACGATCGGATTGAAATTAAACGATGATCCAACGGTCGGATCGAAATTATATGATGATCCAACGGTCGGATCCTCACGGATCGCCCTTAGGATCATCCTCCAATATTATCACGAAGATCCAACGGTCCAATCTTCCTGAATTGCCCTTACTAATATCTCCATAATTTTATATGAAAATCCGACGGTCAGATTCTCACGAATCGCCTTCCGAATTACTGTTTTACAATTATACGAAGATCCAACGGTCGGATCTTCGCCCGTGACCTCACAAAGTCATCGGTACAGTCATACGATCAACATATCTAAACTTGAAGCAAAACCAATGGTCTGATCTTCGCAGATCGTAAACCGAAGATAAAACGTAAAAACCGTAAATAGTAACGTAAAAACGTAAATCCACTATTTATCAACTTTTCTAACATGACCATGTTATATATCAAAACGCTCGTATGGATGCATAGATCATCGCCTAGATAATGAAAACTCGAAATATGGTCTGACGCGCCGCCACAAGCGGTGGTCAGTGGGTGGTCAACGCGGCGGTCAACTCCGGGTCAACCACCTCCGATGGCAAAGCGACCAACTACAAACTTGTTCAAAATGAAAGGGTGATCGACTTCCATACCTGGAGCTAAGTCTGGTTTGGCCTAGATCGTTCTAGATCAAGCTTGGAAGTTGGATTAATCTCGTGCGTCTGATCAGATTCCAGGTTGAATCAGAGACGTCGAAATCTTCAACTCGTGATCTTTCACTCCACACTCAAAATCGTCGTGCAAGGCTCATATGGGTATGATCAGGGGGAGAAGGACAACCCAAAACCGAGAGGATCGGTTGAGGTGATGCCGGAAAACTGGAAATCCGGCCGGGTTGGATTTTGGGCACGGGGAGGCTTCGATCCAAGTCTGGGGGCAGCGGCGGGGCAAGGCGACAGCAGGGGGTGACTGGGCGTGCGGAGGCGAGCTCGGGAAGTGCCGGGTCGTGGCCGGAGGACGCCGGAGGAGTGAGATGGGGCCGGGTCGGGTCGAGCGGTTCGGCCGCGTGGGAGAGGAGAGAGAACGGAGAGTTTCGGGGGCCAAAAAGCAAAAATGAGAAAATTTCGTCCTTAATGAAATAATTCGGATTTTTCACCTATTTATAGAAAAATCTCAATTTTCAAATATTCATAACTTATTCATACGAACTCCGAATATTGCGTTCCACATATGCACGAGATCGTATCGACGAGCTCTACAACTTTCATGAAGGAAGTTTTCCCAAATTCCGTATGTATAAAAAGTCAATTTCCACGAGCCCCTAAATAACGTTCGATTTTGAAAATAAAATCGTTCGAACTAATTCCACAACTTTTCCAAGCTTCGTACTCGCTCCTACTATCGTGAAATCATTTCTAAAAATCCACGGAATTTAATTTGGATTTTCCGGGGTATTACACATCAACAGATTGCCAAGTCGAGTATTGAATTCCAAGTCGCCGTATGAAGTTCTAAAAGGCAGGAAAATTGACTTATCTCACTTAAGAGTGTTTGGTTGTGTTTGCTATGTTCACATTCAAAATATTCATCGAGACAAGCTTGAACCTAGAGTGGCAAGATGCATATTTCTGGGGTATTCAACTACACAAAAAGGGTATAAATGCTATAGTCCAGTAAGTAGAAGATTCATTGTATCAAGGGATGTGAAGTTTGATGAGTCTACTCTTTATTTCAC
The DNA here is from genome assembly GCF_958449725.1 of Rosa rugosa. Taxonomy (NCBI): domain Eukaryota; kingdom Viridiplantae; phylum Streptophyta; class Magnoliopsida; order Rosales; family Rosaceae; genus Rosa; species Rosa rugosa. The sequence continues at coordinate 12,285,117 of NC_084826.1, read as the reverse complement.
AAGGAAACTCGATATTAATTGTCAGGGGGAGTCATTCCATGATTTATTTCCTCTTCCTAACCCAGCTATTGATATTGAAAGGTGCCTTATTGTGCCTGTTCCTACTCCTGATCATGAGCCCCATGATCATGAGTTAGAAAATCCTCATGAACAAGAAGAACCACATGTTTTGAATGAGCAGCATGAGCCTATCCCTCAAGTGCCTCCTCGAAGGAATCCAACTCGAGAAAGAAATCCTCCTGCAAGGTTTCGTGACTATGTTGCCCACACATCCAAGTATCCCATGACTGATTTTATCAACTACCAGAAGCTGTCACATGCACATTCCGCCTATCTTGGTGCACTTGATAATGCTTATGAACCTCAAAGTTTTCAAGAAGCTAGTCAACATGAAGTTTGGAAACAAGCCATGGATGAAGAGCTCCAAGCTCTTAATGACAATGAAACTTGGAGTGTTGTCAAGCTTCCTAAAGGAAAGAAAGTAGTGGGAAGTAGATGGATTTACAAAAACAAGTTCCATTCTGATGGAACCATTGAGAGACACAAGGCTCGATTTGTTGCTCGAGGATTTACACAAACCTATGGAGTGGATTACAAAGAAACATTTGCTCCAGTTGCAAAAATGAATACTGTTCGGGTATTGCTGTCTCTGGCTGTTAACCAGGCTTGGTCATTACACCAAATGGATGTCAAAAATGCATTTTTACATGGAGAGCTCGAAGAGGAAGTGTACATGAAACTTCCACCTGGTCATCCCCAATCCCATGATCCTGAATGGGTGTGCAAGCTTCACAAAGCCATTTATGGCTAAAGCAGTCTCCACGAGCCTGGTATGCTAAACTCAGTTTTGTCCTTGAAGAAGTTGGATTTCACAGAAGCAATGCTGATTCTTCACTCTTTGTTCGACATGGAACTCATGGAAAACTTGTTGTTCTCATTTATGTTGATGATTTGATCATCACTGGTGCTAGTACAGATGAGATTACGTCTCTTAAACAAGCACTTCAAACCAAGTTTGCTATAAAGGATCTTGGCTCTCTCAAATACTTTCTCGGTATCGAGATGGCTTCTGCTCGCAAATGACTTTTCCTAAACCAAAGGAAATATGTGCTTGATCTTCTGCAAGAAGCAAAACTTATGGAGTGCAAACCAGCTCATACTCCTCTTGATAGTAAGCTTCAATTGGATATCAAGAGTGAATCTCTTCTAAACTTGAGTTACTACCAAAGGTTAGTTGGAAAACTCATTTACCTCACCATTACTCGGCCTGATATCTCCTATTCCGTGAGCATTGTTAGTCAATTTATGCATGCTCCTACTATTGCTCACTTGAACATTGTCAAGCGCATCCTTAGATATCTTAAGGGTTCAGTTGGAAGAGGAATCATGCTAAAAAACAATGGTAATACAAACATCATGGGATATGCTGATGCTGACTGGGCAGGAAATGCTCTTGATCGAAAAAGCACAACTGGTTTTTGTACTTTTGTTGGTGGCAATCTTGTAACATGGAGGAGCAAGAAACAAAGTGTAATTGCTAGATCAAGTGCTGAGGCTGAATATCGAGCCATGACTTCTGCTGCTTGTGAATTGATTTGGCTGAAGGGTCTCCTTTCCGACTTAGGATTCTCAAGTAATCAACCTATGTCACTTTTTTGTGATCAGCTGCAATGCACATTGCCTCAAATCCTGTGTTCCATGAGCGTACTAAACACATTGAGGTTGATTGTCACTTTATCAGAGCTCAAGTTCAGTCCAAAGTGATTGAAACTCATTACACCAACAACAAGGATCAGTTGGCCGACATTTTTACTAAATCTCTTCCTGCGGCTCATTTTCAGATGATTCTTAGCAAGCTTGGTTCAATCAACCCTCTTGACCCAACTTGAGGGGGGTATTGAAGTTTGGCATATTGCCATCAATTATTGTTTTCTGGCAATTATTGTTTTTTGTCTGTTGTTCTCTTCTTTTTCACTTTCTTTTTGTTGTCTCTTCTTTTCCTTCTTTTCCTTCTTTTCCGTTTCTTTGTCTTTCTCCTTTATCCTTTTTGCTGTTCCCCTTTTACCTTTTGTTCCGTATATATGTTTTCTCCTTCTTGTAAAAGATTATCAATTGAATATATCAAAAAGAAGAAAAGCTTGCTCCATCAGATGTTTTTTTCTTCAGGAATCGTCTCTACAGAAGCTTGACATTGCATGCTATTTCATTGAGGTATGTCATGTCTATGAAAAGACTCTTATGTGGATCTCAGTTTACAAATATGAATTAGGAATGGAATAGAATTCTAGATTAATTCATCAATGGACCAATCATCTACAAATTGGCACACATAATAATTAACTTGAAAATTCTGAACTATGTTCAGGGCGAGTTTTTAAACAAGGGTAAACCGGTCACTACCATGAGGGCATTCCCAGCCAATAATGCTTCAGAAGATTCTATTAAAAGAGCTGAGAAGCTTGTTGAACTCTTGTTTCTAACCCGTCTTCCCATCCCTGTGGTATAAATGATCGACATATCCTTCTTCATTGTTTTGATCTTACCTATGTCATAACTTAAAATGATATAATTTATATCTGTTTGAATCTACATATCATCATGTCATGTTTGCTCAGCGTTTTCTTTCAACTTTAAAGCTCCAACTCCAACTATTTCAACTGGCTTTCTATTATTAGTCAGGCAGTACAAGTAGCACTCCATGGCAGGACCTGTTAAGTCATAAAAATCGGCTACTCGAATGGTGGGTTTCGCGCCCGGCCGATATAAGATCGACAAGGTTGGTTATTTCACTTTTGGACGCTGGTATCTCTCATGAGTTTTGTCTTCTTGCCTGTCTTTATTTTCCAGCATCTTTTTCTGTACTTTGATGATACTAGAAGGGTCAGAGTTGGTTGGGGTTTTATTTTAAACAGGAGTTGATTAATTGGAGCATTGTCCTTGGTCCGATTGCTGTGCTAATTTCAGTCTATTAATGGCATATATATATTTTCGGCTTTTTTCTGTTATTGTTTTTTATCTCTACCATTTTGCTAGCTGCAGGGGAAATTTGACAAACGTGTGAAGCGTTTTAAGAACCACATGCAGGTGCATGAAGTTTACTGATCTCTGCTCTGAGAAAAACACCTTTAGTATTTGTGTCGGTTCTATAGCATCACTTTCTGTTAGTTTTAGGTTAACATATATTTAAATTCCTAGCTTTCTGCTCCCTGTATGTCTAACTTTGAACTGTATAACTCAAATGCAGAAAATCGCAGACCTGACAGAAACTAATCTCTACCTCAGCGTAAGTATCACTCTTCCATTCCCTTCTGTTTTGCATTGTCAATATTCCTGATATTGTTAGATTTTTCAATATCATTGGTTTTCACTAGTTCTATAAAGATGTAATCTTGCTGTTACCGGTAGATCTGCTCTTGGTTCATCTGTCGGGTTTTTGGTGGTACAAGAGGATTGCAAAAGCGGTGCTTATTGAGAATATGGTGTACCTAAATACGTCATCATGAAGATTGAGAAGAATAAGATAAAGCTGGAGAATGAGAGAAAGAAAAAGCTGTTGAATGCACAAACTGAAGAGGACGAGACGATGATGACCTGAGCCCCATAACCTTCACCACATGAATACATGGAAGACTGCATTTCATGGATTGATGGATTTGCCTGAATGCTAACATCGTTGCATTTCGTCTGTGTCAAGTTTCATGGATCTTTAATCAGGTACTACCTTTGTCTCTTTTGTGTACTGACAATATTCTTACATTCTGTAATGAGTAATGACTAAGATAATGGCCACCGAATTTACCCAAAAAACAAAGCTATTAGTAAAAGTAAAAACAGGTTCATTGGTCACAAAATCCATATGGAATTTTAACCAGATTCGGAGTAGCTTATCAATTTCCAAAGAAACAACGAGTTCCTAATTCTAAACTTTCTCCGACCTGACTGATCTAGTTGAATCACAACAAACGTAGACTCCCATCTCCATTCTCCAGCATTCTTCTCCACATCAAAATATAATGTGAGAGATGTACGATCTTGATCTCACACATTTTCATTCAACCAGACAGATCCTTTCTCCAGCTCCAGAAGTGTGCTCCCTCTGTAGAAACATGTTAATAAAATCTGCGACTCCAAAAGACTGCTCAACATCCCCTGCTGATAAATAGCTTTCCCAATCTTCCAGTGCAGAGTCATCAGCTATAGGATCAACTTCCTTTTGTATACTACTAGAGGAGTGCAAAGTCAATGTATGATCAGAAGGTAATCTATACTCACTTGTTGGAGACAAACACTTCTCACCATTTAAATCCGATAAGCTTTTCTGTTCTTTACTTGGATTCATTTTATCTCCATATATGTGCTTGCACTTATGCATCGAGTTACTTTTACTTTCGGTTTTCCTCACTAACATCTCATCCTTAGTTAGCAGAAGTGCATCTTTAGTCCTCGTTGATGAATCACTTTTCCTATGTTTCAGCGCAAAGTCATCAGCCATAACATCAACTGCCTTGCGCTTTACACAGGATTGCAAAGTCAATTTACTGCCTGCTTTCCCTTCTGATCCGTTCTGACACATTGGAGTAGACAAACACTTATAAGCCTTTAAATCTGACAATATTTTCTCCTTTTCACTCGAATTCATACTGCACTCAGACATGAGATTACACTTGTGCAATGAGTTATCTTTACCTTCTGATTTCCACAACAATTTCACATCCTTTGTTACTGGAAGTGCAGCTTCACTTACTGCCGTCACATCTTCATCCGCTATAGCATCAACTTCCTCTGGATTCTCATCAGAAGATTGCAAAATCAATTTACTGCTAGTTTCCCCTTCTGATGTATTCTCACTCATGGAAGGTAAAACAACCAAACCACTAGCTTCCCCTTCTGCTGCATTATCAGTCATTGGAATAGACAAACACAGGGGTGGAACCAGGATTTTATTCCTGCGGTTGTGAATTGTGCGTTGCTTCTTCATCAGCCATAATGTTGCACAACATCCCAGATCATTGTTGTTAGCTACAAATAGAGCAAAACCCCATCAATACATGACCTTGCTTAAATATATAAGAGGACAAAAGCACAAGTAGTGATTTGTGAATAAATATTAACTCTTAAGATAGTGTGCGTGTGTGTGTGTGTGTGTGTGTCTGTCTGTCTGTCTTGTTTTTCAAAGGTATTTTCCATTCACATATACATTGTGGTTTTATGATTTATCATCAGCAATTCAGCATGCTAAAAGCATTACATGCATTTGTTTTAGTTGCTCAAATTTCCTATGGCAAACTTATTATTAAGTTGTGCAAGATTTCGTTACGAAACTAATAGCTTATCTATGTATGACTATTGCATGCAGAAAAATTTTGTGTTATTGGCAAACTATTGTATATATGAACAAGAGATAGACCAAAAAGAAGAGTATCAAGGTATAAGTAACCAATATAAAACAGTAGTAAGTGTCAGGGGGTGCAGTGGCATATCCTTGTGCCATTGTGCCTCCCTCCCCCAAGAGAAACACTTCTGAGCCGTTAAATCTGACAAACTTTTCTGTTCTTTACCCAGACTATTATCCTCAGATATGTGATTATAGTTACCTTTACTTTTAGATTTCTGCACCAGCTTCTCATCTGTAGTTACTGGAAGTGAATTGTGACCTAATACATTGCATTGAGTCTTCTCCCCCAATACTGATATATAGGCATCATTCTCCGTTGGCAGTGACAGCTGAGAACTCTTCCAACAATAGAAAGCTGATAATTGGATCACTGATGTTGAAAGTTCTAGTTGGTCAGCTTTTCCATATGAAAACTGAGCAAACTCCTTTAGAAGCATAATGAGTTTCTGAGGTTCAAAAGAGACGGCGGTCAGGGAACCGTCACCAGCATTTCCACTGTCTTCTTCTTCTTGCCTGACTCCATCACTAATAATTATCTGATTTTTGAGTTTTGGATATACCTGTTCAGATATGCAGGAACAGACCACCCCCAACTCTACCCGTCTTAAGAATTCGTCCAGAGCACAAGCAATGGCATTTTGGAATTCGTCCTCGTTGCTCTGCTTCTCCATTTGCGAGAAATACTCCAGAAAGGGCTTAATATGTGGTGCTTCATTCCAAGTAAATGAGTGATCCCCAAAATAATCTATCAAATAACTACCCTTTCTGAAAAGCATCTTGGCCTCATTCGATGAAGCTGAAGGATCACATATCCGTCCAGGCCACCAGGGATAACCCCTTACTTTCCCCCATACTATATCATAAACATGGAATTCCGGTTTGGGATCATACTGTCCATTCACATCACTAAACATGTTCCCATCCATTCTCGTATACGTCTCCAAATCAACAATATTAAGCAAAGTATGCACACTTTCAGTACGAGAATGAGTGCTTCCACTGGGGATTTTTCAATTCAACGAAATCGGTAATTTCCCCAATGTTTCATCTCTTCCTCTACTCTTATCACAAACTAATAAGGCTTTCAAACAATCTTTCGATTCCAGAACCAACCCTTTATCATTTCTTGCAATCAAACCCTCAGTACCTAATTAAGGTCCTCCCCTCTTCACTTCAGTATCACTAACTTATCTACAAATTCAGCCTTCTGTTCTAAACCATAGTCATTACATCACCTAAACTACTTAAACAGCTAAGATCATCAACTTTGTCAATAGAAAACGACGCCGTAATTCAGGTCCGTAAAGTCATATACAGTCACCAGTATAAAACCCTAGAAAGCAGAATGAAATTTCTACAACAATCCCTAACCATGGTGAACTAAACTGTGCCCACAATGGTAATGCAGGGAACCCAGTTAATAAGAGAGAGGACAGAAATTCGTTACCTTTGGACTTTCGCGGTTTGATTGACCGAGTTCTCCAAACCTCTGAAACTCAAATTTTGAGAAGGAGGGTGTCATGGTCTTGTTTTAAAGGGCTTGGACCAAAATTTACAAGCACATGATTTGGTAATCTTATTTGTAGGAATAATTCCTATTATGTCAAAGTTTAAAAATGTATTTTCACATAGACATGACTAGTTACATTAATGGTGTTTACCTGGTCAGTAATTGAAAAATATACTCTATCACCGTTGGATGTAAATCTATAGTGGAAAATAAAATAACCCGACTTAAAAATAATTATTTTTATTGTTAAATTTACATCCAATGATGGTTGAGCATAGTTTTCTTGGTCAATTATTGACAAGGTGACAATGATGTCTCATTAGTCCATTTATTAGTCAAGATCAATTTTGACTATTTTTTAGCTTACATAGCTTACATAATTTCTTTTTCTTTCTAGAGCCACGAAGTAGAAGTAGATCAATGGCATAAATTTCATATAAAGATATTCCATTCTAGCTCGGGTAGTCTATGATACTGTAATATTTATCGTACATTCATCTTATATCTAATTGAACCAAAATTATAATTTAGTTGAATCAAATTTACGACATTGACAACCAAGTTATTACATTCATTTTACATTTTTTACATATAACCGAATCAATTTATAACATTGACAACAATTTGGGCTAAACGACTCAATTGACTCCAGCTTCAAGCTGAAGGAGCTTCCCTTATGTTTCTGATAATAAATCAGAACGATGCTTTGCCAGATGATCGAAGCTAAACAAACTGTGCTATTTACATCTCTTTTAGAGTTGAAGATTTTCTTTGACTAGTTTTTATAAAATATGCAGAGTTTAGATATTTTTGTAGAGTTGAATGTAACTGTGCAAGATTGAACTAAAGATATTCTTAAAATGAATATTAAACTTTGATGTGGAAAATAATGGAAAACTCTACTGTATCTACCTCTATGTCATACACACATTCACACAACAAATTTTGTTGTCTTGGCAGTAATTGTTTGGCTCTTCCAAAAATGTGATGCAAACAGTCTCTTTTACGTGTTATGCAGCGTGCCAGCACCATGAGATGCGAGTTGTCGGAGTAGTCCCTGACCTGACTTCTACGATCAAGTTTGTGGATAGTAATTGTTTGGCTCTTCCAAAAATGTGATGCAAACAGTCTCTTTTACGTGTTATGCAGCGTGCCAGCACCATGAGATGCGAGTTGTCGGAGTAGTCCCTGACCTGACTTCTACGATCAAGTTTGTGGATAGAGAGAGCACCAACCCTAGCTAGCTAAAAGTACTCTATTTTTTGCGATAGAAGTCTTGAACTCCTTTCTACTTCTTGTAACAATTAGTTCTACCAATAATAATTGTCGTACCTGTTGTAATTATTATGTTGGCCATATCATGTTAATAGGTTGTTGTAATGAGTTGTATGCAGATCTAGATCTAGATCGGAATAGATCGGAATGATTATGTCTACTAACAACCAATCTACAACTAGGGCTAATGATTCAGTGAGCTGTATGCTCTACCTTTGTAATCCTATTTATACTTCAATGTAATATGAATATAGAGAGACTACACTCCTTCTCTGCATCTAATCTCTCTCTCTCTCAAGTTCTTTGAAGCATAGCTCTCTCCATTTTCTGAAACATTTTTATGTTCGTTTTACAACACGTTATCAGCACGAATAGCTCTACGATTTGGATTGCAGATTGATAAGAGGAGAGGTGAATAACTATTGGGTTGCAGAGAAGAGGCAGTTCATCATTCAATCAACTTCACTCTACCAGCTCTACAACCAAGTAGGTTTTTCCAAACAAAAACCGATTTTGCTGTTTCATTTTACCTACTGTTCTCTGTGTTCCAGTATTTATTTGAAATAGTAAATCAACTCCAAAACTCACCAAATTTTGCATGCTGGAGCCCCTGTGTGTTTACTGCATCTCTGTAAATTTTCATATTTTTCTGGGTAGTTTTGCTTAGTGTTTCAGTTCGTCTTTCGACTGTTGTTCAGTAGGAACTGCAGTCATGATTTATGACTTTTGTTGAAGCATCTAGTTTAACCTAATCCTCTATGAGAGATACTTATTTCTCTTGCACTAATTGGCATAATTGAATGAGAAAAAGGAAAATCAGTAGCTTTTAATTTAGCTATCAACTTCTTCAGTTCATGTATATTGTGGCAAATATTTATATATACTTGTTTGGACTTTGTGATAATGATACATCTTTCCTTCATTATTTATTATGATAATGTTTTGTGGTGTTACCTGCTCATATTAAATTTAAATATTTTACCCGCTTAAATTCTTTGCATTAGAATATATATGTGCGGAATGCAGGTACTTAATGAACCAGAAGTTCACACATAACTATTGAACCAGAAGTTCATACATAAATATTGAACCAGAAGTTCACACGTATCGAACCCGTAGTTTCGATAACATTGAAAGGTTATGAATCTTTCCAAGTAGGCGCACCCAATTCGATGCGATGTCTAGGCAAGATACAATGAGGCTGTGTACTTAAGAGAGCCTCGCTCCACCCAAACCTCATACTCTTACCTGGTCGTATTTAATTGGAGTTACCAAAAGGGTTGAGTAATAACTTTTCATTCATTGGCAGACCAGCTTGAGCCCAGCAGGCCCACTCTCCCTCTGCGGGACCTAGCAGCCCAGCAGGCCTCATACACCATTTGAATTACGCATGAAAGGCCGGGTCACAAGCCCGCAGACTAAGCTCGATAGGCTTCACTATCAAGCCCACTCCTTTGGTCCAACAGAATCAAATAAAAAGGAAAAATGATTTGATATTGTAAATAGATTCACCATATTTAATGTGTAATTAATTGCCAGAAGCATTTATTCACATAATTGTGTGATAATTAATATGTTATTTTACTAGCATGCAATTAATATCTCAATTGATTTGTGATTTTTATTTATCCAATTTGTGAGATTATTTCAATTTGCTCAATTCAATATTATTGTGTTACTTGTCTAAATTTTCGCACTAGAATATATGTGTAGAAAATGCAGGTACCCAATGAACTAGAAGTTCTAAATGAACCAGTAGTTCATACATATATCGAACTTGTAGTTTCGATAAGTTTCGATAATGCCGTTTAAGAAACTTGAAGTTTCCTTCATAAATTCACTACACACGATAAAACCAGTAGATTTTACATGTCTATTCCAATTTTTCATATCATGTTATAGAACCTGAAGTTCTCATTACTTGCTTATGGATGATATTACCCAAAGCACTAATATTATTTGTTCCTTTCCTGTAAGAAAGGTCAAATCTCAACATGTTTGACTTTGTTGCTTTGGAGGTCTCCAGAAGAAACTATCTAAAGTGAACTCAAGATGTGAAAATTCATCTGATTGCAAAGAAGATGAGATCAACAATCAATGCTAACAATGTCGTCATTGAGGCTTTTAATATGATTGCCATAATTTTCAAAGGAAACATAGGGAGAAAACACTCCAAGTTGAGTATCTGATGAAGAGGATACACAGACTCTTTGGGTCGCTCTAGAAGAGCACTTTCACCATCAAATGACCATTTTCTTGCTTGAAGCAAGACATGATTGGCAGAACGAAATTAGCCCAAGAGGCCATGTAATCAGGCTCCACGTGGCCAAGGCCCACGTGGTAAGAACCATGATGTCATAACTCAGCAAGCCCGAGTTGAAAGGAACATTGGTTCGGCCCGCTACCACCAGAATCAGCATGATCTTTGTTATCAATGTGGAGGAATTGACTGCTGGTCCCGCACCTGTTGTGCGATAGCCTAAGCAGTAGATGAGTATTACGCCGGTCGCGGAACTCGAAATACCAACTTTATTAAAAGGTCATTTCCTATCGATTCCACACTAGAGATCACAGATTTTCAGGCAGTTACTGAACATACCGAGGATTAGAACTCGAAGACATGGGTATAATTGGCCCCTTGTGCCATATCTATTTCATCTTAATGAATGAAACATTTTTGGATTTTGGTGATTTATGTTTTCAATTATTTTGGATTATAGAAATGTGGTTATGTTCGAATATATTTAATTCAATAAACTTATTCATACATGTGATCCATTGAATTAAATAAATGAATAGGCATATTCTGTGGGGAAGTTTGTTGTCTGGTTAAAAATGCTATTACGCACACCATACTCCCAGATCGGAGATGTTTTTCAAACTTATTGTCTATTCATACCTCTGTGACAACCGTATCAGGCCAATCCAACCTGATACAGGGTTATGGCAAAACCCACTATATGTTGTCCAATGGTACTGAACCTACCATTAATGAGGCCTTATAATCTCCACGTTCCAGAAGAACGTTATTGAGTATTAAGGATATTCGAACCAACGGTTATCACGCTGAAACCACTGAGAAAAATGAGTGTAATATCTTTGCATAACCTCCAAAGTGTGTGGCCAGAAGCGTACATTGGAGAAATTGGAATCTGTTAGCTAGAAGCTAACTAATTCAAGCAACTACTTGCTATGGCATGACCGTTTGGGACACCCAGGTCAAAGTATGATGCACCGTATCCTCAATTCATCGCAGGGCATCCCCTTCTGAATAAGGGACTTGTATATAATGACACGCTATGCCATACTAGACCATCATATGCAAAGACTAGTACATACACCACCATTTTTCTGCACAGAATGCAAGGGAAATTTGTGGACATATATATCCAACCACCATGTGGACCAGTTAAATATTAATGGTTTTGGTTGATGCATGTATCGACAAAGTGATCACATGTTACACTATTGTCCACAAGAAAACGCTGCTTTTGCTAAACTCTCACCCAGATCATGAAATTGAGGGTTCACCACTCGGATTATCCCATAAAGTCTATAAGACTTGATAATACCGGAGAGTTTACATCGAAGTCTTTCGATAATTATTGCATATCCCTTGGGATTGATGCTGAACATATAGTTCCCTATGTTCACACCCAAGATGGTCGCGCAAATAGAATCTTGGTAATGCGCACCAAGCTTCTAGTTTTTGCGTGGGGCTATGCAATCTTGCATGCAGCTATGTTGGTCCCGTTGAGGCCCACTGCTACCCAACCTTACTCCGCGTTACAGTTGGCGACTAGGTACGAACCTGATGTTTCGCACTTACGCGCGTTTGAGTATGCAGTCCGCGTGCCAATTGTGCCGTCACAACGTACAAAATTGGGTCCTCAACAAAGGATGGACATGTATGTCGATTATGAATCCCATCCATTATGTGCTCTTTAGAGCCCTTGACAGGCGATCTCTTTACCGCTAGATTTGCGGATTGTCACTTTGATGAGACAGTCTTCCCGCCGTTAGGGGGAGATATAAGAACGTCACCGTTCCTGATGAACGGCGTGAATTAACATGGAATGTCCCCACAATGTCTCATCTTGATCCCCAAACCGCATGAAAATACTGAAGTGCGGACAATTCTAGGTCTATAGAGACACTTTCTCTGATCTAGCTAAAGTGACGAGATCACATATACCTGCTGCAAATGTGCCTGCAAGGATAGATGTCCCTGTAGGACGCGTCGCCCCAGATGGACGAGGTACGACCATGGCGGCAAACCAGTCACATGTCCCTGCCCAGAAGCGAGGTAGACCACTAGGTTCGAAGGATTCTTATCCCCGGAAGAGGGTAAAACTGGCACCAACGAATCCACTAGACATCGCGATCTCAACTGATCCATCTCACGAGACAATTCCGGATTATGGGTCCGTCCTAGAAGAGACGACGTTGGGGGACGCTCCAACGTCTGAACCCACTCCCGAGAATAGAGAAATCTCGGTAAATTATGCATGCTTAAGTGAGATCTGGAATCGGAATGAGATTATCATTGATGATATATTTGTATTCGCAGTAGCTACCGAAATTATAAATAGCGATGACATCGAACCTCGCTCCGTTGATGAATGTCAACGTAGAGACGACTAGCCAAAATGGAAAAAAGCAATCCAGGTCGAATTAGATTCCTTGACAAAGAGAAAGGTGTTTGGGCCTGTCGTTCCCACACCTCCCCATGTTAAACCTGTAGAATTTGAATGGGTATTTGTAAGGAAGCGTAATGAGAAAAACGAGATTGTGATACACAAGGCTCGTCTAGTGGCGCAAGAATTTTCTCAACTCCCTGTGATTGATTACGAGGAGGCGTATTCTCCCGTAATGGACGTCATAACGTTCCGCTACCTTATCAGTTTGGTAGTTTCCGAAAAACTGAATATGCAGCTTATGAATGTGGTCACAGCTTATCTCTATGGGGATCACGATACAGAGATATACATAAAAGTTCCTGAAGGACTTAATATACCCGATGCAAATAAGTTCTAGACCACGGAACACGCTCTTCATTAGTTTTGCAGCGTTCACTTGATGGATTGAAACAATCTAGACGGAGGTGGTATAACCGTCTAAGTGAATATTTGGTCGGGATGAGATATGTGAATAATAAACTATGCCCATGCGTGTTTATTAAGGAAGCAAGTTCCTCGTTTGGAATTGTGGCGGTCTATGTCAATGACATAAATTTGACTGATACTCCTGAAGAGATCAAGGAAACCGCAAAACACCTGAAGTCGGAATTTGAGATGAAAGGCCTTGGGAAACAAATTATTGTCTCGACCTGAAGTCTGAGGACAGTGCAGATGAAATTTTGGTCCATCAACCAAATTACATCTAGAAGATGTTAAGATGCTTTAATGAAGATAAAAGCAAGCACACCCATGGTCGTCTGAAGTCTAGAGAGAACCGTATCGTCCTGCAGATGATAACGAATAGATATTGGTGCCAGAAGTCTCATATCTAAGTGCAATAGGCGCATTATTGTACTTGGTTCAATGCCCTAGATAGGACATCTCATTTAAAGTGAACTTGTTAGCTAGATATAGCTCTGCGCCAACATGCCGCCACTGGAATGGCATAAAAGACATTTTTCGCTACCTTAGAGGTACGGCGGATATGAGCTTATCCTATCCCTACGCATCAAGGAATGGATCACCCCATTGATCCTCAGAATGATGCTTACCTTGTTGGATATGCTGATATAGACTATCTATCAGACCCGCACAAGGCACGTTCCCAAACTGGTTATGTCTTTACCATTGGGAATACCGCAATTTCTTGGAGGTCTACAAAACAGACCCTTGTTGCTACCTCTTCGAATCATGCTGAGATTCTAGCTCTTCACGAAGCAGTACGTGAATGTATATGGTTGAGAGCCATCACAAAGCATGTTTAAAGCACACCACTGATGAACCAACCACTATCCACGAGGATAATGCTGCTTGCATCGAGCAAATGAAGACAGGTTTCATCAAAGGAGACAACACCAAACATATTGCACCAAAGTTTTTCTTCAATCAGCAACAACAAGAGCATCAGAAGATTGAGGTCAAGCAGATTCGATCTGAAGACAATCGTGCAGACCTCTTCACTAAGTCACTACCAAAGTCTACATTCCAGAAGCATGTACAAGGTATTGGTCTACGTAAATTATCTGAATTACCTAACATGTAATTTTCAGGGGGAGTTGAAATCAGGGGGAGTATCCAGAAGCATACCCACTTGACCATCGTGTACTCTTTTGTCCTTCGTCCAGGGTTATTTTGTCCCACTGGGTTTTATTACCTGGCAAGGTTTTAACGAGGCACATCTTTAGCATGGTCGCTCCATCCTGAAGATGTTTTTGATTCAACATATATGCATTTGCTCATCTTTTCCCTTCGACCACGGGTTTTTCCCACTGGGTTTACCGGGCAAGGTTTTGGTGTAGCAAATCTAAATGCATCCCTCTCGTAGACATACTACCTACTTATGATGCTGATAAGAAGACTCCACTTATCTCCGAAGCTATGATATTGCTACTCCACACTCATGCGCGTTGTGCTCTTTTTCTCCTTCGACCAAGGTTGTTTTTCCCACAGGGTTTTTATTACTTGGCAAGGTTTTTGACGAGGCAACTTAAAAGCACACAGCCTAGGCAACACTATTGACATGAAATATCCAAGGGGGAGTGTTGTAATTATTATGTTGGCCATATCATGTTAATAGGTTGTTGTAATGAGTTGTATGCAGATCTAGATCTAGATCGGAATGATTATGTCTACTAACAACCAATCTACAACTAGGGCTAATGATTCAGTGAGCTGTATGCTCTACCTTTGTAATCCTATTTATACTTCAATGTAATATGAATATAGAGAGACTACACTCCTTCTCTGCATCTAATCTCTCTCTCTCTCAAGTTCTTTGAAGCATAGCTCTCTCCATTTTCTGAAACATTTTTATGTTCGTTTTACAACAGTACCCGAGTTTCACAAAAATAGAAGAAGAAAGAAATTGGCATTTTCAGTTGCCAAATGCACTAGAAACCCCAGACCCACACTTGCTCACTAAGGCTACATATCCAGAGCTGGACTCACAGAAATCTCTTCCATGTGCTTGATTCAAAGCCTCAAATAGAGCTCGACGACAACACACCTCGGTTCAATTTCACCCATTTGCTCATCTCGGGTCTCAATTGTCACCTCTTTCCTCTATGAATTCCGTTTATACTGAACAAGATATCTATGATTGCGTCCAGTAATTATTGGCTAAGACGTTAAAATAGTGCAGAGATGACTACAACGCACTCAGAAATTTACTATCAGAAGACCACTTTGCATGATAGAAATGAAAAAATAGAATGTAAAAAGGATTTTTGAAAAATGAAGAAGAAAAAAGGAAGAAAGATCAGATGAGTACTGGCAGACAACATACATTGCAGATGAAAACAGTAACAGCCATTGGAAAACGAGCTATTATGCTAAAATCATAAGTAAACAAGCTACAAGTGCAAATACGTTGGCAAGTAAACGAGTTCAAAGTTATGCTAGTCATGAGTTCATGACAAAACTTTAAAAACTACTATAAAGTCATATTAATATTAACAGGGTGAAGTACAGACTTCCTTATGAGATGTGAGGTTTTTCTATACCACCTCTCCAGCTCACACATTTCCAGTTAACCCTACCTATTCATCTCCGACTCTTAAGACTGCTGCAAAAACAGGTTAAAAAACTCTTCAACTCCAAACAACTGATAGTTTGCATTGCTACCAATCCCTTGTGATGAATCACTTTTCCTATGTTTCACAGCAGCATCATCAGCCATAGCATCAACTTCCTTTCGTTTCTTAACAGAAGGTTGTGAAATCAATTTACCATCACCTTTCTCTTCTAATCCATTCTCACTCATTGGAGTAGACAAACACTTCATACCCTCCAAATCTGACAAGCTTTGTTCTTCTTCACTCAGATTCATACAATCTCCAGATATGTGCCGATACTTGTGCAATGAGTTATCTTTAGTTTCTAATTTCCACACCAACTTGCCATCCTCAATTATTGGGAGCACATCTTCATCAGCTATAGCATCAAGACCATTTCTTTTGTTGCAAGGTTGCAAAATGAATTCACTGCCAGCTTTCCCTTCTGATTCATTCTCACTCATTGGAAACAAACACTTCTGAGCCTTGGAATCTGATATGTCCTTGCACTCACGCAATGAGTTATCTTCACTTTCTGATTTTTGCACCAACTTCTCGATCTCAACTACTGAGAGTGCTTCATCACTTACTTCATTGCAGTGATTCTTCTCTCCCAATAGGAAATTATCAGTATCATTCTCCTCTGGCAGAGGCCCACAACTCTTCCAACGCCAGAAAGCTGACAGCTGGGCTAGAGATGTTACAAGTTCTAGTCTGTCAGCTTTGCCATATGGCAACTGAGCCAACTTTTTTATAAACTTAATGACTTTCGCAGGTTCAAAAAAAGCGGCGCTAAGAGAACTGTCACCGCCATCTCTTCTACTTGCTGCTTCTTTCTTGATTCCAGCATTAATAATCTTCTGAGTTTTGAGCTTTGCATATTCTCGTTTGGATATGCAAGAACAGGCCAGCCCAAACTCTACCCTTCTCGACACTTCGTCCAACGCACAACCAACTGCGTTTTGGAATTCTTCCATATCACTCTGCTTCTCCATTTTCGAGCAGTGCTCCAGAAAGGGCTTAATCTTTGGTGCTTCATTCCAAGCAAATGTCTGATCCCCAAAGTAAGCTATCAGATAACTACCCCTCTTAAAACACTTCTTTGCCAGTTCTGACGCAGCCGAAGGATCACAAATCTGCCCGGGCCACCACGGATGAGTCCTTACTTTGCCCCATACCAGATCAGAAACTTCAAATTCTAGCTTGGAAGAACAAGATTTTCCATTCACACCACTTGACACATTCCCATCCATTCTCGAATACCGGATAAAATCAGCAACACTGAGCAAATCAACCTCGCATTCAGTACTCACAGAGACCCTCATCGGCGTCAATTCATTTCGATTACTCTCTTCTTCCACATTAACTTCCAAGGCCTCATTTTCAACCCCATCACAATTTACCATCTTAAAACAGCCGCTAGCATTGAAGTCTTGATAATCCAAAGACTCACTGTTATTATTAAATTCCACTCCCCTAGCACTCACAACTTTACCTTCCATCCTTTCCCTCAAAGTCTCATCTTTTACTCTATCTTTATCCGAAATTAACGAACTTTCAACATTCTTACAACTATCCTTGGCATCAAAAACCAACCATTCACCAAATTCAGCTCCACAGTCAGTATCCATTAGTACATGCCCTCTTTTCACTTTTTACTATCTATAAATTCAACCCTTTTTCTTCTAAAACCCTAGAAAGCAGAATAAATTTACAATAAGCACTAGCTAGGGTGAAATGTGCAGAATGGAGAAAACCCAGTTAAAACAGAGAGGAAAGGAATTGCATACCTTACAGCCTGAGTGGTTTGACTGATCTTGCTTCCAGATTTTTTCACTGTGTTGAGTGTTGAAAACATGCCTAGTGTGTGGCCTTTTATCCTTTTCATCTGTGACCGTCAACCCCGAGAAATTCGAAAGGACACGTGGCGGATATAGGCGTGAGCTATGTGTAAGGGGAGCGATGACAAACGACATGTCGTGGAAAGAGAGAGAGAGAGGAGATAAACTTTTGAACGCACCACCGTTTTTGGCATATCATTCATTTTCTCCCGCCAAAACCCGGGGACGAACACACCAGAAGCGAAATCTCGATCGGCGATGTACGGCGCGGCGGGGAAGAGCACGAGCTCGAGCTACGGCTCTTCATACGCCGCTGGGCTCAGCGAGATCTGGGCCGCGTACTTGGCCGAAATCGACCTCGGCGACGACAAACCCTGGCTCAACCTCACGCACTCCCTCGTCAGCTTCTTCATTACGCCGCCGGGCCAAGCTCTTCTCTCTCAGGTCTGATTCCGAACAAAATTATTTAATTTTTTTAGTTGAATTGAGTTTTATTGGCCACGAATTAGGAATTTGGGGGTTTAGGGTTCTGAGTATGTGAGAGTTTGGATTTGCAGATCAAGGACGAGGACGGCGTGGTTGCGGTGTGGGTTGACTTTGAGAAATTTCGGAAAGAGTGTGAAGTTGAGGAGTTTTATGAAGCGTTGGAGGAGAAGCCGAAGGTAACCCTATTGTGTATGAGTATTGCAGTGCACAAGGTTCTGTTGACTCAATGGGAAAGTGATAGAATGGAGGATGATATCCGAGTTAATATTCGGTTGCATAACTACCCGGAATCGATTATTGCTTTGAAGAACTTGAAAGCTGCTTATATAGGTATATGGTTTTGTGTGTTTTTCTTTTCCCCCAATAAATACTATTTTGAGTTTGAGGTAACATTTGGTCAATTATATATTTAATGTGAATGGGGTTATTTGGTTATATTGCAGACAAGCTTGTATCTGTGCGCGGTAGTGTAGTAAAAGTTAGCACTGTGAGGCCTTTTGTGGTGCAAATGGATTTTGACTGTGTGAAGTGTAAGACGAGCATTACGCGTATGTTCCCTGATGGGAAGTTTTCCCCACCATTGAAATGTGATCTTCATGGGTGCAAGAGCAGAACTTTTCTTCCAAATCGACTGACTGCTCAAACAATAGATTTTCAAAAGATAAGGTAGGTATTTCGAATAGAGTAATCCAGTTGAGGCTTTTTATGTACCTTTATTGATCTTGTCAATTTTGTCGTTTGATACTATGTAAGGATACAGGAGCTGCTGAAACCTGAGGATCATGAAGAAGGCCGGGTGCCTCGAACAGTAGAATGTGAACTTCTTGAAGATCTTGTTGATGCATGCATCCCTGGAGATGTGGTGACTGTCACTGGGATAATAAGAGTCATTAACAATTACATGGACATTGGAGGAGGTAAAGATTTTCTTTGGAGTTCACTTGAATGTCCTGCATCACTGCATGCTTTTTCAAATTTCTAGGCCTTTAGAAAGAGTTTTATATCTTAATCATAAGTATGTCATTCCTTCATGGTGAATGACAGAACTAATTTCTATCCTAAATGCAACATGATTTATATTTTACGTTTTCAGGAAAATCGAAAGGCAAAAGTCAGGGAATTTACTATTTGTATCTAGAAGCTGTTTCAATTAAAAACTCCAAGTCACAGTCTATGCCTGAAGGTGTACAAGATTCTAGTTCTAATGCTGGGTCTGTAGCACTTGTTGACTCATTTTCCCCAAGGGATTTGGAATTCATTGTCAAGTTCTCGGAGGAACATGGTCCAGATACCTTCCGGCAACTAATCCAATCTATCTGTCCATCCATCTATGGCCATGAGCTCGTTAAAGGTAATATGCTGTTTTCTTCACTTTACTGTCTTCAAAAGTTCATGCTCATATATGCTGCAGTTATCTCGTAATTTAGTCTCCTCTGTTTCGCTTGTATTTTTATCACTGCTAGTTATAACAATGCATCTCCTCATTGAGAATGTGACAGTTTTTATGTTCACTAAATTTTTTAAAACTGCCGATAAATGGTCTAATGAGGCTAATTACTTTCTTTAGCGGGGATAATACTGGCACTCTTTGGAGGTGTAAGGAAGCACTCCAATGATCAAAACAAGGTTCCTGTTAGGGGAGACATTCATGTCATTATTGTTGGTATGTTTGTACTCCATCATGCTACCTTGAAGAACTAAATTTTGAAAGCTATTCATGAAAAAGAGAAGGTGATTATGTAGCCTCCTTGTTTTCTTAGGTGATCCTGGACTAGGAAAGAGCCAAATACTTCAAGCAGCAGCAGCTGTTTCTCCGCGAGGTATTTATGTATGTGGTAATGCCACAACCAGAGCTGGGCTCACTGTAGCTGTTGTAAAGGATTCTATGACAAGTGATTATGCGTTTGAAGCAGGTGGTTCCTTTCCTTCTTGTTCTTCTTTGACTACCAATTATGATTCACTTCCTAGTGATTGGTAAAATCTAACTAAATGAAAACTGAATGTTTATCTTCTGGCAGCTTAAACTATAATATCAAATAATCAGAACAGAAATACTTATGTTGATGCTTTTAGGCAATGGCATGTAATTCAGTCAAGCAGCAGTATTAGTAGTACTAATATTTTATTCTGTGGTGATAGAGAATAATATTAGTACTCTGGTTCCCATGTAATACATAATTAAGCTACTGTACTAAAGATAACATCTCTCAACAATTTTATGGGGCTGGAGACATCCAGGTCTACATCATTTGAGACCCGTGACTTTTCAAGTAATGAACAATTACAGAATACTCACAGTCTGTAAATGGCAATCAATTTTAGGTGCCATGGTACTTGCAGATAGTGGCTTGTGCTGCATTGATGAGTTCGACAAAATGACTTCAGAGCATCAGGTTGTTTCATGGGTTCATAACTTCATATTATTTTCTACCATCTAACTTCTGAATATCAAGACTTGTTTTACTTATATGGGATTGCTGCAGGCCCTACTGGAAGCCATGGAACAGCAGTGTGTGTCTATTGCAAAGGCTGGATTAGTGGCAAGTCTGTCAGCACGAACTTCTGTCTTAGCAGCAGCAAACCCTGTTGGTGGTCATTATAAGTAATGCTCTTATTTCCTATTTGTTGGTCCATGGATTATTATGATTCTGGTAATTGATAAAATAACATCTTGTGCTTTGCCTATGTTGGTGCTCACGCTTTTTTTGCATTTCTTCTCATACTCATGCTATTCAGTTCATTTCCAAGAACTCTATAAAAACTTGATTTTCTCCCTCTCTCTCAATCTCCCACACTATTGCAATACCATCACCCACACTATTGCAATATCATGTGACTCATGTTTATACTACATTCATGTAGCTTTGCTATCATGACAGTTCAATTTATGATAACATTATATTTCTAAACTGCAGTCGTGCCAAAACTGTGAATGAAAATCTGAAAATAAGTGCTGCTCTCCTCTCACGATTTGATTTGGTTTTCATATTACTTGACAAACCCGATGAACTTCTGGATAAGCGAGTCTCAGAGCACATTATGTCAGTAAGTTATCCGGCCGGGCCCATATTTTGTCAATTGTATACTATTTATTTCTCATTTTGAAGAAACTGTCAGACATGCATACTATGTTTGACATAAAATCATGGTGACAGTTGAAAAATGTTCATATTGGCATGTAAATGGAGATTATACATCTCTCTAGAGTCTAGACAATGTTATTGGCAAATTATGATACACAAAGCCACTGAAAGGAAAAAACCAAATTCTCTAGAAACTATAAACGATTACTGTCCTGGGAAAATGAAACATTTGCTAGTCTGTTTCGATATGTAATTGTACTGAATTTAGTTTTATAAGCTGTGTAATTCAAGGACATGGATGTCTATCATGCAGCTTCATACTGGATATGGAGAGCATTCGCCAGCTGCAAAAAAGATTCGTAGAGGTAGTTTCTACATATACCCAGAGACATGATAAGTTATTTATTATTTTGCAAAGCAAAGTAGTGACTGCGATCTGGATATATGGTCCCCCTTAGAGTGTGTTTTTACTTTTTGACAACAAAATGCCTTCTGCTTCAGAAAATGCAGCATCACAAAGTGCAGAAGGCATAGATATGAGCGGAGGTCGTTCTTTGGTTTCAAGGTTGAGGCTTGACCCAAAGAAGGATGCTGATTTTGTTCCATTACCCATGCAACTTCTTCGCAAGTATATTGCTTATGCAAAAACGTTTGTCTTTCCAAGGTGATTTCAGATGACATCTTCTTTGGAAATCTTTTGCATTTGATTATCCATGATGAGATGAAGTTTCTTTCGTTTTATAATTTCTTGTCTATAAGCTTTTTTGGGTTAACCAGGATGTCAAAGCCGGCAGCAGAAATCCTGCAGAAATTTTACTTGAAACTGAGAGACCATGCTACATCTGCTGATAGCACACCAATAACAGCGAGGCAACTGGAGAGTCTGGTGAGGCTGACAGAAGCTCGAGCTAGGTTAGATTTAAGGGAGGAAATTACAGCCCAAGATGCAACGGTTAGTTCTCTTATCTGGCAAAAAGACATTTCAAACCCTCGAAGAACAAAAGAAGCTTTGACCATTTGTCTGAATGTTGCATTCTTCTTGCTTTATGTTTTTGGAATGGATTTTGATTATCGTCCATTAAGCCATAAGTTTGGTGATTGGTTACTCGGCAATTATTATCAACTTTTAGCCACATTAGCTTGTAAAGACTTTCTGGATCATCCTATTTGCAGGAAGTGGTTGAAATCATGAGAGAATCCTTGTATGACAAGTACATTGATGAGCATGGTGTTGTGGATTTTGGTCGGAGTGGAGGGATGAGTCAACAAAAAGAAGCAAAGCGGTTTTTAAGTGCCCTTAATAAGCAATCAGAGTTGCACCAGAAAGACACTTTCTCAATTTCTGTATGTCAATCTGAAATTTTCGTGTACTTTTAAAAATTGTTCAGTCTCCTTTGGTTGGTCATCCATATGCTGTACTACATTATTTCAGGAAATATACAGTTTGGCAGATAGGATTGGCCTAAGAGTTCCAGACATTGACACATTCGTTGATAACTTAAACAGTGTTGGCTATCTACTCAAGAAGGGGGGGAAGACATACCAGGTATTGCAACCCGGGAACATCAAACTTGGATTACAAAAATATAAATTTAGAACATGAAGCATAACTGTGATCCTAAGACCCCCTAGCTTCCATATTAAAATCACCACATATATCAAATGCCAAGAATTCTATATCATGCATATTAATATTAAACCATGTTTTTGTGTTCAGCTACTATCATCATCTTATTCTAGGAGTCAATCATCATCAAGGTGAAGAGGCTGAGGTTCGGGTAGCAATTTATAGCACATTGAACTTGTATATCTTTGTATTGGTACGGTTTCTGTAACAAATGGTGCTGGCCGAATTTAATCCCGAAAGCAACACATAATGCCATAATTTGTTACACTTCCAATTGTATATAATATTGTCATCTAAATGTTAGGTCATTGTTTCCACACATATGAAAAGACTTTTGACAAGGGACATCATTTTCAATTTGCCTATATGATAACATGATTATATTACATGTGATTTTCTTCACTGGAATTACATGAGAAAGTTCATACCCATGATTCACTCTCTCAGATTTTGTGAATACACTACAACTATTTCTTGAGTAATAACGTATACAGGTGATATGCCAAGTGGTCAAAACTGAATCCGAAGCATAACAGTCAGTTATCTCCATCCAAAGATCCTAACCTCCATTCACTCCCATAATAAGAATTGGGTAAACCCAACCAAAACTTGAAAGCCTCAGCTGCTCTCTTCCTTTCACTCCTCCTGTCCTGCCTAGCTTGTGAGGCGTGCTTACTAGTAAACATCCTCGAATGCATCTCCACATAGATTTTAGTGAACTTGGTCTTGTTCGGAGGAATCCCATTCTCTTCCATACAAGCGACAATTTCCAGAGCCTTCTTGAAGAAAGCAGCCCTAACACAAATATCAGCCAAAGTATCCAATAGCCCTTCATCAGGTTTCAATGTTGGAGGATCTGAATCATCAGATTTTTCACCTTCCTTTTTCGCTGTACATCTGTCCTTCACTTCATTCCAAAGCAAAAGTGCCTCTCCCGGTTTTCTGGCCAATGCTATCCCATTAGCTAGGCTACCATAAGTAGCCACATCAGGGTGAAACCCATGCTCTTTCATTCTCTGAATGATTTTCTTGGATTCTTCAACCAACCCCAGTCTGCAATACCCTTCGACCAACATGTTCCAAGCTACCAAATCAGCCTTCACCCGAGGATCGTTAAGCATTTCTTCGAATACCTTGTTAGCCAGCTTTGGCTGTCCAGACAAGGCAAAAGCTTTCATCAAAGTGGTGTAGCTGATCTTGGTGGGAGCAATTCCTTTTGCTCTCATTTCATTGAAGAAAGCAAGAGCACCAGCACTGTCATCAACCTGTATGCACCCATCGATCAAGATGTTATACGAAACCACATCAGGCTCAATCCCCGCATCCTCAGTCATCTCTCTAACCAGCTCCTTTGCCTGGTCTATCTGCAGCTGCTGACAATAACCCTTAAGAAGAATGTTATACGTTATCCGATTTGCAGGCACGCCAACTCTCGTCATCTCAGCAAGCACCCTGCGAGCACGGTCCATGGAACCCGCCTTCACAAATGCAGAAACAACAGTCGTATATGTCACATGGTCAGGCTGACTCGAGCTATCATCCTGGTGCCTCAGTGCCTCAAGCATCCGAACCGTGTCAGTAACACGCCCAGCATTCATATAACCCTTCATCAGTGTAGTGTAAATCCTAGAGTTAGAAGTATACGCTTTCGGCAACAATGGCGGCTCACGTTCACTAGCTGTAACTGAATTCGGAAGCAACCTCTCAAACACATCCCCATCTCTTCCACTAGAATTCGAACTCCTCAAATTTGCCTCCCTTAGAATCTTGCAGAGGTCTCTCCTCCCTTCCCTCATTGCCTGAACCATCCTCTCCGCAGTTTCCAAGTCTCCGAAACCAACATAAGCCGCAACCAGGGAATTCAATGTAGTCATACACACTGTGATCCCCTGCTCCAAAATCCTCTCCAACACAAAAACAAGCAAGTCCTTCCTTCCAACTCTAGCGCAGAGCTTGATCATCACGTTATAAGTAAGCACATCCGGCTCGGCACCTGACTCAGGCATTTCGTCGAACAGCTTCAAGAACCTATCTGTATCACCCAAATTAGCACAAGCATTCAGCGCAGCATTGAACGCCGCCGTGTCCGGCCGCGAGTCCGCCACCAGCTCCGGCTCGGCGAACCTCCGGACGCGGCGCGTGACGGAATAGAAGAGCTTGAGCGCTTCGGAAGGGCCGTCGTCGCCGGAGGCAGCGAGGCGGCTGACGACGGCGCTCCAGGCCTTGACGTGGGGGAGGAAGCCGGAGCGGAGCATGGACTTGACGATGGAGGTGGCGTAGCGGGTCTGGCCGGCCTTGGAGGCGGCGACGGCGAGGAGGCCGAGGGAGTTGGCGTCGAGGTGGCGGAGCTGGCGCTCATTGCGGAGGCGCGTGATGATGGACTGGGCGCGCGTGAGGCTGGTGCGGGTGTTCTGGTAGGACAGCTGGGAGAGCAAGCGGCTGAGGCAAGTGGGATTGGGGAGGCGGGAGGATTGGGTGTAGAGAATCCATGCCTCTTCTGTTTTTCTCTGGCGGAGGAGGATTAGAAGCTTCTGGTCTTCATTAGATATCGGTGGCTCGTCGTCGTCGGCGGCGGCGGTTGTGAGAGTTAAGTCTGCGGGTGGGTTGGCGGCGGTGGCGTGGAGGCGAAATGAGCGCGTGAGTTTGGAAATGGAGGAGGGATAAGGAGGGGGAGAGACCCAGTGGAGAGTGAGGGTGTGGGGGTTTGAATTGGTGGGTAATGGTGAAGATGGTGGAGGTGGTTTGAGGTTCATAGTTGGTCCATTTGGGGAAGAGAAATGGAGGGTTTAATTAAGTAATTGTGGAAGAATCGAGATAATCAAATTGGGTTATGAAGGGGAGGGAGATGGAGATGGTTTGAGTTTTGTGTTGAGTGGAAGAGGGGCTTACTACGTCGACTGGATTCTATCCTCTTGTTTCATTTGGTGCAAGCTACTTGCAAATTTAGTCACCAACAGTTTACAATTAAGGAAAGAAAAGGATATTTATGGATGTAGAAAGAAAAGGAAAAAAAAAATGATTTTCTTCTCTCTCTCTCTCTCTTTTTTTTGTTTTTGTTTTTTCTGGGTGAACGGGCTTTGGAGAATTTCATTATACATCCAATTTTTCTTATACATATTTATACAAAGCACCCAAAATATTTATTTTTATTGACTGAAAATAAATAAATCAAATTATGCATTAAATGGTGAAGATAAAAAAATTGTATCCAGTTTTCATTTTAGATTAAATTACAGTTACATAGTTATATGTAAAGTATATACATGAGCAAGGACATCCTAAATGACATTTGAAACAATTAGATGATTCATAAGCATAGCTAGTTAGGGAATGAGTTACTCCAATGGTTAATCATGGTTCAAAAGCAACTGAAACTTTGGAAAGACTGGATATATAGGTGTTGTTTGATATCAGTAACAACATGATTATGGATAGATTGATCCACTCTAGTATTCTGAATCGTTTGTATAACATTTTGGCTGACAAAAGAATCTATGAATTAGGTAAGAAAAAGAATGGGTCTATTGAAGCAAAATATAGTTCACCAGTTGTGCAAATTCTTATGTGCCCGTTTTGATCTCTCAAGTTTCTTTGTTATATACACAGCTACAAAAATGCAGTAAACTAAACATAAGAGGAAAATGTATTTAGAGCTAGTTTCTCATTGCTTAATTCTCATTCTCAAATAAAAAAGAGAAAATTTCAATTATTGTCAGTTATTATATAATAATGCCTTAGTCAAATTCATAATTCTCATCACACATTTGATATTCTGATCACGTTTCTTTCATTTCTTTTAAAGGGGCAAAGACAACATGACAACTAAATCTATGCATAAGTTTAGTTTTCCTGCAAAAAAAAATTTACCAACAAGCAAAATTAGAGGAAAGGGACTTTACGTTGTACATGCCAACAAAAGTTAGAGAAAAAGGTATTCAAGGCTAGTAGTTTCTCATTGCTTAATTTTTTCCAATATCTCATTCTCAAATGAAACAATAAAAAACGGACAATAATGCCTTAATCGAATTTCTCATTGCATTTATTTGGTACTCTCATCATCTATTTATTTGGTATTCTCATCATGCTTAATTCTTTTAGATAGGCGTGAAAGCATGACCGCTAAAATCATGCGGAAATGCTTTTTATATGCATTAGTTTAGTTTTCATGCAAAAGAAAAAGCAAAATACAAAGAACAGCAACAATGTTTTTTTTTTTCTTTGCTTTTTTTTCTTTTTCCTTTTTTCACAACCTAGAAAAGGCGAGGTATATTTTGAGCATGCCATGACCCGATTAACACTAACCGAACCGAATCCAAGAGTAACAAATGTGAACGTGCATCTTGTGCTAAAAAGTTCAGAGCAGCAGCATTGATGCTAAACTAACTGGAAACTGGAAACTGTAAAAGTTATTTTTCATTCCACCAAAATGGATAACTTTGTAGTGATCAAGAGCACACTGTACACAGCTTTGTAAGGAAATGTTTAAAGCTCAATCCATCCATCTGAATTCCCCCATCTTCTTTTTGTACAACTCCCCAGTCAACTACCTAGGTCACCAGTAATATACACATCCAACCAATCAGTCAGACAAAAGCTTCCTGTTGTTAATGACCTCCTCTATCATCCCCCTTCTATCATCAATCAAAACCATCACCAGCACCCCCTTTCGTTTCTCTACACCAGCGAGACCACCCACCTACTCTACTAAATACAAAGTCACAGTTAAGGATCACTTGGATGGATCTATGAAAGGTGGAATGATCCCTGCCCTTCTTTAATGGCATACACGAGCTTCTCCTTCATCATCTCCTGACAAAAGAAAATGAAATTATGTGAACTTCACATCTATTTTTCTACAAAGGCTTTCATAACAAGATAAGCAGTCAAGAAAAGAGGTTTACTTTCGAAGAGTATGGTGGCAGCTTAAGATAGTTTGCACAAGTCATCACACTTGGTAGGTCCAAGTCCGCCGAGTTGCTAGAGTGCTGTAAATGACAGACAGCAAAAGGAGATGTCAAATAATGCATAAAAATAAATAATCAGAAATTCACACAGTTGTCTTTTACTCGTATTTGACCTTTCGAACAATAGTTAACTTCGGATTGAGGGATGCAAAACCTCCTGGAGGTAAGCGAGGTGCCCCAGTCACAAATTGCAGAAACGCTCTTCGCTGTTCTTGGTCAAACTCGTGTATGATTTCCAGCAACTGAAATTCCAAAGAAATTAATTATATCTACATCTGAAAAATTCACACGAAACTTTAACACAAAGCAAGATAAAGGAACACCAACATTAACAATGGGAGGACTGCTAGCAGTGTAACCATGGTCGAATTTGATATGATCAAGGAGCTCATTGAACTGCCAAAAAGAATATTCACAAGTTAGTAATATACTTGGTAGTACTTAAAACAATCAAGATTAAGTGGTAGTAAACGTACAGCCCAAGAATCACGTTCTCCACATAGTAGACGCTCTAGTTCTTCTTCAGTGAAAATCTGAAGATGCTCAATACGGAACACCTGAAGAATCAAAGATTAAATAAATCATTGTTGTACAGAACTACAGATTAAATGAAAAAGCATCAACGTAAATCCAGGCTCTATCTTCCTTGCATGAAAATAAAATACATTCCAGAACGTACCTGGTTAAAACCAGACTTGAAAGCTTCCACTTGTCTGGAAATTCCAGAATTTATAGTTGCATCTGCCATAAGTGAAACATAATCTTCCAAGTTCGTGGAATTTACCTACACCATATATATTGAATTAGCAGTTTACTACATGAAACACTTCAGAAAATAGATTAAAACATCATCAGGGGAAACGTACCATTTTATGATCAAACCCGGATGCAAGGACAAAATCAGGATACCCAGGAAGTGTAAAATCAAGGCAAAGATCCTCAATTCTAGTTTTCCTGAAGCATGGGTCAAACTCAAATGTTGTATTTTCTCCATTTACAGATTCCAAAAACCTTTTCCTTTCCACAAGAGCCTTGAACTCTAGTAGTGTCCTTCCAAGCACAGGATCAAATGACTGGATGTCATACAGACCAAGGTCCTACAAAACAAATAGATATATGTTAGTCTATAATTACTAACTTGCATATTGACAATAAGCATCAAAGTATTCTGCAATAGTCAGAATTGAGAGAGCACCTGTCCAAGAATTAGTTTATAAAAGGCTTTGGAGAAATGCAGGTCCAAGACCCTCCCATCCTGAAGCGCTTTCCCTACAATTTTCCCCAAAAGCGCAAACTTCTTGATTACTTCACTGAACTGTGTCCCATCTGATGCATCCATAGTAGATGACCACGGACGAGGAAAGAGACCACAAGGACTTATCAAAATTCCAGTATCCTCAGCATGGTTTGTACCAGAGGTAAAAGATCCACCATCCTCTCTCCACATGCCCAGGCCATATTTCTGAAACTCATGACTAACCAGGGTATAAAACTCCAATGTTGGACCAAGACCAGTACCAACTTCTTCATCATATTCCACCTCAAGAAGTACCTTCTGACAGGCATGCAGCTCCATCATTTGGGCAGCAGAATCCAGAATGCGGTTGCGGAAAACTAAAAACTTTTGTCGAGGTAAGCCACCAGAGCTTTGTCGCCTGTCACTCGTCATACCTGAATCACTGTGAGACGGTGAAGGAGGCTGACCTAGTAGTGGAACAAAGGCTGCCAAGCGGAAATACTTGCATTTGACCTCAAAACTAAACAAAAAAGGACACGATGCCATTAATTGATTACACCACAGGGGCATACCACCAACGGACACAGCCAAACCATCCCGCATCTGCTGTTCTAGTTTTTCGGTCAGTTTACTGCTCAAAAACTCATTCTGTGGCACTGGTGTAACTGCTATCTGAAATGCATCCAAGTCATTGATTTTCCCTTCAGCAAAAGCACATATTCTTTGACGAGACATCAGATGAAAAATAAACTTGTTCATACTTTCCAAGCTTTTGAGCAGATATACAATGTCATAGGTAGGATTCGACTTCTCCAAGTCAGAAGCAAGCTCACAAGGAAACATGTTGGAGAAAAGTGAAGTATACAACGTATACACCCCAACTTTATCTGATACAGTGGAACTCTCTGCCGAGTCAACACCTTCATTATGAGCACCTTCTTGACCTACAGCTTTTCTATATGTCAGTGTGTATACTTTACTCCACAGTTTTGAACCAATGACAATTTCATGTTCTTTCATTTGTTGTTGAAGAATTGCCTGATACAATGTCAATGACCGTTCCAGCTGTTTCCCTTCAAGGTAAAACAACAATTTCGGTGAAGCATCTTCATTGCTACAAGATAAAGGACACTGTTCTTCCATCTGTGTGTCTTCCTCAGATTGAGCTTCTACTTCCTTCTCCACAGTATCCTGAACCAAAACCAATAAAAATAAGGGGGATTGGTACCATCTTAGAGCTGATAGGAAGCAGCAGCACAAATGCAGGAAATAAGAATGACATGATGGAGAAAGAAGATAATCGAAAAACAGGAAATTAGGCCAAGGTCATAAAAATTAGACAAACATCTATTTCTCCATTGCCAGGCATAATGAGGTAAAGTTTGGTTAGGTAGAGTATGATTAGTTCCAATAAGAAAATAGAAAGTGAATGCATGAGTTCCAATTTATGATTGATGGAAAGGCTTTCTTACAGTATAAGTTTCATCTAAAGATGTTCCAGGATTTGTCTGTCCAAAACTTGGTTCTTGTTCAGGTTCCGGCTGTGTTAAATTGACCTCATCTGCCTGCAGAGAAAGTATGACTGAGGATAAAGAAATGCACCCAAATGGAACTTATAAATAAAGAATAAAATACTCTCTCCTTTCTAAAAATATTCTATTGGTATAATCAATTGAGAGACTGAAAAGACAAACCTTCAACTCAGGCAAGTCTGCGGACATGCTCTCAGGCTCACCAGTATTTGGACACCCTCCTTGACTAGAGCTGGCATTTGATGGTGTGCATTCTGATTGACCCTCAATTGTAGCTGATTGGATACGGCTGGTTCCTTTTGCATTGACTTTAGGCCACACATATCCTTCAATGGCATCCAATGAAGAAAAAGGGTCAACGGTCAAAACATCTTCACAGCAATCACCAAGGGTAGTCTCTTCCTTGTCTCTAACAAAACGAGCTCTCATACATGGATATGCAGTGTATCGCTCATATGGAACTGTAGCATATGAGTTCCTCTGCTTGGGTATATGGCTCAAGATAACGGGGAAATTTTCCAAAGTACATAGTGAGCTTTGTAATCTCCGTATCAATGTTACAATGGGCAGGTCACCAGAGAACAGATCTGGTGAAGAAAATAATAGCCTTGCGAACACCTCAAATCTTTTTTCTACAGCATAGATATCACCTTTAGCAGCTACAAGATCACCCTTCTGTCTCAAATACCGGTCATTGGACAGGTAAGTCATCAAGGACTTCAGAATTCCACTTTCAATCAATTCAAAAGTGGAAATGGGTTCTCTTCCACCAAGCTTTTCCATTACTTGATGCATTATACCATAGAAGCTCTCTTCATGCTGATTAGGAGCACAAGTATCCAAGGACATGTTCATCAAATCACTTAATGAAGCAGAAAAAGTTCTAAGCTTCTGAAGAACATCAGTTAATGATTTATCAGGGTCACATAATTCTGGAGCAAAGTACTTGGTTCTAACATGCTTTGCAAGACTATAAACAGAATCCTTTTCAAGCATGCAACTTCCTTTTTCTGACCCTGATGGGGAACTGCTAGGAAAAGCATAACATAAGCATCTCAGGACCTCTTTTGAAGCAGACTTCTGACTAGAGTCAGACAGCAGCCTTGTTCCACTAGACACTGGAAACACCAGCTTCGAACATTTGTTCAGTGTTACTAGTGAGCTTTTTTCTGGGGTTAGCAAAGCATCAATGGCAAAAAAGACACCTTCTTTAATAAATGAGTCCAAGAAATTATCAGAGAACTTTTGCAGGATTAACTCAGCAATCCGTAGGGTTGATACCAACACATGAGGATCCTTTCGAGTAAAGACTCCAGCCAGAAAACTGACAAATTGAAAGAATATAACAGCATGAGTGTGGTTTATTCAAGATTTGATGCACTCACTAACCAAAATATAAGAAAATCAGGTCTACCTTGAAATGTTGGCATTCTTAAGCAGTTCAACGAGCATGTCAGATGTGCTCAAATAAATTAACTTGTTGATGACTGACAAGCATCCATAGCAAATATATAAATTGGCACCGGAATTTACAACCTGTTGAGAGGTGAAGGAAACATTACTAAACTATTGACTGCTTTGGTGGGGGAAGGGACACGATGGAAAAGCTACATATCAGAAGCCAAACCTGTATCAGCGACGGAAGTATATCCCTCCCAAAGTTCTCCAGAAGTTCAGGCTGATTTATTAAAAAAGATTCCTTCTCTGACAACTGTGGAGCATCTTGATCTCCGGCTGAAGTTGGGAGAAGCTCATTTAGTAACTTCAGAACTTCATATACCTAAAACGAAACATAAGAAACAGGCTTAATTTTTCTAAGTCATCTTGTACTCACTTCTTTTTACATAAAATGGGTATTTAAAAACAATACTTGACATTCTAAAGACTCAATCAGAAGGAAGAAAAAAAAAATAAAAACAAAAATAAAACAACAGACCCAATTTCAATGGTCAAGATGTGAACCTGATAGCAATGCCCATCCACAACATGAGTAGAGGACATTCCATGTGAGAGGTCATAAGTGGATAATATATCCTTTAATATGCTGCTTATATTAAGCTCATATAGAGTTCTGAAGGCTAAAACTGAACCGGAAGAAAGTTTGACAAGTAGCCCTATCAAACCCTGCCAACCAAAAGAATAGTCAGACATCCTTCAAGGCACTAAAATATGGAAGTGAGAAACATAATATTGAGTTGCTTACATTATGAATTGGTTGGGACAGAGTAGTTCGGCTATTTAAGCTCATAAAATGTGTGGCTTGACGAATCAGCCCATGCTTACAAAGTTCATCCAGCATCTCAGAAGACTGACTCACTCGCTCTGTAATTCTAATCAAGCAAATAGCAACATTTTCGACAAGCTGAGAAATCAAAACAAAAGGTTAGTTCTAAGATCAATGAAGGATCCAAAATTTAAACAAAACTTCAAACTTGATACCTGTGGATCCTCATATTGAAGAAGGTTGCACAATGTAGGAACAGCATCCATGAAAGGTGAAGGACCTTCAGAAGGAAGTTTCTTACAAATGTTCACCACAGTAGAAAGGGCAACTCTCTGATGTAGACAAGATTTACATTAAGAATCATACAAGAAAAACAAAATAACAAAATAAGCTTCAATGTACAAGACATGATTAAAATACCTGTATACTTGTAGAGAAGAAGTCTATATAATTCAGAACAGCCATTATTGCTCCAGCCTGTAAGCATGCAAGTGGTTGCTCCCGTGACAACTTCTCCAACGCTTGTAGACACTGCAGAAGACCAAACAAGAATCCAATATAACCTTAGGCTGTAAAGGATATCACAAATTCCAAACTATACGATATGACCAAATGCAGAAACATTACTTGCTCAGCTACATCCAAATACTCAATAGCCAAAAGTCTTTGGCAAAGAGCAGACACTGCATCATGTCGGACCAAGTACACCGATGATTTCGGATATACATCACATAAATAAGTCATTGCCCTTATAGCCAATAGCATGATGTCCGCGCTAGTCTCATCCCTTGCCAGCTTAACAAGAATCGGTGACAGCGAGTTCGATGTATCACCTGACAGTGAATCCTCTGTACAAAAAGATAACACTTCGCATAACTCGGTGAGCATAACCAGGTGCTGAGAAAGATCGACTTCTTCACTCAGAGATGATATTATGGTCTGAAACTTTCCATGATCACCGGATGCTCTCCGCCTCTGATAGTCCCTAAGATCACTGTGTCTTTGATCTTCCTCATCTTCATCACAAGAATCATACGCCGAATCCTTCTCAGGCTCTCCTCCTTCGGATTCAGTATCCATCTGATCAGCATGATCATGATTGTTCTGATCATTACGTTCGGGTGTGGAGCTCACAGAATTGATAGGGGTTTGAGACGAGCTGGATGTACTCGGTCTAAACTCCAAAGAACTACAGGCCCTCTTATCAGCCGGCAATTCATCATCAATCTCAGACCGCTTTTGGCCACGACTTTCCATTTATAATTCAACCTTTCACAGAAATCCAATTATATTTTACCACTCCTGCATTGTCAGAGCTTGAATTATCAGCCTAAACTCTACTTCTCAAAACCCAGAATCAAAATCACCAAACAATAAACTACAAACCAAAAAAAAACCAAAGCTTTTGCATTACACAGAAACAAAAAAAACGATCATCAAACATGTCAAAGTCTCGTTCTTTGTCAATAAAAACTGTTCAAGCAAAAGAATCAAACTTTGGGGGCCTATTCCAGAATCACCAAAAATCCTCAGAAACCCAAAAACGCAGAACAGAAAGGCAACACAGACACATAATATGCAGAGCAACAAAAAAAAAAAAGAAGAGGGATTGATGAATCCAGTGAATTGGGAATTATGGGTTGGTTAAAACTGTACCTAAGGTGCTGTAGCTGTTGTTGTTCCTGTTGTTTAATCGGCCTTCGATGGAAATCGAAGACCTGAATTATAAAGGAAAGTCTGTAAGGGTTGAGGGCAATGGGTCTCCTTCTTCTTCTTCTTCTTCTTCTTCTTGTGTTGTTTATTAAGGGGATGGTGATGACGGTGATGATGGTGAGGAGAGGGTGAGCGTACGAAAGCTTAGAGATATATATGGAGTAGTGTATGTCAATCTTCTTTATTAAGAATTTAAGATTTTTTTTTTTTTTTTTTTGGAATGGAGGGTATCGTACAGCCCAAGCTCAACACTGACTTTGTTTTTCTTTTTTAGCTTTTTGGTATGCTTCAAACTTCTTGGAATAGGAATCCACATTGTGCTTGATTTTTGTGGCGTCTTTCTTTCTTTAAAAGATAAATTCTTTTTAAGGTTAGAATTTAATCTCAAAATTACAGGAAAAAAACTATTTGGTCTAGCGACATAATTCTGCCCTTTATAAGTGGGAGGTCATGAATTCTACTTCAAATAGACTTGTTGTTGTATTTGAGTTATTTATTTGATCAAAACAAAAATTACAAGTGAGATTTTAAGTATAACTATCTAAACTGTTCAATGATAGCTCGCCAAATGTGCAGACCACTCTACTCAAGATATTCACTCAGGAGCATGAATTCTCTATTCTAAAGTCTAGAGAGATTCTTGCCGTACCACGTGGCAGTGCAGCTAACCAATCAGGGCCCTAGTAGGGGGGTATTTTGGGTATTTCACTTTTAAAAAACAAGGATAATTTCGAAAAAAAAAAAAAAATCTGGCTTTTGATTGATCAGTCACATCGGCTCGTGGTGCGGTTCACCGTACGCAAGAATTCTCCTAAAATCTATGTTTAGATGTAATTTAATTTAACTCCAATTTGTCAAAAAGCAATAAAATATACAGAAACTACCATGTCATTTAACAAAGAAAATTATGAATAGCCGATAAGATGCTAAACATTCAAGCATTGGAATTCTATCATAGGGAATCTATCAAGATATGATTTTTTTTTTTTTTTTTTTTGCATTGTGATATGATCAAGTAAAAAAAATATTGTAACCACACAATAATTGTGATTAACTATAGTTTAATACTTGTCAGTTTTTCAGTGGGAGGCTAATTCTAGGGAACATTTCTGTTTTATTGAAGGAATTTGCACTTTTTTATTGATAGTAGGTTCTTATCATACCAGACTACCAGAGACTTTAATGATCATTTTTTATGCTAAGAGTAAAGAGAGAGACTATAAGAAAAGATATTGGAAAGATAATTAAGCCTCTATTTTCCTTGTTTAATTAGACTTCTAATGCTTGCTGGTCATGTAATCATGTTAGTGATGGCGTAGGACCCCTTGGTACGTGGCATCAAATTTCACCGTCTTGATTTATATAGTTCAAGCAAACAAGAACATAACTTTTGATGAACAATGATATGACTCATATGAGCCTCACATATCAAAATCATAAAGAATTATTCTTTTTTAAATTGAATAAGTAAACGGAGAATAATTTGAATTATGACGTTAGTTATCTGAAATCAGCAATATAGATCTCACAACATTTTCTGAGGGAGAGATTTTCATTCTTAACTGATGCGCCTATTGATCAATGTGAATTTATGTTTGATCAAAAATGGTAAACTCAATCTCAAAGCCACATTTTAAATTGTCCAATGCTAATCTAAGACATTACCAACTAAAACATACATTATACATATAACCGACATGCTTCACTTTTATGTTAGTGTTAAGAAAGACGAATCCTAACTTGGAACCTCATCTTCAATTGTGAAGTGATTATCATCAGATCAATCTGGCTCGCATGTACCTACAACTATTACCTATAAAATTTCATAATTAATTAATCTCAATGGGGATTTTAATCCTCAAGTAAAGTAATAAACTTTTATGTGAAGCTTGAACTAGAAAGTCATGAGCCTAGGCATCCTCCACTACATATATGCAACGGCGCACCAAGTGTCAAAGTCCTTCGACGTGTAGTTTGGGCACGCAAAGCAACCATTTTGACGTGGACTTTGGCCACCACACGACACCATCTCTTCCTTTCTTTCGTTTTTAACTTTCCCTACTCGAGATTCTTTTCATCTCTTCTGTCGCCACAGCGGTATATCTTTTTCATCGCTAGCTAAACAAGGCATATTCTCCGGCTGAAATTGCGAGAATCAAATTCCAGCCGGAAGTAAAGCTAAAAGCGTGTTTGGCCGGCTACCAGCTACCGGATCCCAATTCTGAGTTCTCTGGTACCCGGCTCCCAGCGGTGCACCAAGATCTACAGGCTACAGCAAAACCATGACGAAGAAATGGAGAAAAAACTTCTTTAATACAACTAGCTCTTGCATCATTTGCGTATATTGTACCCTTTGGTTTCAGGAACTGTGTACAACCTCCCCTCACAAAGTGGCCACATAACCAGAATATGCCAGCAAAATATGAAAGAGATGGGTGCAAGATTTTGTGCATGAAAGAGACCGCTTGATCAAATTGAAAAGCACACAAACATTCTCAGGTGGTCCAAGCAATGGGAATCTTGGGAAGCTGTCGAAAGCCGGCAATAGGCATTCATTTTGCATGAAAACTGTCTACAACAAATAAAATCATACAATGTAAAAGTTGAAAATACATGACATTTCCTAACCAGTCATAACAACACATGTCTATCCCACGATACCAGTTTACAAATCAGAGGAATATAATAGCTCTTCCTGAGACTACAATATCAGCTTGAGATAGGCATTCGACTCAAAGAAACTCCTAGTATACAAACCACACCAGAAGATGTCACCGGAAACCAACACTGAAAAACTAACCTCACATTTTAGCATTCACATCGGAATAATAATTTAATATGTTATTTTCCTAGGCACTGAACAAGATCTCCTCGGATAAGCAATTAAATTATGGCGGTGTTGGCTAAAGACGAGTCGCTCTACTCTGAGCCTTGCATAGGAACCATCATTTGTTGGGTCTGCAATGACAAATTATTCATTAGACCAGAACCTACACTGGTTCCAAAACAGTACTTTCCAGCAAAATTGAAAAACCATAGACAATAAAACTAAAAAAGGGGGTGGGGAGCGAAAACAGCATTGGTATTACTATTCACTCGAGCATCATAACAACAGTGTTTATATTGGCACTGATATCACTTAAGAGTGCCAAAAAGTAAAATCTGACTTTGACAGTAAAAATCACTGTAATAATAATGATCTGCATATTGGCATCTTCTACCAGATAGACAAATGCAACCTCTCCCACATAAACGAGCTGGTAAGCAAACATTAGACAACAACAAATGCACCCTGATATACCGGCGCATAAGTGTTTAATTCCACAATGAAATGATCATTCGGTGTATCATTTAACCAATGACAATAAACATGAATTACATAAACTTTAATGCTGCAAGTTATCAACCATAAGGAACTCATAACCAACATGGATGTTTAAGAGCAAAGTGGAAAAACCAACTAACCAAATGCAAAAACAGGATAGAATCGTATGGTGTGAAAATGAGCATGATGGAAAATGAGCTAAACAGAGAGAAGCTTACAACATGATTATGTAACTCTAGTATCAAATGCTACTGAACTATTAGCATATTCTAGAGCACTTCAAGCATTTCTACAGCAAGTTTGAAAGCAACAGCTAACATGCTGATTCTAAATATATCTTAAAATATATATATATATATATATATATATATATATAAGTAAAAAACATGATATGGGCCAACAATCCAACACTATTAAGATCATATACTTCACTTCTATGAATCCAGTGAAAGTTTGAAAATTAACCTCAGATTAGCAAGACAATGAACCCAACATTGTTTTAAGATTAAAGATTCCATCAATAGGAGCACTAAATAATTGCACCATTTCAGCATCTATACAAACAAAGTTCAAGAGTTTACTCCATTTCAGAACACAAAAGCAGATAAAGAAACCCCTAAAAATTAGAATCTGAAACATCTAAATCCTAGCCACAAGAGTGTATGCCTTTCTACACTCGAATCTTTCAATAGTTAGAAAACTTGCTCGAAGGAATGCACCGTCAAATAATCATTAGAAACTGCAGAATCAATGATATTCCCCAACAAGCTGCTACTTAGAATGAGGTATTTCCTTCACTAAACCAAAGAACACTTGCTAATGTCCATATATAAAATGCAACCAGTCCATATACAAAGTGATATTGATGAAGAATACACGCACGCAGAATATTTTAAGTCAAGATTTGGAAAGTAGTTCAAATATATCTAGGTTTTTATTATTAGGATTCTTATAATTATTAGGATTATTTCTTTAGGATTCTTCAAGGATATCCCTTGTTATTCTAGAGTTATCTTAGCCTCCCTATATATAGAGGGCCTTTGTAGTCTTTTATTGGCAGATTTGAGTTAATAAAAATTGAAAGCTGTTGCTTCTCTCCAGGTTTGTGTGATGCAACCTAACCTTAGGTGTGATGCCTAAGTTCTCTGGGTGTGATGCCTAGAAACCCTACTGGTGTGATGCTAGTAGTTTTATCCCTTTTCTTCTTAAGTTTCTTATTCTAAAACCCTTTTCTTTCTAACAATCGAGACTGCTGAAAATAAACCCTAGTTCTACAGTTTTTTGCTACTTGTCCTGCATCAGATATTACTATAGGTATTGTTATATTATTCTGCCATATCTTGGTACCAAGAAGACTCCAACAAAATATATGAAGAAATCAAATAACCAAGGTTTCTTTTAAATGAGCTTATAACCCTTCAAGTATGCAAGTGAGATAATGAGGAGCTGATATGATGATAGCCACAAATAGATACATATATAACAAAGAGACAGAGGAGAGGGAGATTACTTGAGAATTTGAGTAACTAGCTCCTTGAGAGAAAGAATCTTGATGAGAAATCTGCCATAAGACAAAATTTCTTTTAAGGTACAGGCTCCAAAGACCAAATACTAGCATTGCGTAACTACTAAATCAAAATCATACTCAACCTGAGCAATTGAGCTTGGCTGAACTTCTTTCTTAGAAGATGACTCTCCACCCTTTCCTGAACCCTTAGTATCACCCTGTTAGCAGACACACGAAGAAATCCAATAATAAACAAAACAAATCACAGCGAACAATAAGAAAACCTACTAAACAGGGACAATTCAACTAACCTCCATCTGCAACATCCCAATCGAACCAGAAGACAGTCAATGAAACAAAAAGCAACAGTATATTAGTCAATGCCCATAATAAAATCGTAATTACTACGTCAAACCAACCCTACCCTACAACACTGATGACATTACCAAACACTCATTCTCAAACTCAAATGCTAATTCGATATAGACAATTTGGTTTTATATACAGATACATATACAAAATTAAAGAGATTAATATTTTTCAGCAACCAATCAAATACAAACTGGAAATGGAAAAATAAGTAAATAGAACTAGAATTACCTCTCTGTATTTTGCAAGGTAAACCTTGAGAGGATCGATATAGTCTTCAAACCCTAAAGTCGCCATAGCCCAAAGCAAATCGTCACCATTAATTGTCTTCCTCTTTTCCCTCTGGCACTTATCGCTCGCCCTGCACAGAATCCCAACCCTCACATCAAAATTAAAATTACCACACACTCAGAAAAAGACAAAAAAAAAAAAAAGCAAAACGACGCCGTACTCGCTGGTGATGAAGCTGATGAACTCGGAAACGCATTCCTGCACAGTCTCCTTCGCATCCTTGGCGATCTTACCGTTCGCCGGAAGCGCCTTCTTCATAATCCTGCTAATATTCGCGATCGGAAGATACCGATCCTGTTCTCGAACGTTCGACCGCGGACTGTGCTCGCCGCCGCTGTCGTGGCTCCCGCCGCCGCCTGGACTAGCCGGACCTTCCGCCATGGAAACCCTACATCACAGCCACCTAACCGCATCAGAAACCCTAGAACCGCCATTGATTGAGATAAAGAGAAGGAGAGAGTCTGGGGGAAAATGAAAGAGAGGAGGATTGAGAAGGATATATATACCTGTGAGATTTAGATTTGGCGCGAGAGGGAGGGGAGAGGGGGCTAATCGGACGCTGGAGAAGAAAGGAGAGAGGAGACGACTGGGATGAGAGAGAAGGTTTATCAGCACCGTTGGTTTTTGGCCTTGTTAATTTTTATTTGGGGGACTCGCTGGCTCTGTTTTGCAATTTTTAGGGGTTTTTATATTTCTGTGTGTGCTGCTGCCGTTACGGTTCTCTGGTTCGGTTTCGTCTATCCGGTTAGTCCACGTGGTTGGACCGCTCGGTTCGAAGCTCCACTTGTGTTCTAAACGACGTCGGTGCAATTCCCCCCCCTCCTTTACCCTGCCTCTTTCTATGGGCCTAATGTGTCTAGATCCATTTGGACAAGTTTATAATTGGGTTAGTGGAGTGCGTTTGGTTCTGTTCGGTCCAATTCAGTTCGGTTTTTAAATAAATTGAAGGCGAACCAAATTCGATGATCCTAAATTTAGGATGATGGGCTGAGTTTTGATGTCCTTTTTGGGAGTTAGAGGAAGTGCCTCTTGAAGTACACCGATTAGTAGGTATGGGAGGGTTAATGTTGGATCCACAAGGCCTGTTTTTAACATATGATATGTATCATTTCTTGTTACGGAGTCTGCAGAGGGATTCTGGATATGGTTATACGAACGTTGAATGCTGGATATTTTACATGCTAACTTGTTGAAGTAGTTCAACACATTGTTATATGTAGGACGGATTGTGTCTCTATTCGAAGCATTTTTGTGAGTACTCAAAATGAGATCCGTTCGGACCGATCTAGGTTTTTACTTTTTTATTCGGTAGATTCATAACCCATTGGTTGTTTCTCCTCCATGCACTTGGAATGCTTGTTGATGGTGATCATACTTTTTTAGGTGGACTTGTGCCTCCATCTGGGCCGTAAAGTAGTATGGGTGTAGAGATCGTACAACATGTTGTGATATACGATATTCTCGCTAATAAAAGAAATTGTTACTTCCAATGTTGATCAGCT
Source organism: Rosa rugosa (assembly GCF_958449725.1). Lineage (NCBI taxonomy): Eukaryota > Viridiplantae > Streptophyta > Magnoliopsida > Rosales > Rosaceae > Rosa > Rosa rugosa. The sequence goes on along the minus strand of NC_084826.1, from coordinate 12,243,504 downwards.
TGAAGGATATTTTCAAATTTCAACTAAATAATCACTTTCACATATAGGATGATTCGCACCTGAATGATGGGAGATCACTGACTTCATAGTAGCGTGCACCAATATTATCGCTACATTTTCTATCGTCAGGGTCAAAATGCCTTGAAAGTTTTGATTTTGTCGGGCTTCCTGAGACTATTGTTGATTCTCTTTTATTCTAGACTGTTTGTTGATTCCTTTGGCTTTTCCTATTTAGAGTAGGATGTTGTTTTCGACGCTCTCCTCTGTTTGTGGGAATTATTAACTTCTACTTTTTGGAGGAGATGGCGTAAAAGAGAACGTTCGATCTTGGATGCAACAATGTTCTCATTTTGCATTGTCATTCGAACTAGCCTTTTGATCTTGGTATATTAATTTCGAGTGCAACTAACCGTCAACTCAGTCATTACTTACCTCATTTTCAACTTTGATCTAAGATTAGAGACTCGAGGTCAAGATTAACCAAATACTTGCTTGCTTCTCATAACCAAATGCCCAAATGTCCAAATTGACCAGAGAGGGAGCTGTTCACCACAATTTGAATCAAGAAATCCCTAAATCAATTCATTATGAACCCGATCTCTGATAAGGAGTCGACGGTGATGATAATGTTGACACAACCAGCACCCAGATCAGGGGACAAGATCAGACCAAATCCACGGCTACATTGAAGGTAAATTTCAAAATTTTTATACCATTCCGATTCCATTTTGATTCAAAAATTTTGCAATTTCATATATTGTTAGTATGATTAATTGAACAAGGGTTTGATGGGCTTTGAAAAAGAATATATACAAACAATTGCCCGCCAGCAATTTGATTCCAGAATGAGAATAAATGGAAGTTGACAATCATATTTGCCAGACACGTTTACGATTCAGGGACGTGCCTTCTGCAATTTGAAAGGAAAAAAAAATAGTAAACTCTTGTATGTATATAATACGTAATACATTATTCACCCTCTACCTTAAATGTTGCTGTGAGCCATTTGACTTTTATAATTTAAGCTTAATTCTCAAATCTAATGGAAGTTTCCTTCCGATCATTACCTATTAGTTTATGTAATGCATATTAGCTACACTTCTGAATCTCTCGAGTGTGTTACATTATTAGTACAATGACAGAATCTCTCGTCAGTTTTGCTGCCCGGGAACTTTTGAAGAAGGTGGTGGCTTTACTTGCCGATGAAGAGTTCAGTCTTGTGTGCAGATTCAAGAACGAACTAGCAATGATGCACACTACATTAGTCAAGCTTCAAGCTATGTTACAAGCTGCCGAGCATCTGACACAAGATCAGCGGGATGACGTGAAAATCTGGGTGAAGAAAATTGAAGAGATAGCTGGTGATGTGGATGATCTGCTGGATGACTTTGGATATGAAGTTCTTTGGTGCAAAGTAGAACTTCAAGACCAAATGAAGAACAAGGTGTTGTCAATCTTCGTTCCCATTGTATTTCGTCATAAAATGGGACGTAGATTTAAGAACATCAATGAATCTCTTGTGAATCTAGAGAATCAGGCAGCCAGTTTTCAGTTGGTAATTGCTGGGAATGCAACCTGTGATGATCCAGAAGTTGATAGGCAAACCGCCTTCTGCTGTGATGAAGATGAAAAGAATATCATTGGAAGGGGTGAGGTTGTGTCAGATATGGTAACAACTTTGATCAACTCCAACACTACTCAAGAAAATCTTCTTACTGTTTTGGCTATTGTGGGAATGGCAGGTCTTGGGAAGACGACTGTTGCCAAATCAGTATATAATGACTCCGAAATTGGTAGATACTTCCAACAAAAAATATGGATGTGTATATCTACCACTTTTGAAGTCGAGCATATTTTAAGCCAGATCTTGGAATATCTTGATGCAGGAAAATCCGTGTTGAAAGGCAAGGCTGCAATACTCACTGGCCTCCAAAAAAATCTGGAACTCTGGAAGGGAAAAGATATCTTCTCGTATTGGATGATGTTTGGAACGAAGATCTTCAAAAATGGGATGATTTGAGGACCAGTTTGTTAAGTATTAGAGGTACAGAAGGAAGCAGTATCATTGTCACTACCCGAAAAGTCAAAGTTGCAAAAATCATGGAGACACTTCCTAGGTACGATTTAACAAAACTCTCAGATGATGACTGTTGGCTCCTTCTAAAGAATAAAGCAGTTTCGACTAGAAGTACTCTGCCACAAGATGAAGAGAGAATTGGAAAGGCGATTGCAAATAAGTGTGGAGGTGTGCCATTAGTGGCAAAGGTATGTTGCATATAATTATCAATCTAAAGTTTTCTAACTGGAAATAGATCATATGCTATAATTTTTGAATCCTTTCTTGACATGCATCTTTTTGTTATTTTGAATACTAGAATCTGCTAAGCTTTGCATAGGAAGTTGTCACGTCATTATAAGTAAATTCAGTGGCCAAATACATAAGGCTTCCACTAGCTTAACATAACTGACTTTAACAACGCACAATCTAGTTAGGCTTTTTCATACAATAATTTCGAGGTTTGTTTGGTCCATTCCACTATTTGACTCCAATGCGTAATTGGGCTCTCTAACCATGATTGGAGGGGGGTGCCAAATTAAATGCTAGCTGTTATGACAGTAGACCAGTAGTGTAGGCCATGGTAATGGTAAAGTCATGGCCACCGTTTTTGACAAAGAAGAAAAGTCATGGGCACTTGGCCGACAGAAATCAAATTCATAATTTAGATAGCATATTATGCCAATTATTGTATGACATGTGGCGAAATTCACATCCATATTCAAGATAAGGAATTGGGTTCAGAATGATGTGTACAGTTTGACACTGCATCTTCAATCAAGTGATCAACCTCTGGTTTTCTCAACTACCTAAACCTTTCTTTGCTTAATTTGCCGTGAGTTCTGAAAGCTATGGCAGAACTTCTGCTCACTTTTGCTGCCGAGGGAATACTGACCAAGGTGACTTCGCTTGCTGCTCAAGAATTCACTCTCGTATTGGGTTTTAAAGGAGATCTAGCACAGCTGCGTGACTCGTTCCTCAAGATACAAGCTATGCTAAGAGATGTCGACCATTCACAAGTTCGGGGGGGAGGCTGTGGAATTGTGGGTGAAGGATCTTGAAGACATAGCTCAAGAAGCTGATGATGTCTTGGATGAAATTGGGTATGAAGTTCTCCGACGCAAAGTAGAACTCCGTAACGAGATGAAGAAAAAGGTGAAAATTTTCTTCTCACACAACAATCCCATTGCATTTCGCTTTAAAATGGCACATAAAATTAAAAAGATCAACAAATCTTTGGTGAATTTGAACAATGAGGCAGCTGGCCGTATTGGGTTGGTTGCTAGGACATTAGCTAACGCAACCTCTCAAGATGTTGCAGTGCTTGACAGGGAAACCGTCTCCGACTTTATTGATATCGATGAGAAGTTCATCATTGGAAGGGAGGAGGTCGTGTCAGATATAGTCAAAACCTCGATCAAGTCAAACTATAATGAAGAAAATTATCTTCCGGTTCTGGCTATTGTGGGAATGCCAGGTCTAGGTAAGACAACTTTGGCTAAATCAATCTATCATGAATCTGAGATTGATAGTCACTTCGATGAAAAAATATGGGTGTGTGTATCCACCCCTTTCGAAGTCAAGAAGATCTTAAGTGGAATTTTGGAATATTTTGAACCAGAGAAAGCCGCAGCAGCACAAAGAAAGGAAGTGATTTGTAAATTCATTCGAGAAAAGCTGGAAAAGAAAAGATACCTTCTAGTGCTTGATGATGTTTGGAGCGAAGATCCTGAGAAATGGAAACAGTTGAGGAGTTGTTTGTTAACGGTTAATTATACTCAAGGAAGCAGCATCATTGTCACTACCCGTAGTGACAAAGTTGCAAAAGTCATGGAGACCTTTAGGTGTGATTTGAGAAGACTATCAGATGATGAATCTTGGCTTATAATGAAGGATAAAGCAGTTTCAGTTGGGAGTGCTCCTATGTCCAAAGAGCAGGAGACAACGGGTAAAGAGATTGCTAAAAAGTGCGGAGGTGTACCATTAATGGCAAAGGTATGTTATTTATATCATTCATTGTTATTCTTAATTGGTACTCACCGTACTCCAATTTTCATAGATAATAATCATAAGTTATCCAATGTCTGTTTTGTTGTTAGAAAAGAGATTTTAAAGGATCATAACATCCAACACTTAGTGGGTATAAGTTGCGTAATATGGTAGCACTCTTTTTCACTAAAAATAATTAGGTATATTCTCATTAACATCAAACGGAAGAGAGGGACTGCATATATCCCTGTGAAACCAATGGCTACAATCATCATTAACCAATAACGCACAAACTCTAACCATAATAACTGACATTTCTTAGGCAGTACTAAAAAACCACTAATCTCGAGAGCCATGATATGTCATTGTAGTCAAAATCAAGAAAAACATTATTATGTTCCTCACAGTGTCCCAAAACAGTCAAACCACGTGTAAGAGCAGCTCACCAACACACTAAAGACAAGAAAACACCTAGAATACAACATATGGTAATAACCTTTATTGATACGACATAACAATGGCACAACATCAAGACTCTAAAGCCTAGTTCAAGACTTTGCCAAAAAAAAAAACAAAAAACAAAAAAACAAAATTGTAGCTCAAGAGATTAGACTTACCAAAAACCTAAAAATGAAACGCTTTCAAATGAATCTCCAAAAGAACAATTTTTAGAAATTGTAATTGACAAATGAATCTCCCAGTCGAGAATAAATGTAGAGTTTTAAGTTGTTTTAATTTCAACATTTGAATTTAATACTTATGGTTGAGATTCACTTGTTCTTCATAGTTCCTCAAAAACGAACCGATAGTTATTGATTTTGCAACATCAGAAGCCAATCATCACTGATGTAAACTTAATTATAATATTTAGTAAAAAAAAAAAGTCAAACTAAAATGACCAAAATATAAGCTTTAATATATTAGGGGTCATTTAAACCACAGACCATCCACCTCTTTTCTATTTATTTTATACAGTAACACTTCTGTAAAAGTAAATGGGAATTGATCTACTCATTTCATTTGATAACCCCTTTATATAGGGAGAGAATTACAATTGAAATATCAATTACAATAATGACGATAAATGCTGATTGAATTATAATCACTAATTCCTTAATTCCCTCTTCGTCAGTTACTTTGACGAAGACACATAATGTGTTTTTCCTTTAACACTCCCCCTTGTGCCAAGTCAAAGACGAAATGGTGCATGAATTGTTGCCTCACTAAAAACCTTACCAAGTAACAATAAAAACTCTGTGAGACAAAAAAATACACCTTGGTCGAAGGAAAAGAGCACAACGCACCTATTACATTTGATGATGACATGTGTGTGTTAGACTCCCCCTGATCCTTACATTAGTCAAAGGAGCTTGGAAAGTCTTCGCATTCCTATGTTTTTCACATGTTTCTCAAATATGGCCTTAGGCAATGATTTGGTGAACAAATCTGCCACATTCTCCTCAGACCTTACTTGATTCACTTGAATCATGAGGAGAGCCTGTTGTTGCTGATTGTAGAAAAACTTTGGCGATATGTGTTTTGTATTATCACCCTGGATATAACCTAGCTTCATCTGTTCAATGCAAGCTGCATTATCTTCATAAATGCAAGTAGGCTCTTCAGTGGTAGAACTCAAACCACTAGTCTCTAGAATATGTGTAATGATAGCTCTTAACCATATACATTCACAAACCGCCTCATGTAGAGCAATGATCTCTGAGTGGTTCGAGGAGGTAGCCACAAGGGTTTGCTTGGTTGATCTCCAAGACATCGTCGTGTTCCCAATGGTAAATACATAACCAGTTTGGGAACGACCTTTATGTGGGTCAGAGAGGTACCCAACATCAGCAAAACCAACCAAAACGTTATTTGGGGTTTCAGTGTAGTGAGTGGCACTTTCGCCATCAACATTTCCTTTAGGGATTGCAGTTTGATCTGCAGTTTCTCTGTAGAGAAAGAACAATCCCAAATCAATGGTTCCTTTTAGGTATCGGAAAATGTTCTTGATACCATTCCAGTGACACTGCGTTGGCGCTGAACTAAATCTAGCTAACAAGTTCACTGAGAATGCAATGTCTGGTCGAGTGCATTGGGCTAAGTACAATAATGCGCCTATTACACTTAGATAGGGAGTTTCAGCTCCCAACACCTCTTCATCATCTTCCTTTGGACGAAATGGATCTTTCTTTGCATCCAAACTTCGATCGATCATGGGAGTGCTAGCAGGATGCGCTTTGTCCATGTCAAATCGCCTGAGCATCTTTTGGACATACGCAGACTGGTGGATTAGTATTCCACAAACTCGGTGTTCTAGTTCAAGGCCTAGACAGAATCGAGTTTTCCCAAGATCCTTCATCTCAAATTCGGATTTCAGGTAGCTCGCGGTTTCTCTTATTTCATCAATAGTACCTATTATGTTCATATCATCGACATATACAGCTATAATTGCAAATCTGGAACTTGTTTTCTTTATGAATACGCAGGGGCATAATTCATCGTTTTTATATCCATTCCCAATCAAGTAGTCACTTAGACGGGTATACCACATCCGCCCGGATTGTTTCAATCCGTAAAGTGAGCGTTTCAACCTAATTGCAAACGCACTCCGTGTTTCAACCACATCAGACACTTTCATATATATCTCTGAATCAAGATCCCCATAGAGATATGCAGTAACCACACCCATAGAGATATATCTCTGAATCAAGATCCCCATAGAAAACTACCAAGCTAACTAAGTAGCAAAACGTTATAACGTCCATTACAGGAGAGTATGTCTCCTCGTAGTCAATTCCAGGGCGTTGTGAGAAACCTTGCGCCACAAGGCGAGCCTTGTACCTCAGGACTTCATTCTTCTCATTACGCTTTCTGACAAAGACCCATTTATGTCCTACAGGCTTTACACTTGGTGGGGTTAGCACTACCGGACCAAATACCTGTCTCTTTGCCAGAGAATCTAGTTCTGCCAAGATTGCTTCTTTCCATTTAGGCAAATCTGCTCTTTGTTGACATTTTGCAACAGAGCGTGGTTCGATATCATCGTGCTCTATGATTTCTTGAGCAACAATGTATGCAAATACATCATCAATGTGTATGGAAGTTCTTTCCATCAACTCATACGCACTCTCATAATCCATTGAGATTTCTTTGTTCTCTGGAATCATTTCAAACATCAGAGCGTCCTCCAGTATTGATGCATGGACATAACTATAATCAGAGACAATCTCATGAGAGGGGTTCTCTACATTGATGATTAATGGATCGGTTTGTGCCTTACTCGCCCTCTTCTTCCTTGGGTGAGTATCAGTTGAACCAAGTGGCCTCCCCCCTCTTCCTTTGGGAAGCCACGGCCTCAACCACACCTCCACTAAGTGTGGTAGCAGCGCCTCTATCTGCGGCGATGTGCCCCTTGTTGGGGACTTCTAACCTTGCGGGCACATTTGCAGCTGGTATATGTGATCTCGTCACTTTTGCGATATCAGTAAACGCATTAGGCATCGAATCTGTTACGTTCTGAAGATCGATTATTCTTTTCACTTCACTTTCACATTGTGAAGTGCGGGGATCAAAATGAGACAGAGTGGGAACAAACCACGACAATTCCTGTCGTTCCCTTGAAAAATCATTTTTCCTATCTCCCCCTAACGACGGGAAGACTGTCTCATCAAGGTGACAATCCGCAAATCTAGCGGTAAAGAGATCGCCTGTCAAGGGTTCCAAATAGCGGATAATTGTTGGAGATTCGTATCCAACATAAATACCTAATCGTCTCTGACGACCCATTTTGGTGAGCTGTGGAGGCGCAATAGGCACATATACTGCGCAACCAAATATGCGTAAGTGTGAAATGTCAGCCTCATATCCAGTTACCAACTGGTACGCAGAAAATGGTTGGCTAGCAGTGGGTATGAAACGAATAAGTAAAGCTGCGTGCAATATTGCATAACCCCAGGCAAATATAGGCAGGTTGGTTCGCATAACCAGTGCCCTAGCCACCATCTGTAGCCTTTTGATGGCGGCTTCTGCGAGACCATTTTGTGTATGCACATGGGGTACAGGATTCTCTACATCGATCCCAATAGACATGCAATAATCATCAAATGTTTTTGATGTAAACTCTCCAGCGTTATCAAGCCTTATAGACTTGATAGGGTGATCAGGGTGGTGAGCCCTTAAATGTATAATATGTGCTAGGAGTTTTGCAAATGCAGGATTTCTTGTGGACAATAAAGCGACATGTGACCAGCGTGTCGAAGCGTCCACCAAAACCATAAAGTACTTAAATGGTCCGCATTCTGGATGGATAGGTCCACAGATATCTCCTTGTATCCTTTGTAAGAATGGAATGTTTTGTTTTGTATTTTTAGCATAGGAAGGTTTCGATCCTGTTTTTGCTAAAGAGCAGGCTTTGCAAAACGAGTTATGTGCCTTTGAAATAGTTAATGAGGCATAATGGGAGGGAGGTAGTGCTTCTGGTACTTCAGAAGACAATGGCTGCATTTGAGCAGTACTAGGACCGACACCTTGCAGTGTGGGGGATTTTTGTCCCATTTTATTTTTCACTCGAAAGAAGGGATGTCCGTGTGAGTTCTTTAAAATACGGATCACCATGTCACGACCAGGGTGCCCTAGGCGGTCATGCCAAAGCCTGTATGAGTCAGTGTCCCACATTTCATTGTTGGTGACAGCATAGGATTCAATGATCCGAATAGTAGTGAGGTACAATCCACTAGATAGTTTCTCGAGAATGCATTTCCTTCCACATTCATTAGAGGTAATATAAATGTATTCAGTTCCATTCTCACAGTGGGTTTCTACATGATAACCGTTGGCACGAATATCTTTGAAACTTAACAAGGTTCGATTAGCTCTTGGTGCATACAGAGCGTCTGTGACTTTAAACATTGTGCTGTTAGGCAGCAAGAATTTGGCAATTCCTCGCCCTTTTATTACTTGTGATGATCCAATCATCGTAGTCACAGAGGAATTATAGGCTATTAATTCAATGAATAATTGCATATTCCTTAACATGGTGTGGGTAGTCCCACTATCAACTAAGCACTCAAGTTCTCCTCGATTCATTCCTACAAGTAAATGGGAGGTATTATTAAATAATTCGAAAAATATATCTCATATTCTTTAGAGTATTTCGATTTAGGTAGAATGATAATCTTTTCATTCTAATAATTTTTTCTTAATTTTTCTAGATGTATTGCTTTACATCTTTATAGTGCTATTTCGAACCAAGTAAATATGTGTAGTAAATAAAATCGAATAAATTCAATGCTTCATAATAAAATCCGAAATTTATTAATAAGCCAACGATAATCAATTCAAGGTCTTGTTCAGAAATCTAATTCATCAAACCATTATTTAAATAAACTTTAAGACGAAGCAATAGTCTAATTAAAAAAAATGAGGCATTATGTCTTCACAACTGTCTTTGAAAAATAAATAAATAAAGCAGATCAGTGAAAATCTAGAGCATCCATTGACTGAGCAAGTTCCTCGTTGCAATTGAAGTCTGCAATTGTGAGGTTGACGTCTGGGTCATGGCCTCCTTCTTCCATATAGTGAGCATCTTGTTCTTTAGACTCCCTATACCTTTTGTAAGTGGTTGCTACTCTATTGCTTGCTTCGCAGTTCTTGTATCAATGCCCAATAACTCTACACCTATAGCATGGTTCATTGCCAACTCTTTCCTTTTTGACTAAAGGGTTCTTAGGTGACTTTTGCACCTTGTTTCCATGACCACTAGGGCCAGCACCACCATCTCTACGCCATACGTTGGGAGGGCCTCCACGACCCATACCACGACCCCCACGTCGTGCTGATAACGTGTAAAAGTAAATAGGAATTGGTCTACTCATTTCATTTGATAACCCCTTTATATAGGGAGAAAATTACAATGGAAATATCAATTACAATAATGACGATAAATGCTGATTGAATTGTAATCACTAATTCCTTAATTCCCTCTTCGTCAGTTACTTTAACGAAGGCACATAATGTGTTTTTCCTTTAACAACTTCTTTATTTTGCTTTTTTTTTTTTTTAATTACTACCATAGAGATTAAGGTGGTCTAGTAGAAAATCTTGCTTGATCAGAGCAAGTAAAAGAGAATAGAGTGTCACAATCTTCTTTTTTTAAATTATAGAAAAGTCAATTGACGTGCACAGTGTATGTTAAGTAGCTAGTATTGTATTAACATTATGATCTAATATAAATCTAACAGATAATCCACTGACAATAGGTTTTGGGAGATACGCTGCGCTCTAAAACAAGAGATGAATGGGGATCAATTGTAAACAGTAAAGTATGGGATTCACCAGTAGGAGAGAGAATTTTTTCAATTTTGAAGTTGAGTTTTGATGAATTGAAACCTCCATCCTTGAAACAATGTTTTGCATATTGCTCGATGCTCTTCAAGGATTTTGATATTGAAAAGGATGACTTGATCCAACTTTGGATGGCTCAAGGGTTGCTTCACCCCTGTTCTGACAAAAACCTAGAGATGGAGGAGAGAGGTAATGAATATTTTAAAATCCTATTGGCGAAGTCTTTTTTCCAAGACGTTACAAAGGATTATGGGAGTAATGTTACCAAATGTAAGATGCACGATCTTGTGCATGATTTTGCAGAACGTGTATCAAAATCAGGGAACTTACGCTCACTTTTTTCAAATGGAGAAGACCTTGAGAGCAACTTACTTAACTTGAAATCCTTACGTGTCTTAAACTTATACAATGCAGATACGGAGGTGTTGCCAGATTCTATTGGAAAGTTGAAACACTTGAGGTATTTGAATGTATTGAAAACAAGAATGAAAGCACTTCCCAAATCTATTGGGAAGCTTTATAATCTGCAGACACTAAAAATGCCTAATCAGCTTGAAGAGTTTCCAACGGAAATTGCAAATTTGACCAACTTACGGCACATTTGTTTTGGTAGATATATGAAAGTTCCAGGTGGGATACTGGGACGGTTCACTGATCTCCGATCATTACCTTTTCTCAAGGTAAGTAAAGAGACAGGTCTGAGAATTGAGGAATTGAGTGGTTTAAACCAGTTGCACAACACCTTGTCTATTTATGGACTGGAAAATGTAGGGGATGGAGAAGAAGCGCAGAAAGCGAACTTAGTAGAGAAGAAACATATACGCAAGTTAATCCTTGATTGGAAGCTCAGTGGGCCAAACCACAATGTGGAGAACGATGACGATGTACTAGAAGGCCTCCGACCACATTCTAGTTTGGAATTTTTGGAGATTCATGGATTCATGGGTACTAAATTTCCATCATGGTTATTGCTAGCCAACCATTTGAAAGAGATTGAATTATTGGGCTGCAACAAATGTGAAGGAGTCCCGGTACTTGGGCATTTACCCAATCTTAGTTGTGTTAAGATTAAGAGAATGGAGAAGCTAACTCGTATAGGATCCGAGTTTTATGGTGATAATCATGTTAACTGTGGAAATGGATCAAGTAGGGAGGCATGGCCTTTGTTCCCTGCTTTGAAAACACTGCATATTAAGGAGGCACGGAACCTGATTGAATGGATGGAAGCGCCAACAGAGAGAGGAAGTAGGGTGGTGTTTCCTTGCCTTGAGGAGCTGACCTTGATTCACTGTGAACAACTGATAAGTGCTCCCAGTCATTTTCCATCTCTCAAGAAGTTGGTGATAGAAGGCTCAGGAGGCACGCCAATAGCAAGTATTCTAAGCAATCAACTCACCACTCTCACTTATCTCAGCTTAAGGGATGTGAGGGGACTGACTTGTCTGCCGGAAGGGATGTTGGAAAACAACAAGAACCTTGCACATTTGGATATACATCATTGTTCGGAGTTAATTTGTATTTCTCCCCAATCACAAGGATCTGAGTACTGCTGCGCATCTCTTTCATATTTGGATATATGGACTTGTGCGAATCTGAAATATTTACCTGATGGGCTACTCACACCTTCTCTTAAAAAGCTGAAGTTGTCGCATTGTTACGATCTAAAGTACATCCCAGATGCTACACACGGTGGTCTCACCTCCCTTGAAACATTGATTGTGATGGACTGCTCTAAAATAACTTCCATTCCATTTTCACAAGGCCTCCCATCTCTTGGTGAATTCACTATAAGCAGGTGTCGGGAATTATCAAGCCTACCGGGTGGACTGGAATACTGTACCTCTATTCGGAGTTTGAGAATAACAGAGTGCCCTAAGGTACCATCCATTTCAGTCGAAAGTCTGAGTACATCCCTCCAAGAGTTGTGTGTAAGTAATCTGGACTCTCTTCCAATTTCACGAGGAGGCTTTACATCACTCCGTGAATTCACAATCTGTTTCTGCCGAAGTGCACAATTTGGGCCAGGATTTAGTGCCTTTCTTCAAACCCTTGTCTCTCTTCAAAAATTGACGATATGGGCTTGCCATTCTCTAGAGACTATTCCAAGTTCAGACAAGCTCACATCCCTCCGCAGCTTGGAGATTTCTCATTGTAGTAAATTAACATGTCTACCGGATGGGTTAGCAGCATCGTCACAGTCCTGCAGCCTCACCCGTTTGAAGAAATTGACACTTGGTGGTTTCTGCGTGGAGCTCGATGCATTCCCAGCTTTTCAGGCTATACCACAGCTTGAATCATTAACCATCCGTGGGTGGCGTAAGCTCAAGTCTCTCCCTGAACAAATTCCACACTTGCCTTCTTTAAGACATTTGACGATAGAGAGGTTTTGGGAAGTGGAGGCTATTCCAGAATGGTTGGGAAACCTTGCATCTCTTGAGGACCTGAGTATTTATTTCTGCAAGAGTCTAATGTATCTACCTTCTGTGGAAGCTATGCGACGCCTCACCAAATTGAAAGAGATAGACATCCGCTATGGTTGTGACCTTCTAGAAGAAAGATGCAGGGAGGAGAGCGGCCCAGAGTGGCCTAAGATTCGTCATCTTCCATTCATCACGAGTAAGACTCTTTTTCATCTATTACTAAACTAGTTGTTAAATTGGGCCATTTGATTCTTCTCTTCTCTTCTGATTTTAGTTAATCTGTCTATTAGTTTGAAAAGGCAAACTGAACTGAAAAGTTTTGAGTGTGTGATTGTTGCTGTGAAAATCCCTATTTCTTGTTTTAATCTAGCACTGACCAAACTTCTTTTCTATTAGTTGGAGATACAAAAATCGTGAATTGACCAACGCACTCTGAGTACAATAAATTCCTTAAAGTGCCGACATCGAGGCAAATAAGGTATGTTCTTCAAACCCTTCCCTTCCCTTCAAATAAGGATATTACTGCTAATATGAGAGGAGTCTTGGTTGGTGGAAGTTGCAGAGAATATGAATACATGCATACAAATGTCTTAGTTGCCCTGGACAAATTTATTACCCGGTGAAGTTATAGAGTAGTTTAGGTCTTTGTTATTTGGTGATTGAGACTATAGGAAGAACATACACACTTCCTACAACTTGGTGAAGTCTTTGGTATTCGACATTATTACTCGAAAGCAATAGAGTATGGTTGGGTTCCATATTACTACAGCATCATTCAAAATGGGACTTGTTTGATTTGCAGGCTTTCTGAAACACCAGATGAGGAGTAGTTGAGTCAGCTAAACTGGTAGGGTTCTCGTGCCATCTCCCAATGTTCCCTTTCATCAAAATAACCTTTCACTTTGTTCCTCAGAATTGTCCTCCAAATCAGTGGTGTAACATTATTTGGCCAACTCTGTTTTTCATAGAGAAATCATTGTTACCGTGGAAATTTCTTAACAGATTGCAGCGTACAGGTTTGACTCTTATGACACTTCTTTTGTGTTGCTCTATTTGTCCAGATAGAACTGAATATGTAAACCAATTCTTCTTATCCTAGCCCTTTGCAACAAAACTGCGGGACAAATTTTTCATCATTTTTGGCTCTGTTGTACTACAATTCTATGAACCAATTTATAGCCATAAAGACAAACATATTTGCATAGCAACAGTGTGTGATGTCTGATGGATGATAGAAACAAGCTATAATTGGTGAAGCAGGTAGCTTTCTTTGTCTTCTGAATTTCAAGAGTTGGTGTTCTGCAATCCTGCTTTTCTGTTTGTGCCTAGATTTAAGAACTTTTAGGTTTGTACCTTGCAAGATGCTCTGTTGTACTTGAGATTATGGCTGTCATGTAACCATACGCAGTCATTTGGTGCAGGCAAAAGCATTCTCATAGCCAAAAAATATCAGAGATGAATTTCGAAAGAGCTGTTACGCTGTCTGTAAGTTACAGGTTACTTCTCAATCTTAATACATTTAAGTTACGAAGCTGCCATCTTCAATTTCAGATCCCTGTCACTTGTCATATGAGGCATCAATTAGATAAAGTTTGTTTTCTTTTCTCCTTCTTTCTCTTGCGTTGATTAGTTCATTGACACACAGAGAACGAGGCGTGTTCCTGTGGAGGGTTATTATCACGTGATAAGCACTAAGCAATCCCTTAACTTCATGAAGTTCCGCACCAAGGCAAGGTAAGCTTTTCAAATTATTGGTTAACAGACTCAATTCTGTACTATCTCTTTAACAGCTTTATAGGATTTATTCATATGTGAAAGAAAATAAATTGTTGTTGGTTCTCATTGCTTTGTTGTCCAATTGTTCAGGAACATACATTCCTCTCTGTTTATACTTAAAGCTAAGTAAAAATTAAAACCTACATTAAGATCTTATCACTTACTGCATGTGTTTAATTGCTTGAAGGAAAATACATACAACTTAGTGAAGTTTCTATTGCATTCAATAGATTCTTGTCAAATTTGAAACATTTATAGATCTTTTCCTCTGAAAAATTAAAGACCTTATGTAGGGCAGAGTCAAAAAATTTAGTGGCAAGCATATACTGTGAGAAAATCTATGACTTAACGACTTGCCGGCTCACCCACAGGTTTCCTGTCAGCAAACAAAGCTTTCAGTTTGTGCCTCCGAATTGTCCTCCAAAGTGGTGGTGTATGATTATTGGGCTAACTCTGTTTTCCTAAACCCTTTTAAAATCATTACTGGCTTGGAAGGAGCTGAATTGAAAACTCTTAATGGCTTTCAGAATACAGGTATAACCCTCTGTTTAGTGTTGCACTCTTTGGAAATATATCCATGAATGTGTATACCAACTCTTCCTATCCTTTTGCAGCAAGCCAAGATTTGCTCCCTTTATTGTCAATAATGGGGATTTGGTTTCTACAAAGCAACTGTACGTTAGCCATCTAATCTGAGATCTTTGGATGATAATCATGATATGGGCTGGAAAGAAACAATCTAAGATGAAGCCAGTGTTGAATTGAACTTTTAAGGTATGTAGTCCAAGCTAGTGTTCAGGGTTTTCCAGTTTCAAAAATAAATTTCCATTATTTCTGTGTTGAATTGAACTTACAAATTTTAGTCTCAGATGGTGTTGGTCTCTTCGGTGCCAGCCAAGCTGAGAACCACTAGAGTGGGGAGTACGTAAGGATGCCATTGTTCTTTGAGTTACTTGGCTAAGTTTGGAAACCGGCTCATCTGTGCTCGTGGATACTTCTGCCCAAGCAGAACAACCGATCAGGAGCGAACATGTGGCAACATGCTCCACATCAGCTTGGCAAACTTATCAAGGAGCCTCACATTCACACATGATGAGACGTCTGCTCATGCCTTAGAGCTACTCACACATTAAGGATCTTCAATTCCATGCCTTACGGGAAAATGTTGTATCACTCTCCATTCAGCTGCATTCATTATATAGCTAAACCATCATATAGTGTAATTAACCATATTTATTTGATTATAGTGAAACCACTGGCAAACAACCATGACGTAGCCCTAAACTCTAGCCAAGTTTTGGGTGAACACGTAAATCTCCTGTGTTATTAGATGTTATTGTCTTTTACGTATACATTGGGGCTGTGACCAGTTACCCATTTTTAGCCCAAAAAATGCCCACTTACTCCACCAAGAGTTTTTTAACCCCATTTACCCAATCTTACATCTATTGACATTTTAGCCCCTGTTAATTAAATTAAAACCCATCCATCTCTTATCAGTCTCTCTCTCCTTCCCAAACTCTCTCTCTCTCCCCCCGATCTCCACCTCCACTCTCTCTCTCTCTCTCTCTCTCTCTCTCTCCTCCCCATGATCTCCACCTCCGGTCTGTCTCTCTCTCTCTGATCGCCGCGCCGGAGATGCAGTCCAAATCTGAACACGACGATGAAGCTCCAGTCGGCGATCCAACGTTCTCGTCGCCGTTCGATTGATCGGTGATCCAGCCACTCCAACGTCCTCGTCGCAGTTCATCGGCAATGTGTCTACTGCCCCTAACGCTGCCCCTAAACCCTAAACTTAACACGAAGACATTATTTGGGGGCAGTAATGTGTCTACTGCCCCCCACTAAACCATTATTACTGCCCCCCACTAAACCATTAAAACTTGCCCCAGTTTTGTGAAGGGTTCTGACTTCGTATGAAGACATTATTTGGGGGCAGTAATGTGTCTACTGCCCCCCACTAAACCATTAAAACTTGCACCAGTTAAGTGAAGGGTTCTGACTTCGTATGAAGACATTATTTGGGGGCAGTAATGTGTCTACTGCCCCCCACTAAACCATTAAAACTTGCACCAGTTTCAAGGATTCACAGTGTATTGCACTTTATCACAAACAAATCAACAAGAGATGATTACTGTCTCCTAAGAAAGACATTATTGGGTGGCACTAATGTGTCTACTGCCCCCCAATAGACCATCAAACATTACACCGCTTCCTATGTTTCGCAGATTATACAAGTTATTCACACTCAAAACAACAGATAATGTCTAAAAATCCACATTATGAGGGTCAATATTCTGTCTACTGCCCCCCACTAGACTGACACAAACAACACAATTTTTTTCATTTATCAACTACTGCAATTTAACACTACATTTACTTTGGAATAGCAGTTTTCAGTCCGTCAATAAATAAAGCAGTCATCATTGGCCCCCAATACAAAGTCTACTGGGGGGCACTAATGTTACAACTTTTATGGTTATGACTGCACAATAGCAGATAGCCATTTTCAGTCCGTCGTCGATTCCTTCAGAAGGTCAACCCCGGCCTCGCCGAGCTTCTCAGCGACGAGGACCGTCGGCTTGGCGTCGAGCCTGGCAGCGGAGAGCACGACGACGAGTTTCGGCGCGACGATGGCTAGAGCAGGCGTCGTGGGCGACCTGCCGGAGGGATGGAGGGAGGGAGAGAGAGATCCGACGTCTTCTGGAGAGAGAGAGAGAGAGAGAGAGAGAGAGAGAGAGAGAGAGAGAGAGAGAAATCGGTGAGGGGGAGAGAGAGAGAGAGAGAGAGAAACTGAGAGTAGAGAGATTGAAGGAGAGGGCAAAAAAGTCCCAAAAATTAATAAAAAGAATTAATTGGGTAAAGGGGAAATAATCCCTTAGAGTGTTTTGGGTAAATGGGGTTTAAAAACTCTTAGTCGGGCAAGTGGGCACATTTTAAGCTAAAATTGGGTAAATGAGCATTTTTTTTATTGGGGCGAACGTTACTTTAACATCAGCATAATGATTCTTCATTGGCATAATGATCATTTTGCTACAAATACTTGAAAATTTGTTAATTTTGAAAACTTAGGTGAAATGAAATTGGGTGACTCCCCCGTACTCACAGTAGCCAGAAGCCCAAAACGAAAAGATGATTTGCCTGACGACTGTTTGAGTTGATCAAGTTTATTACCGTATAAGACACTTCCTCCTCTCTGCTAATGTACTTTGCAGGCAATCGGAGACGTCATTCAGTAATTATCTGGCGGGAGATTAAACTCCAACGCTTGTTCGAAAGCATTTGAGTAACAAAGGGGTTAGGATTATTGCCCTCTTTGGTTCATATTTTGGGTTTACGATCTTTGCCTCGCTAAGAGGCAATAGCTAAGAAAATGGTTGAAAATCATTTATACTTGTTACCAAATTTTGGTTTCTTTTAGTGCCAGCTGCTCATTTTATTGCTTATTATGTAGACCGGGAAAATGGGCGCTTTTCTTTTAGTGTCAGCTGCTCCTTAGCTCATGTCTGTTATCGCTCGTGATATGCTTGTTACTGATATTCATACAGGGAGGTGAGTGGACCTGGGTTTTCCAGAATATTGGAAGATATTGAGGCTAACTCGTTAAATTCTCATGGTTGTAATCTGGTTTTCTTAAGGAATAGAAGCTTTATGCTTGAAAAAAGAAAATCCGACAACAAAATTATAATATTAGTACAAGTAGTAAAAAGATGACCAAGTTTCCAAGATTGCCTCCGGATGTGGTATGATACTATGATTTGTATGTTCTAGCAAGATGAACTTGTTATACTCAGCTGTATATTGGTACTAAATTCGGACACGGAAATATGAACCAATGAGAGCTTCTATTAGTGAGAAGGAGCGACTTCAGACATTGATAAGAACAAAAAGAAAAGGACTTCGGTCATCTACAACTTCTAAATTTGTGTTGGTGTACATAGGCCTCTGGTTCCTTTACGAACATCAGTGCTTTACAAACCAAAAAAAAAAAAAACAAAAACATTACATATCCACATTTATGCCAATAATTTGCAAGATCAAAATTTGCAACCTAACACATCATAGCTATTTAACCTTTTACCTTCTTACGTGCCCAGTAGGGGCAGTCATAGTAATGAAAATATACAACAAATGAATATGGTAGAAGAAAAAATGCATCACTATCGAGCAGTTGGCCTCACAATAGACTCATCAAGTGATAGGTAATTATCATTCCCACCAAGATCCAAGGAACCCAAGTTTAACGAAGAATGAATTGAATTCTTCGATGTATCATCTGAGTTACCGTCTCTTGCTGCTGCAGCACCCCTTTCCATTAAGATTGCATCTTGGATTTCCTTGAGAACCTCTGAAATTGATGGCCTCATGTATCCATGTGCTTGAACACACATCAAAGCTTTCTCCGCTATCTTCCACATTGACTGGATGTCATATTCATCATGCAGCGAGGGATCAATGATTCCTTGAATGTCCCCACTTTCGATGTGTAACTTTGCCTGGGAAACAACCATTACAGACAATAGTGCTTAATAAGAAGTTCATGCAAGCCAATTTGGTGGAAGTGAATAGGGAAGGTAATGTATAATGAATGGTAATTGATCACAAGTTTAAGATGCACTGAACTTTCAAGGCAAAGAAAATCAAACTCACCCACTGGACTATATTTCGGCAATTAACACCAAAGTTTTCATTAGATATCGCTTCTTGACCGGATATTAGCTCAAGAAGAATGACACCGAAGCTGTAAACATCACTCTTGTCTGTCAACTGCTGGGAGATATAATACCTGAACACCGATGAGGAGGAAAATTAATGACTTATTATGCTCACGAATATGGATGGTGAAAGAATGAAATCCTATGTGAACTAAAGCTTCTGTATCTGGTCGCATGATACGATCCTGACTGCTAAGCATTAATATAAAAATCTAAGGCACCCTCTGCATGTTAATAATAGTAAGCAGGTTCTATGCTGGAGTTTATCTTGAAGGTTTTGGAATAATATAGCCATTTAAGCTCGAATGGCTAAACAAAAGGAGCAACAACCAAAGCAAGGGATATGCTACATGATCACATGACATAGCAGCAATAACACATTTAACTCATTTCAATATGATGTTTGACTGATCTCAAGTCACAAAATAAAAGCAGAAATGCTAGAAAGAAAATAAAGCCTTACTCAGGATCCAGATAGCCAACAGTGCCCCGAACTATGCTGGACACATGGGATGCTCCGTCTACTGCAAGTTTGGAAAGACCAAAATCTGAAACCTTTGCCCTCATGTTTTTGTCAATTAGAATGTTGCTGCTTTTCAAATCCCTATGAATAATGGCTGGAACGCAGCCTGTATGAAGGTATTCGATCCCTGAAAAAGCATGAGAAAGTACAGGAATCAAGTTCATACTCTATCCTAAGGGACACCGTTCTCTGTCAGTGAAAATGAAAAGAATACATAGTAAATTCAAATCCTTCAGCTTGTAAGACCTTTTGCAGCATCTTCAGCAATCTCCAGACGCTTGATCCAATTGATTCTCTGTTCATGTGTCAATGGGCCTACAAACAATTAAAAAAATTAAAACTGGTTGGCCATCATAAACTTTATATTTCCATTAAATACATGTGAACTTAGTAGCTCACCATAAAGATGCTCCTTGAGAGTTCCATTGTGCATGAACTCATAAACAAGCATACTTCTACCATCTTCTTGGCAGTACCCAAGAAACTGGACCAGATTTCTGTGGTGTATCCTTGAAAGAAGAGTTACCTAGATCATACGGAGGCACATGTCAGTCCATAAGATTTTATTTTCGAAGTCCAACAATAATAAGTCAGCTCAAAGTGATAGGATATCTCTAGAACAACGGAATTTAAAAGATCCTTGTTTTTGCCATTTACTCGCTAAAAGAGGTATTGAAGAAAAAAAAATTGGTTATTTAGACAAAATACGTCAAAGGAAATCATGCACACAATTGACAATTGTACAAATGTTAAGTGGAAACACTTGGTCCACCTTGGTGCAGAACCCTTGCTCTTTGGGATTATTTACATTCTTTCTCTGTTTTTGAATAAATTAGTAGAGGCTTCCAATCAGTCACCACCATTTTTGTTTTCAAATTCACATATATGTAAATTTAATGAAAAGAGGATTCATCAACAGTTTCATAAAGTTCAAGATGCAAAGGGGTACTAGAAAAAAAATACAGGGTTAAGCATCTTCAGAAAAGAAGGAAAGCAACCTGAAAGGGCTGGGGAAGATAATAACAAGATCCAAAATTGTAAGGGGTTCAATAATACAAAACTGACCTCATTTGAAAATTCTCGCTTTCCCTGAAAGGAATTGCTGGTCAGAACTTTAACTGCAATTTCCTTTCCATCTTTTGTTTTACCATAGTAAACAACTCCAAAACCTCCAGAACCTATTTTCTTCTCAAACTTTCTAGTAGCCTCTTCAATTTCAGAGTGAGTGAAGCAGTGTGCAGCTTCAGTTGGAGCATCATTCTTGTTAGACTCTAGCCTTTGCACGGGTAAGGGGTGACTAAGTTTGTCTACAAGAAGTTAGGATAATGTCATCATGTTCATGCACATTGTAAAATAAAAGAAATAGAACAATTTTATCCTTAAGATTGTTTCAAACTCATACCTTGATCATGGTATTTCTTTTTTCCTTTGCGCAAGAGTATGCAAGATGCAATGGTGGCTATAATTAAGACAGCAGCCCCAACTGTTGTACCAATAATAATATTTCTGCGGCTACCAGTTCTCCTCCCTTCTCGAAGATTAATGTTTCCAGTGTAGCTGTCAGAAGCCAAAGCAGAAACTGGTGATTATATGTTGGAGTAGGACTAGAGAAGGCCCAGATGACTAGACTACAGAGAGATCGGACAGTTTTGAGAGAAAGGTAGATTTTTTTGAACCACGATGTAGATGTATATGTGTACGGAATAACCAGCATTGCAATATCAACTTAAGAAAGAAAATATCAGGTGCACTCAGTATAGGACACTCTGACCATTATTAATTTTGTTATAACTGCAGGGAACATACACAAGGCAAGTTTACTATAGTGGCTTTTCTTAATTTGTGTATATCATCTTCATCTGTAAAAACTAAAATGCACTACTCACTTCATAACCACTTTGTCGTCAAGTCCCGATGGTATAGTTCCAGATAACAAGTTATTTTGCACATACCTGCAAGCAACAGATTCATTGTGTGATTCATCCATCAGAAAACCAAAACTAAGAGAAAAGAGCAGCATAAAAAAATTTCACGGGGATCCTTGTTTTCCAACTCCAAATTGTAATAGTCATCTGTGTTTTTTTTTTTTCTCAAATAGACATGCACTTAAGGTACGATAAATCTTCCCTCAAAAAAAAAAAAAAAAAAAAAAAAAAAAAAAAAAAGAACGGGTAAAAGATATATCTTAGTAGCGTGCTCTTCATTTTAAGCTATTAGAGAAGGGCTGACAACATATATCAAGCTATCAAACTTTCACAAGCCATCCTATACGTGGAGATGCAGACGAAAGAGAAACTCATATATGCAGCTCTACCTTGCAACTTGCAAATCAAGACTGCGGATTTGAGGTTGCGAGTTGCGACTACTAATACCATGTTAGACAACCGGTAGAGCCCAAAAAATTAAGTTGTTAGTGAATGGACCGGCACCATATATCCAGATACGGTTACATCACACTGAAATATGGAAGGCCTTCATACCATATAATGTTGATTTGTGAAAATAAGTATCTGGAAGTCAGGGGCTATATGCTACCCACTTAGTTTACAAAAGGCGGACCATGTGACTTTCAAAATGCACACCTGTTATCTCTACAAAATAAGGAAATGATATACAAGTTCCAGAAAACTTACAGTTCCTTCAAACTTGGTAGGTCCATCAAAGAGGATGGCATTCCACCCGACAACTGGTTATTCTCCAGGTGACTATATAGTGAAAAGCTCTTTTATTAGTGTTAACTCCTGTACAAAAGAAAAAAACAGCATAAAAAAAGAAGAAGTCATTTTACTTACATGATCTTCAAGTCCACACATCCAGTGAAATCGGGTATTTGACCAGTCAGTGAGTTCCCATCAAGCCATCTGTCATTAGAAGACAAAAACATACCAGGAACATCAAGTTTTATAGTCCTATACTTGCAAACAGTTGACAAAAAAAAAACCAAAAAAAAAAAACATGAATACAATATGAAACTTACAACTCAACTAAACCGCTCAGCTTTGTCAAGTCTGAAGGGATATTCCCTGTTAAATTCATACTGGATAATTTACTGCAAGGCAAGGTAAACAAAAGCAGTTGTCAGTAGATAAGTGAAACTTCTACTAAAATATGCAGTGGACTATAACCAAGCAGAAGCAGTAGCAATATACAAAAAACCTTAAGACACGGAAAAAATTAATCTTTACATTTTAACGATTCTTGGTTGTGCATCAGAATTACACTCAACCCAAGACCATGGAACTGGAAGGCATGGATCACCACCTTCTTGTGCCCAGTCTGCAGATGAGTATTGTGAAATGAAACTAGCAATAGCAGCTCCTGCAAGCCATTCAAACCCAGTATCTCAAATATTACTTTACAGCTTCAGATGATTCATCTGACAAAATGATGACCAAAAGCATACAATGTGCAATTTAGAATCAAATAACTTTAGATACCAAAAATAAACGTACCATCTTGAGACCCATCAGTTTTTTCCAGATATTTATTTATCTCCATTGCATTCAAGAGAGGGCCCCTGGTAGAATCAGATGTTTTCCCAAATCTAAAAGATAATACAAATGGAAGCGATAAGTTTGTAAATCCTGGTTCATAGAGACGATATTTTCCATGGGCATTTTCCTCAATATTAACAATAGCTTTGCTGAGTTCAGGATTTCCTGGAAGTACTAGCCTAAACTTTCTGGACTCATCTGGAGCCAAATCTTCAATTTCTGCAAAGTAGGTGACTGCCCAGCCAGTACCAGGAAAACCATCCAGGTTCAGCCGGTAAGTCAATGATCCATTTGTACCAACTACAGCCGTCTGCAAAACTTTCTGAGGCGGCAGGTCATCCCCATTAACATCAATTGGCAATTTGGTTGCGACTTTCTTGGTTCCAGCAGCAATGTCAACAAGGTAATTTGCTTTCTTGATAGAGTCTGATAACCAAATTCTATCAAAAGGGTCATCAGGGTACCTGAATATAAGAGAGATGCATATCCTTCAAAATTACACATCCTTGCCAAAGACAAAGAGGGTTTAAATTACAAATATGCATCTTCTAGAACAAAATAGTTTTCCAATTTCAAATTATCTAATTCAAGGCATATTGTCCAGTTTGATTTGCATCAGTTTAAAACATTGAAGAGAAGCAAATATATTTAGAGCATACCTGACTGGATCTTCACTATCTGCACCAAAATTAATCCTAGCTGAGACACTGAGGTAAAACTGTTGTTCAAAATCAGTAAAGTAAACCGAACCATTGAACTGTCGAAGCTCCAAGGTCGATATAAAAGGCTGCCCAGTTGTAGCATTGGACAAACACACACTGACAGTAGGACTAGTAGCCAGAAATATCAGCTCTATCATCTCTATAGTATTCGCATCCGAAATCACAATAGTAGACCAATGAGTTGCCCCAACAGAAATATCAAATTTAGGATAAACATTGTTGCTGTCAAAGTTACCATACAAGAACGTCGCTCTCAACAGGTACCTAGTCCTACTTGTGACATTCATTGTGTAACAGTATTTTCTCGAATCAGCAGGAAAGTGCCTCAGCGAAGTGTACTGCTTCCTGGTCTCATTCAAAACCTCTATAGAACTCGTTTCACCGTAACGAAGTTCATCAGGACTCCAATTCAGACCAAGATCATCAGTAAAAAACTCTTCACCTCCACAATCCAAACTAACAAACCCTGTTTCACCAAAATTCACACCTATCTAATCAGACTACTCTTGCATGCAAAGTAAACTTTAATTACGAAACTAAGCGCAAAGATGCTAAATTCATTAAAGCTTGAACTGATTTATACTTCATAAAGATATACAAGAACAAAAATCTCCCCAAAAAAATACATGTATCTGATTAGAATTTTTTTTTTTTATGACAGATAAAGATGCAAGCTTTACCAAAGCAAATGAAAAAAAAAAAAGATTTGAAAGGTGAAGGCTTTGGATTGAATTCAAGATGAAAAGGACTTGTAAAACAAAGATTATGCATAGATATATAAAGAAACAAAGGAGAAAGAGAAAGAAGGGTACCTGGCATTTGAGCAGAGGAAGGAACTAGGAGGAGGAGGAGAGAGAGAAGGAGAAGGGTGTTCTCCATGGTGGTGTGAAAACTGAAAAGAGTGAGGGAGAGATACTGAGACCATATAAAAATGGCTCTGTGAAAAAGGAAGCAGGGTGTATATATGAATGAGTGTGTGTGTGAGAGGTGCAGGGAGATAAAGTCACAAAAGGCACTGAGAGGAAAAGTAAATACAAAATCCAAAGCGAAACCAACAAACAAACCCCAAAAGAAAATTAAAAAAAAAAAAAAAAAAAACAGAGGAGAGAGAGAGAGAGTGAATGAGTGAGTGATTTGGAGGGAGAAGGAGTCTATGGAGTAGAGAAGAACAGAAGTCCAACGTATTTCTGCAACTGGGGAAGAGCGAGTGGTGGTGCACGTGGGACCCACGAGAGGAGAAAAAGAGAAGCGTCGTCAGAGTTCAACGTGAGGGATGAAGCCATTTGAGATTCCGACATCAGAGAAGAAGGAGTCGTCGAGCTGCGGGTCCCGCCATTTGTTTTTGCGCCCGCTGTCAAGTTCACATCGCATCCTTTTTGCTTTTCTTTTTCGTTTTGAGGGATATTATTTTAGTTTTTTTTGCGTTAGGAAGAACTCTCGGCTCATCAAGGGGGTTTGGTTTTCTTAGCTTTCATTTCAAACAATGTGACGTGAGATCTCTGGAGAACATAAACGTCATGTTATGTGTCATATAGATTTATTGTGAAGATTTTAGAATGATTTACTCATTCAAATATAAAATTTTTATGATGAACTGTTTGATTTCATGCAATTAGATGTAGAGACGTAACCACTTGAATGGTTGCTTGAACTATAGCTCAAGGGAAATTTGGCCAGAAACTTGTTAAATATAGGTATATCAGACCAAGTAAACAAAATTGATACTAGTCTTTGTTTAGTAGTCTCCTCGAGTCCTCGTCCTCAGAGTCTCAGACAACCCTACTACTACTCCCGTCGCCGCGAGTTCTCCACTCCACCTCCCGCTTCTCCGACTCCCTTAGTCCCTCAAGAACTCTCGTAATCACATCGTCCCTTTGCATCATTTTCCATGACAAATCTTAACACACCATAACAGGCTGATTTAGATTACCAAACAATTTATATATTGACCGCTTTTTTTTTTAATGAAATCCTTAATTGCTGATACTAACATGAGCGGTTTCGCTGGTAATACTATTGCGCTGCATTATGTAATGAAAAATATAGGCAGGTGTTTAAATGAACATGTCTGAATCAAGTTGGATACGAGTATTTTCTCCTTTGCACGTCCACTATGAAAGTCATATTTAATTTAATTTGCAGAAGACTACTATGCCAAATTCATGAGGCATAGCTCACGATTTCAGAAAACTGTACAATTGTTCCAATCTAAATAAAGTAGGTTTTACATGTGAGAAAAAATTGGCTTATTCTATGCAATACATGCTAGAGAAGAGCTTGACTCGGTGTTAAAAAAAATATAAAAAGAGAAAGAATTTAGAAGAATTAGAACATTGCATCATAATTAAGATTGGTCATTACATGATTTACATCTATCGTACAATTAGAAGAAAATTACACTTCTGATATAGTCGAATTCTAACTCAATTCAAAATCTTATTAATTAGTATTTATAGATGTAAATAACATTTAAAAACCAACTTTATGAATTTAGAATTCAGTCGATGATGATCTGATAATTACAACCATTCTCTTCTTGATCTCAACATATTTTCCGTTCAAGTTCGTCGAGATATGGAACTTTAGAAGTCACTAGATGCCAAAACAAACATTATAGGCTTTTGTATCTTCTTATCAAAAATAAATAATCTATATAATACCTACCATTCCATGTAAGCTTGATCAAGAACCTAACTACAAGAATACAAATTGATTCCAAAAAAAAAAAAAACTACAAGAATACAAAACATAATGAATGAAACCAAACAGAGCCAAACAATTTGAAACCTATAAAAAAGATGGTGTTAATTAATGTTCACGCAAAACATTTCCACTTGTTATTAGTGGTTCCAAGATTGTACCAAGTAAAACGTTCAACTCCTTGTGGTTTGTGCTTGGACAACGGCTTGACTAAATCGCTGACCCTATATCATCAGAGGTCTAACCTAGTTTTCGTACTTGTTTAACATTAAATTAACATTAAATATGGCTGGGACTTATATGGTAATACAACGGACTCGCATGGCATTGGACCCACTTCTTTGTGAAAATGTTGTTGACTAGTTGTTTATGATTGTTACGCAAGAATTTCTTATTAACGTAATATTGTATCCATATATTTATTTATAATTAATCTCATTAACAGCAGCAATTAAGGATTAAATTAAAATGATGCTCCATTCTCCTTCTTTTTCTTTTGCCTTTTATCAAAGTTGTACATAAGTGGAGCTTTGTCCAAACTTTACAAAAAGATAGTTGTTTTTAATGCCTCCATGCTTGCCTTTACTTCTTGGACTTTGGAGTGGAATCAAACTCTCCAAACACTCATGCATGGAGTTGGTTAAGATATAGTATAAATAATCAGACATTTCTTAATATCGAAGTATAGGATACTCTTGCACAACAAGAACAAAAAGGTATAACACCATACAATACAACCCACTTGAGCTAGTCCCCTCTATAATTAAGTATATAACATATTCACATAATTGAGAACAGATTAAAGAAGGTTTTTGCTCCACCTAATACACATGTTATGCATTACACTATTAGACATTTGCATGTCTTTCTTTTTCCTTAAGTGGTCTGAATTTGAAATTTCTATTCAACAGGATACGAAAACTACTATCAACCAATAGCCTTTTTTTTTTTTTTTTTTTTTATGACAAACCAATAGCTTGTTGATGACCTTTGTTTTTGGATAAATGTGTTTTTAAAATATTAACAGGTGAACGACTTAACACACTAATAAGATGATCGAGTGTTCTTTAAACATTTAATATTTGTCAGTTAATCTCGATAAGTATTTAATGACTTGTGGATGATCGACATAACAATAATTGAATGACGTAGTGTCCCCTCTTCCAAATATCAGAAAATAACGATTTATATGGTTGAAGCTAGCCTTCTTCCTTTTCAGATTCCTTCACCAAACACTTGGCTAAATTGCTGAACCTCTTGGCCAGATTCATCAAGCGATTAATAATTAGTTGGGTCACATCATAATTACGTGCAGCAAGTAGATTTGTATCAGTATATAGTATATACTTTCATTCCATTATACAAAGAGGTTCCCTTGATGAGACTTTCTTTTGCAATCAAAATGTGTGGCCTCTAATTTAGCCATACTGAACACAAAATTCGAACGAACCATATATAAGCTAGTGAATTAACATTACTTTCCTTTTGATTTTTTTTTAAGAAAAAACTAATTAAATAAATAAGTCTTTTGGGCAATCAGTGTTTACAACATCAAAAAATATAGCTCTAGATGCTACATGTATTCGATATGAGAATCTTATTTTGATAAGATTATTTCTAAATGTACCCAGCAAATATCTAATTACACCCAGCAATATAAATTGTGGTACTTATTTCCAATATTACCCCTTATGTTAATATTAGGAAAAGAAAAAAAGACAAACAACAAAAAACTGCACTTGCCACACACCGACGGCGGTTTTCTTCCTCTTCCGCTATTTCTTTATTTTCTTCTTCAATCTTCCCTATGTCTACCTTCCTTTCATGTTTTGGAGCCAGCAACTTGAATTGCTTCTCTTCCATCTCAGTTTTACTTTCATATGATATATATGTTGATTAACGTTTCCAACTGGTAATCATTCATATTGATATAATTTACATGTCCAACTAATGAACAACGGGATTGGTCAAATCCCTTATGTTTTCAATATTTAAAAGAAGAAAAAGATCAATTTCAGCCAAAAGAAAAAAGAAGAAGAAGAAATTTCAGAATGTAAATAATATATGTTTTTCTTCAATCATATGACCATCAAATTAAATTCAATTATGTAGGGTATTATATGACCGCCAAACTCAAAAGGCTTGGGTAGAAAAACAAGAAGAGGAGATAAAGTCAATTTAGGGAAATTCAGGCGAGTTTTTTTTCTTTTCTAATTTTTCAAAATAAAGGGTGATATTTTCTTTAAAAAAATAAATAAAGGGTGATATTGAAAATGTGAAGCAAAATATTGAAATGTTGAGTACATTAAGAAATTTGATTGGTACATTTAGCAACAAAGACAAAAACATAACTGCCACTCCAATTTTCAAACACAAGAGATTATAAACACTAGTTTGCCCAACTCCCCAACTAGTTTAGCAGTGCAGCTGCCGTGTTATTATAGCTTGCCTTCTATGGGCATTGCCAAAAAACCAAATATACAGCACAAAGTATTACAAGCAAAAATTCAGTCTATTAGTATAGGAGAATTCATACAAGGCACCACCTAGCTTGTTTACAATTCCTTCACTCAGTATCTGCAAATCTGGAGGGGAAAAAATAATGATATAAAGATGGTCAGAATTTTCAGATAGACGAACAAATGCAAAGATTTTAATCAGCAAAGAAAAATTAATCATAAACACTAAGGTTAACTGTTTCATGTACTCACCCAAGCTCTGAGAGCTTCAAACGGGCTTCAGCATAGTCAGCAAAGAAAGCATCCTCATCCTAATTAGAAGAGCAAAATCACAACAACACCAAAAATCGCAATCGGGTCAAATTATTATAACGTACAACGTACCATAGAGTGAAGCCAAGCTATAATTTACCAAGATTACACAATGGATTAGAAGATACAAACCGCAGCATAGGTCTCGACAAAAGTACGAAAAACTGGATCCTCAAGAAGAGCCTTATCTGATGGGAGCTGGATCAGACCTTCCTTCTCTCCACTAATAAGTTCCCTATTCAATTAGGAAACAACACAGGCAGTGGTGGTACAAATTAAAGAGATGGTTATAAGGTTCAAATTGATCAACAAAGGTGATACCAATTCAACAGTAATACTCAAATGGGAGTTAGTACGTTCTTACTTGAAATAGGAGTTGTCAAAAATGAGGGGATTGGTTGTCCAGGGTCCCTCAAATCCAGAGCGCTCCATGTGGCACCTACCCTGTATCGGAAAATCCCAAGAGTAAAAATGTAAAACTATAATACTATATCAGTAAATCAGAGAAGCTAAGATGCTGATTGTGGTCATGAAGAACAGACCAAGGTGTGTCCACCAGATAGTGCAACAATGTCCTTATCACTGAGACCCATATGGCCACCAAATACATCCCTCAGATGATCCACACCTACATTCATTTTAATTAAGTATACCAACAATAAGCATTTTCATCTTCATCATATGCACTTGTACTTAGGATTTTGTAATTACAAACCTTTCTTGGCATCAGGCAAGCGACCTTCCGGTGGTGGTGCTTCTTTGTCCTGAAATTATACAAGAGGTTTAAAAGAAATTTGAACCAATGAGTTCTAGCTAGCTAGAATTTCTGCTAAGAAGATTTATATGTCAAGGCAATTAATCTCTATTAGAATCAAGAAAGGCCTAATCTGCTTCAAGCTAGATGAGTGCACTCTATTGAGACTAAACACACCCTTTGATTGTACTGTGCATTGTCAATGTCATTAACCATAAAACCAACCAAAGTCATCAGCCAAGTAACTTTATTTTAACTGGCTATTCAACAATTAAGGACTATCAATCCTACATTGCATATATATTTAGAAACAAAGCATAAATGAGTTAAGTTAACCATAGTATGTATTTCAGAGAGTAATTAAGAAGGTGTTCACTTACCGGTCTACCAGGGTGGAAAGGAATCTCTGGCCCTCCTGTTACTTCTACAGCTACTACTCCAGCCAACTTCAAGACACAATCCCAATTTCAATCAGGGCTAGCTAAATCACAAATGTAGTCATCTAGTGTAGTTTAATCAGCACTAATCACATTTACATACATAGCTTCAATTTTGTATACTGTACACCTTTAGTGTAGTGACTGTCCCCATTCGAGTCCAACGCCTGCCTAATTTTGTCATGTTGGAGGCATAGTTCTAATTGAAATAACTCGCTGCAAGTTCCATTTCCGTATCTTACAGTTTAAAGTTGTCAAAGTTCAGTTATCTCACTTTTTTTTTTTGTGGCCACATTGGAGGCTAGGAGAATGATCGAAACCCTAATGTAGCCTAAATAGTAAATACTAACCAAATTCCAATTCCTAACCCTTTTTTAATGATAGAAAACAGGACTCGAATTGGAACAGTACGTTAGTTAGTAAAGCCTGAAAATGACAAAACCGAAACCACAATGTTCCTAACAACTTAGATGATCCAATAGTTTAGCACAACGTTGCTAGCGCAAATGTACCTGGTAGAAGTCTGCGTATGAGAGAATCGGAAACTGCTCCTTGATCGGCTCCAAAATCCTGACTGCAATCTCGAGTCCCTTGTTTGCTTCATGAGTCAGTTCCGCCGGGTCCCTGATCGTCCCGAACGGCCCTCCGGTCTTCGTTGCCACATCGAACGTCCCAGCCGAGTGCCACCTGTGCATTGAAGCCCATAACTCAGCTGTTAGTTAGTTAATTTCTCAACAAACAAACAAAACAAAGTGATTTAATAAGAGTTCTTACGCCACTCGGAGAATTATAGGAGCGCAGTGCTTCTCTTGGATCAGTCCTCTCAGCTTTCTCTTGCATTTCTCAACCGCTTTCTGGTACTCCTCGCTCACAGTTGGATAGCACTTCGCCATGAAAAAAGAACAAACCGTTTATCTGAAAATTATTGTGGAGTCTGAATACTCGGAATGACACTGGTTGATCACCGGTGCTCGGGAACTGAGTAGAGATCGAGCAGAGACGCAGAAAGGGTGAGAAAGCAAATGAATATATAGGAAATTAGGAATGTTCTGGTTGGCGCTAAACTAGTCCTATGAGATAGACGGCTGGGATCGTGCAACGTGGCAGAGATGTACGCGCGGTTGTGGTGTGAATGTGTGATCATAAAGAGGGAAATTGGCATTTGAAGAGAGTGGACACGTGTCGTGAAGAGAGTGGTATGGAGGTTTTTGACTGGTGGCTGGCGGGTTCTGTTGCTGGTCAAAGGAGTGGTTGTTGGTACAGTCGTTTTGAGAATAAGCTCTGCGTTTTGGGGATAGATATTAGAGTCTAGACTCTTTTAGAATAAACAATAGAAGTGTGACTCCTGGATGGAAAGGGATCATTTTTTAGTGACTTCTAGAAAGCTTTATATCAAAGAAGATTAATGAATGTCAAATCGAGCTTGAAATCAACTTTGCTCTCTTCTTTTATGATGCGTGTAGGGCAGAGTTAGAAAAATTTGTTTTCGAAGAGCTGTAAATTCTAAATATAATTATGACGAGTAATGAGTTAGTTAGTGCAGTTATTCATAGATAACTACTTCATTTGTCATTTAAGTGATGAATGATACATTTAGCTTTAGAATGAAAAAAACTTATCAGCAAGTTTCGTCGTATTACTAATTAGGTGAACATTATTGTTGATTGTGGATACTTTCTATCAGCGATGAGTTTGGTTTTCTCCTAGCATATGTGTTCCGATCACTTGTGGGCATATGGCTCTTCAATTTTGGAAGATTGGGATTTTTCTTGTTGATAACCTTTTTTTTTTTTTTTTGATTACTGAAAAACCAACAGAACACATACTACAACTGGAAACCTCTAGGAATCCCCCCTCCCAGCTGATCCAGATGGAACTTTGTGAACAAAGAATGGGGAAGACAGTTATGCCAAATGGCACAGTCTCTATCTTTTAGATCAAAAGAAACTAATCTATCGGCTACAAAATTAACTTCTTTAAAAATAGGCACTGTTTTGATCCTAGAAAAAGAAGAAGAAATGCTTTTAATATCTTTAACTAGCGACAAGATCTGTCAGGGAGTGTCGTGTTTGCCCAGAATACAGTCTATGAGAACCTTTGAGTCTTCTTCTACCAAGAGTTTGGAATAATGATAAACTTGGCAGCAGAAAGAGCACCTATGAGAGCTGTAGCTTTAGCAACCAACACACTAGTCTCACCAATTTTTATAAACTGTGTAGAAGACTCAGCCATGACCAGTTTTTCTTATGCAATTGTCCCTTATATATTAAAATACTTTGAACATCAAGAAGTATTTATTTTACTAGCTTAATTATCCACATTTTCTAATGTAGGAATAGAGGGATTTGGAAGGAAAAAAACACTATTGAAGCATTTATTTGCTCTCTTGGACCGGGAAAAACCCCAGGCCCAGCTCAAACATGATCCCAAATAATTCCGGTCAAAGCCCAGGCAAGAGTTCGTTGGCTCGTCGCGGTTTAGGGCAACCAGCTGAACGGACGGATTTGAAATTAACAATAACATCCAACGGCGCCAGAAGACACGTCATAGGTCACATTAGACACGCACAAAACAAAAGAACCCAAAAACAGAAGAGAAGAGAAGAGAGAGATAGAGAGAAAGAAAGAGAGGAGAAGGTGACTCCAAATCCAAAGAGAAACTCGAAACACCTTTTTCTCTGTTCCCCCCCACTCTCACCCTGCCTTTTCCCTTTTTATCTTATCCTGTGATTTCCTCTTCTTCTTCCTCCACCACACTTTCCTCTCTGTAAGTCTCTCATTGTTGACCTAGTCTCTTATTCTCCGATTGCATTTCATTTTTGTTCAATTGCAGTTTCCGACTTAGGGTTTCAGTGGAGCACAGACTTCCGATTCGATTTGGCCAATGGCAATGCGGTTGGTTTGAGCTGGATTTCTAATCGGTTTTTGCTGTTGCTCAGGGAAGCCATGAGTGACGTCGGAGAACAGACGTGTCCGATATGCGCCGAGGAGATGGATTTGACCGATCAGCAGCTCAAGCCCTGCGAATGTGGCTATGAGGTTCGTTTCAACATTCACTTTGTCATTCACTCTAATTTACTAGCTCCTTGATATTTTTTTGAGTTAAAAAGAGTAAATAACTGAAGCCATGCTGATGTGTGAATGTGATTACATTGTGAATTTATGGAGCTGCTTTTGTTTTCGTGTTTTCGGTTTCGAGATAGGGTTTGTAACGTTCAAAGTTTGTGGTGGTTTCTTGCTTTGCTTGTCATACTCTGCTTCTTTCATTTATGAAACAGGTCTGTCTGTGGTGCTGGAATCACATTATGGAAATGGCGGAGAAGGATGGAAGGGAAGGTCGGTGTCCGCTGTGCAGAACAACTTACGACAAAGAGAAGATCATGAGGGTGGCAGCAAACTGTAAAGCAGTGTAAGAGAATTTTTCTTGTTATTGTGTGAAATTCTGTGCCAAGTGGTGGATTTTGTTGTAAATTCTCAGACTTTTGAGCAGGTTGGTGACTGAAGTTAATCAGAAGCGGAAACAGAAAAAGCCCCCCAAGGGACCTGAAGCAAAGAAGCATCTCACTGATGTTAGAGTTCTACAGCGGAATCTAGCATACATAATTGGATTACCTCTTAACCTTGCAAAAGAAGAGGTAACTAACTATTATCTCACCCTGTGTGTCGTTTTTGTTAGGCATCTAACTGGAATCTACTGCACTCATAATCTGATGTCTTTGTTTCCCTATAAGCTTTGTACTTCCATTATGTAGATTCTGAGCTACTTTTCTTTTTTTTTTTGGTTGGTTGTTACTAGCTTCTTAAGCGCAGGGACTATTTTGGCCAGTATGGAAAGGTGTTGAAGGTCTCTATTTCTCGTACATCGACTGGGGATATTCAACATGCTACGAACAACAGTTGTTGTGTGTAAGATGGTTTGCCACTTTTAATGTCTTGAACTTAAACATGCTTGATGTAGAATGAACAGTTTTTGGCTTACACTTGTGTCTCGCCATCTTAAATAATTGCTCATGATCCCTCATCTTGCATAACTAAAATAATCATCTGTAATTTTGAAAATTTTGGCTACTTATGTCGAGAGGTTGACCTTTTGTTTTTATTTTTCCATACTAAGCATGTTGGGTGGTTGTCGAGTGCTGTATCATTATTTTTAATTTTTAGTAATGGTTTCATTTCATCCACTAGGTATATAACGTACTCAAGTGAATATGAGGCAGCTCGATGTATTCAATCGGTGCACAGTTTTGTATTAGATGGTAATTCTTTGAGGTAAGCCTGTCTTGTTATCGATTAAGATTACAATGGTAGGATTGCCATGTTGTAACAGTTACAGTTTCCTTATGCAGAGCATGTTTTGGAACCACAAAGTATTGCCATGCTTGGTTGAAAAATGTGGTAAGTAATTATTTCATCCTGGGTGATTCTCTTTGCAAAAAGAACTTGGTTGTGATCATTGAGAACAATTATGTTTCTGTTCAGCCTTGTAGCAATGCAGATTGTATGTATCTCCATGATTTTGGCTCTCAGGAAGATAGTTTTTCCAAAGATGAACTAGTTTCGGCCTTTGAAAGGTATTAACTTCTTCTGAGATGCATGTGCTTCATCCAGTTTCATAGTTCTTTTTTCTTTGGGCAACAGCATATTATAACTTGACCTCTACTGGCTTCACAGGAGTAAGGATTTACAGATTATCGGTGTTACAAATAATCTGCATCAGCGTCCAGGGAAAGGGTTACCTACGCCAGTGGATGAGAATAGCAAATCAAAAATATCATCTGCAGCTAAACCACTTGTCAAACATCCTTTAAATGTAAGACTCTGCATAATGTTTTTGTGTGTTTGATTTATTTATTTCTTTGCAACAATTAGTTATTGAGTGAGATTGGTACGAGGTATTTCCAGAGAAAAACAAACAAAAAAATGAGCCTCATGAAGATGAAGTATTAGTATTATGAGCTTTTATGGATATATATACTTCATGAGCATCGGTAGTAGCCACACTATGCACACCAGTTATACTAACCTTTGATTTATCACATTTCAACAGATCACTAGGGATGAGTTTAAGGGATCTTGTGCAGATGAAGACTCTAGAAGAGCTACTCCTGCAAGAACTTCTTGGTATAAAATATCATGGTCTGTGGTGTCCTGCCTTTTGTTGTGTGATTTGAAATCTAATGTGGTCTGATCTCCTCTATCAGGGTCATGCAGGTTGCCCCTAGTTTACCCCTGGGAACAAGTGCTCAAATGCCTTCCTATCAAAAGCCTGAGACCTCTAGTGACGTTCATGCTCTTTCATCAGGAGTTGTAAGCACTGAAAGTTCTAACCTCAGAGTAAGATCTATTACATCTGAAGAAAGCTGTGAAGTGCATTTTAATAGTTTGGATCATCTGGTACTGACCAAACAGAATAGTGAAGAAACTGGTCAAGTAGCCGTATCAAATAAACCTGCAGGAGCCTTTGTAGATAGCACTCTTATAGGTATAACTTCTGGACATTGTCTATCACCAGATAAAGGTGTTGATCGAGATATTAAATCCACAGACTTTATAAGCAGCAGAAACTTAAATTGTCTATCACCAAACTTATCCAAAAGTTTATGTGATAACAAAGGAAGTAGCTTTGCTACATTTGATCCTTCCTGTGTGTTACCAAAGATGGGATTAGCGAAGTACTTGGAAGGGTCTGAAAACAATAGAGCCAGTATTGACTGCAATCTTTCTTCAGATTTAGGGGAGAGTGGCATAATCTCAAATATTTTGACGATGAATTTGGATGCACCTGAAGGTTCTTTAACTGAGCTTCATAATCTGGTTAATTTGTTGGGTGAAACTGATAAAGAAAGCAGTGTTCTCAGAGTACCAAGTTCAAGAAAAATGCATGAGAAAAAGCAGTCCAGGTTCTCATTTGCCCAGCAAGAGGATTCTTGTGATAATATATGGCATCCGCCCAAAGACTACTCTTCTTTATCTGATTTAAATAAGGATTCTTTCATACATGTGGAGTCTTCAAATCTTCTCAGGAGCCGTTCTTTTTTGTCTCCTAAAGCTTCAGGTTTGTATCTTGCATACTCTATATACATTACTGTAATTCGGTCTTTTCCTGATCTACTGGTTTGCCTCGTCACTTGTTTATTTGATTATCTGTAAACAGCTGGTAGAGTCTGCTTTTCTAGTTCATGATTTGAGATTTATGTTGGATCTCTCTCTCTCGAAAAAGGACTGGGATTTAGCAATCATTTTATATTCTTTTGTGAGGATTTACTAATTATCATAGATAAATTTGTCCATTGCTTTGAGACTCTTTGCTCCAATATATTGTGACAGCTACAGAAGTACCTACTTCGATCCCACCAGGATTTTCAGTACCAAGAAGGGCATCACCTCCAGGTTTTTCTTCTCATGGGAGGTCTAGGAGGGTGGACCAGGCTTTTGACAGTTCTGGTTGGTATTTCTTTTTATTTATTTATTTTTCCTGAAATTGGTTTGTATTTTTATTAGATCTTTTGTAGATCAACTCTTAACAGTTTGGCTTCTGTCCCCCAGTGAATCATTTGCTGCAACCAGCTGCTATGCCCACTGGTTACTCTGGCATCACTCCCGATGCTGAGCTCTTTGAGCCATCAATTTTTGATATTGGTAATGGAATATTGGAGAGAGGGAGAGCAACTTTATCACAGTATAATTCTTCTCAGCCAGATGCAAGGCTCCATATGATGAGACAGCAGTCAACTCTTACACAGCAAAACTTAGGGTTTCATGACCACTTCAGGAATACATACTCTTCCTTGCATGATGCACGACTACTTTCTCCACAGCATCCCAATCAATTTCAACCCAATCCATCTACATTCGCTCAGTCCACCCCTCAACAGATCAGTGATGTGCATGTATCAAATAGCCATTGGGTTCAATGGAATGGGGTCAAGAGTGCAAGCGATCTAGGAATTTCAGAATTGCTGAGAAATGAGAGACTGGGATTTAACAAATTCATTCCTTGTTATGAAGATACAAAGACTCGATCAAGTTACTTCAGCGATCTAAACAGCAAAGGGTTTGAAATTTGAGTTTCTCTGAGCCTAGAGTTTATCTTTCGTACTTGACTTGGGTCCAATGTGATTGAGTGGATGCTTCAATTGATGTAAACTTTCCCTTTGGGAGGGATGTATCCTTGGTTGATTTGTGTCACCTGGTAAGAATTATGTTCTCACCTTCTTATTTGGAAATTTGATTTTTCCGGAAAAGAAAAGGTAATGGGATCTTAGGTACTGCACTTTGAGCGGGAAGGAATGATATGCATTCACTGGCTAGTGAGAAGCCCAAAGCATTGGCATTTCCTTTCTTTGTGGTAAGTTTGAATGCTGTGACTGTGACTCCATGTAGTGGAGGCGTTTATTACCAATAGAGGCCTATTTGCACACTTTCTTGAGTTGCAAAATATGAAGGATATAAATATGCTATGATGGGTACGAGGGAACACGGATGTGCTGATACCATAATTCGCGTAAAAGCAAGGTCAGATACTCCACAGAGATATTGAAATAGATAATTTCCTTTTTCTGTGATTATGTTTATTTATTTTTCGATTTATAAGTAATATATACTGCATCATATGAAGTTAAATCACTCAAAGTCCCAATTAGGGTATCAAAATCTACCATGTTAAACTTTTTTTCTATGCTTGCACTGTATGTTTGCTCTGTGCGAAAGGACTTCCACTTTTTATTTTCGATGCATCTACAAATTCAAAAGTTAGACAAATTATTTTAAAAGTTTGGCTATGTTTAAGAAGTACTTGATATGCATAATGAGGTAATGGAGAAGTTTTGAAATTGATTGCGGATAGAAGTCTCGATGCTGCAGAATTGGAATATTTATTTTTAGGGTTATTATCACAAATGATACCTGAACTATATCTCAATCTTATCGATGGTACCTAAACTTCAATTTTGATCACAACCAGTACCCGAACTTTTCGATTTCATTTTAAATAGTACCTAAGGCCACATTCGGTCACTATTCCGGCCAAAAAAGCCAAATCTAAAATATAAAAAAATTAAAAAAAAATTCAAGGCAAGTCTATTACCAAAAAAATCATCACTATATATGATCGCAACCCTTGAAATCATCAAAGATCATCACTATGATTGCCTTTACATGCCATTTTTAGTTGGAATAGTGACTGGAGGTGGCTCTAGGTACCATTTAAAATGAAATCGAAAAGTTCAGGTACTGGTTGTGATCAAAATTGAAGTTCAGGTACCATCGATAAAATTGAGGTATAGTTCAGGTACCATTTGTGATAATAACCCTTATTTTTAAATAGTGTCCAGAAATTTTTTTCCACTGCTGGTCTTGTTTTTTTTTTTTTTTGGCTGGAGGGAAAATTAAAATTTGCATGTTTCAGATAAATGTACCTCACTATTGTAATGTCTTGTTCTTTCTATGCAGGTAGTGCTGCCGGTACTAGTATTGGCAAATATACTTCGGTCTTGTTTGGTGAACTTAATGGATGAGTCTAATGTTACCTAATGTCACCTAGTCAAAGTTTGAGAACTACTTACCTGGGGGAATATGTAATGATTAAATAGATGTTAAATAAGTCGCGATGTTCTGACTGATTCTTATTTTGTTGTCCCTCGAGCATCAAATATATGAAGAAATTTGTGGAACAGGACCTGAGATATACAGATGGGAACCCAGAAGTAGGACTGAAGCATGCAAAAAGAAAGAAGATTCAATTGGCTGCTTCTGGGGTTTTGCTATTTATATTTTGACACTAGTTAGTTACTTTTAAAGTCTGCGATCGAGCTTCATGGTTTGTGATGATGTCTGTTTATCCGAAACCTGCCCTATGTTACTGATGTGAATCCAAAGGTTAGATAATCTAAGATTTGAAGCATATTATCTTGCTGCTTGCATCAAGCAGACACCTTGGGTTTTCTTGTAGCCAAGGTTTTTGGCAAATTGTCGTCTGTGATAGATTGCATTTCTGAAGTTGAGCCTTGAGCTCCAAACTCTGAACCCTTTATTCCGAGCACTGAACCTTGGGTTTTCTCGTTGCCAAGGTTTTTGGCAAATTGTCGTCTGTGATAGATTGCATTTCTGAAGTTGAGCCTTGAGCTCCAAACTCTGAAGTCTGAACCCTTTATTCGGAGCACTGAATCTTGGACCCTGAATCCTTGATCAAATTCAACTCATGGACTTGGACCTCCAAACTCCTGTATAGTTTTAGGTTGTTTAGTTGAAGTGCGCGAGCCTTGAACTCCAAACTATACTTAATCCCAGGCACTAGATCTTAGACCTTGAACGCCTGATCAAAGCCCAGGAATTGGTCTTCCAAAGTACACTCATGTAAAGTTGGACGCATGTTAGATAATTCTCAAGTTTACTACGCTTGAGAGTAAACTGGAACAGTGTTATCTAATTTTCAAAGTTTACTACACTTCAGACTTGAATTGTTCTGGAATTGGTCTTTCAATGTATATGTCTAAATTAACGGTCATCTTTGGAAACAACAGTCAGATTTGTTTAGTCAACCACATGGTAGGCTTTTATCGGTGAATCATTTTCGTCTGTGAATGCATGTTTCTTTTTATTTTATATTTTTCAGAAGAGGATTTTGCCGACCAAGTTATTTGAGCGAGGTTTTTGCCAACAAGTCGTCGGCAAATGTGACAGCCATATTAGTTAATTGAAAACCCAAGAAGACCACTCGAGGGATAGCTGAAGGTACTATTGCACTGTTACGTTGATAATTGAATTGGATTGTCCTATACTCTACATTAAATAATTGAACTGGTCTCGTCGTTTTAGGAATTAATCGTCTGTAAAACCTGTTCATGGATAAACCACATCAACTTTCATTGCTTCTTAACAATGTTATTACTCCAGTGTACGTAATCTTGTGGAATCCACCAGTTAGGTAACATGTTTAAAAACCATCGGATTTTCTGTCAAAAATGATGAACAAAGCACGTACCTATTTTTGGGTATCATAATAAATTACATGCAGTACGAGGCAATTCTTCTTCAAAAAAAAAAAAAAAAAAAAAGAATTTACTTCTTTATGTATTTTGTTAAAGATATCAAAAGAGTGTTATGAGAAGTTCAATCCAAAGTAGGAAACAAATACTTAACTTGGAGATTTAACAGAAAATAATTTGAAGTCAAGGTCTTGGTGTAGATCAACGGGTCGGAACTTTTAATATATTGTTGAAACATGAAACTTGAAACTTGAAACTTGAAACCCTAACAGAAGGACTGAGAAGACCACTCTAGGTCAGTCCCCCCAAAATTAAAGAAAGAGAGAGAAACAGAGAGAAGACCACTCAAGGAAAGCTACTGGTGTAACGTTAATAATTGAGTAGGTTTTATTGTCCTATGCGCATGCAACACTATCTCAGTATTGAAAACCACTGCTTGCCCCTAAAAAGGTGAAGCTCGCATATATACAGAGAAAACATTCAAGTTGGTACCGGATAATCAATTGTATATTCACTCGTCATTCTCTCATAAATACAGTGAAAAATAGAATGCCATAGATGGGAGAATAGGACTACTAGTAGTAGTACGTAGGAGGAGGCTGTGATTATGACTCGTCGATCTGTCGTGAACTCTGAAGATTCTAGCTAGCTAGCCCATGGAAATTCAGGTACTTTCGTACTTGTTTGGTGGAGGTATGAATACGGTGACTACCCTTTGGGCTTTAGGCTCAGGCAGACTGATCTACGCTACAGTTCTGTGTATGATCTGGTGGAAGAAATTAAACCTGGTCCATTAAACCTAGGAACCCAGGTTTTACATGGAACTGATGGAAGATTGATCACAGAGAGAGAGAGAGAGAGAGAGAGGGACAGAGAATGGAGTCATGGAACACTCTACAGTAGCGATTCTTTAATTGCTCGTTGGAATAGTTGAATGAAGTAGCATATATCAACAGCATTATGTGTTTTCTGTGTTGTGTTATCTGTCCATGGTGGAGAGAATAAGGACATGTTTCTACTGTGTTTACACAAAGAAGGATGGGTTTTACATTTTTACCTTGAGTTATATATGATAATTTCTGGAATTCTGGGTACAAATATGTGCATAAATTAACCATCAATTACTGCATAACTCGTGCCAGGACAAAGTAGATGCATTATGCATGGACCATAGAGTCTACTAGCTAAAGAAAAGTAATACAGGGTTACGTGTAGCTAAAAGTTCTATATGGGGGTTTAGGTAAGGGTTACTCTATGACGATAGGAATTTAGATAAGGGTTACGTACTCCATAGGGTTTAGAACGTCTCTATTACTGAAGTGTTATAGGTAAGAGTTACTCTATGAGGATGTAAGGAATTTTCTAGATATTTTAGGTCGATCATCTGTGAAAATTGAAAAATAACTGAGATCAAGTTTTTGATAATTGTAAAGATAGACACGTTTCGTGTATTTGGTAGTTTGCCATGATCGATAAAGTCACCTACATTTCTTTTTCACCAATTTAATTAAGGTCATTTAGCAAAACAAAACAAAACAAAAAAAGATTTAAGCAAAGTCGAGACTCGAGAGAGAGAGAGAGAGAAAGAGAGAGCAAAAAGGTAATTTAGGCGCCATTACTAAAACGTAGAGGAGACTTGGGGCTCCAATTTTACTGTGGGTTAGGTCGGTTGACAGACTAGCCTAGCCAGTTATTAATAGCTCACCCTATCAACAACATTATAACTATAAGTGGATGACCATTCAATCAATCGAAACCAAAACCAAAAACAAAAAAGTGGGAAAAGAAAAAGGTTGATGGTGAAAATGACAAAAGCATCCTCTCCCAACTTAAAGCATGCATATAGACAAAACGGAGTGAGAGAGCTATGGAATTGATTTGGGTGTGATTATTTATTTATTCAAGAGAGGCATCAATACATTGAACGAGAGTATGGTACTTTGGTCAGTTTGGTGTAATACCCAACGTGGAACCCAGGTTTTAATTTACCAGGAAGATTGATCAGAGAGAGAGAGAGATATGCAAATCACGAGGTGATCTTCCTCTTTCTGTGTTCTGGTTCTGGGCCACGTCCATATACGAACAGTGAACCTTCCTTTTACATAAACTATAAACACATATATATATATATATATAAATGATTCAGAGCAGTGCAGAAAGACACAGAGCTCGACAGAGATGCAGATGCAGACGCAGACGACGAGGGCACAGCTGCACGGCTGTGATGAACTACGTACTGCTCTAGAGATAAAAGTTGCTATTCATCCTCCTATCTCCATCTCAGAATCTCAGATGATATGTGATGATCAGGTTACACAGACCAGTCTCCAGTCGTAGGTGACAGCATTCACTCATTCAGCCTCGTAGCCCTTGAAGTTTGTGAACAGAAAGTGAAAGACGCAGAAAAGACTGAAAAGTAAATAACCAAAGAAAGAAAGAGTTGCCTGCAACATTAATTAGTTACTTTTTTATTCTTAAATAATTTTCTTGCAGTAGTTATTTCACCACATGAATAATTTATGAGCGAGGTTGCTAGCGTTCATCAAGCAAATATCAATAATGGAAAGTTCTATCGAACTCCAAATTTTTAGTTGTATCTGCTTATTACATATCAATATTGAAACGTTCTATCGAGATTCATAATATATAATATTTTTGAATTTTTAGCATTAAATTGGATGAAAAAAATTAAGTACTGCATACTCTAAAGTATGATAGATTACTACTTATAGTATAGGCAATGGCGCCAAAATTTTGTGCGCTTCGAAGGACAATAGATCTAATTAGGAGACAATGAAAGATATGTTTGGCTGTTTATGAGGTATTCAATGTCAAATAACATCATTGAAGCCTAAAACTTGTACGTCACAGTGCTGGGTGAATCATTTTTTTGAGTACCATCTATTGTCACAACTTATGTGGCAGCATATAGCACAAAGCTCAATCTATAAAAAAATTTCATTAAAATGACGTGATATACATCAACTTTACGTAAAATGAAATGCAAGTAGTTCATCCAGCATTATTCAAAATATAAAAAGAATATAGGGTAGTCAGCCGCATAAATTTTTTGTTTTTATTATTTTAGTATACTTTATAACTTGGTATCATAACTTTAAGGTATTGAGAGTATATTCCCAATAGGGTGCCCAACTTTCCTAAGACTAATACTATTTGTTTTCTAGTCCAGCTCCTCACGCGAACGACTAGACCAAACCTAGACAAGATTCCTCTCGTTCGGTGGTGCTCCGGCGTTGACTCGGGCTTGCCTTGCCGACGTTCGTGATGCTGTCGGACGGGTGTTAACCTATGCTCCTTCAGCTTATGGGTTGCTTTGCTTGGGTTTGATAGTGGTCGATGGTGATCTGTTTCGGCGCATCTTTGTGACTTGGGGGTTGTCAGCATTGTTTTTTCAGGGACGACGAGGGTGGCAAGGTTTTGGGTTTAGACTCAGGCGGTGGTGTGGGCTTCATCTATGGAATTTCAGTTGGCATATTGGGATGCGAAGATCTTTGTCTGGTTTTGGATCCAGATTTGGCTGCTTCGAGTTTCGTCGCTTGTTCTCTAGGTTGTGGCGACGCAGTGGTTGTGGTGTTCCTTGAAGCGGGCGGCGGTGGCACACTCGCGGCGAGTTGCCTAGGATGCTGTTGGGCCTAGGGTTGCTCCTTTAGGCCCGTTGGGTTACTAATTAGTTGTTTTTTTTTTATATTTCTAATAATTTCCTACTTGTATTGGGATTTACGCTTGTTAGTTTTAGTAAGTGTCAATGAGTCTTGGTTACTTTGCCTATTTACTATGTTATGGTGTTAACTTAGTTTATAGACTTGCTTTTTTAAGTAAGTAAGAACTGTTAAATGAGTTGACCTAGTCTATATAACGTTGTGTCACCACCACAAACTTTTTGTCTACCCCATGTCGGTAGCAGAATGATACGTAATGGCCAATTCTGACTTGAGTTTAATGATATATCAATGGTCTACCAATGACATTTCTTTCTCCCAGTTATCCTTAACTTCATTAGAACGAGAAATAGTTGAAATTATGAACGGTTGCTCACATAGACAATTAAAAAGTAGATCTAACTATAGAAAGTTTTCAGAATATCGCATTAAAATCTATATCGTTCGAAGCTCTCATTTGCTTTCATGGGATAATTTAGTTAAAAATAATAAAATATAGTGAAATTAGAATAAAAGTAAAGTTAATTAAGAAGAAAAAAGGAAAGGATAAATAGTAAAAAGGTGAGGGTCGAAAAGGTTGGTAGGAAGTGGTGACCGGTGGAATAATGAATGGTGTT
This sequence comes from Rosa rugosa, assembly GCF_958449725.1. Classification (NCBI taxonomy): domain Eukaryota; kingdom Viridiplantae; phylum Streptophyta; class Magnoliopsida; order Rosales; family Rosaceae; genus Rosa; species Rosa rugosa. Next base: position 12,198,526 of record NC_084826.1, on the reverse strand, counting down.
TACAGACAAACAGTGTAGAGTACAACAGACTTTTCACGCTGCTCATAAGAAACCACAACGCTAAATTACAAAAATGCATAGAACGGACGACGATGGCCCCTATCCATCCATCTCTCTCACCATCACCTTTTGCAGATTGTACCAAGTACCCAAAGCCGAGGATTCCGGATTCTTACTTTACCTTTTACTTTACCCTCAAAATTATACATGTTAGTGATGTACTACAACCCCAACCTGTCCACGTGCCCACCCTATAGCAACAAAAAACCCATAATTGTTATGCATTGCCGGAGATCTGAATAATTGGATTAGGGTTCGATCGTCTCTTTAGAATGGGGATATTAAAAGAAGAAGTGCTCTTAAATTGTCCTAAAAGATGACATTCACAGTTACGTAGCCTGTTACCATATGTTGAACAAAAGTTGCGGCTTACTTTTCCTTTTGGTATAATCTCTTTAGGACCCCATTAAAGTCTTTACTTCATTACGAATAAGGTTAGGCAAACCACTGAGCATTATACCCAATCCGGGAATCAGAAAAAGGGGCACCAAACTACCATGGAAGCTCAGCGCTTCAGCACCTCAAAAGAGGCGCTGTAAAAGAATAGGATCTTTTGCCAAACTAGGCAAAAACTACATGAAGTTCTCCCATACCATTAGCTTAAGTTGCTTCAAAGTTTCATAAGCTTTACATCGTGAAAGAATAAATTTCATTAATCCTACCCGGGGAGTCGACATCCTGTAAAAGTATTACCGTGGTTAAATCCTACCCGGTACTGGTTTCTTCAGCTCCTGCAATAGAAATGGGGTGTTTTGTTGGTGAACGATGGTGAAAAGTGGCGCTGGAGAAATGATGTGTTGGGAAAATGAAGTGGAGGGATCGGAGCTGATGATTCTGTTGTTGAAGAAGGGAATCCTGATGATGCTGCCGCAGAGAAGAGTGGCACTGGAGTTGCTCCATCATTAAGGCCTTGCATTTGCCATGCCCAGTTAGGGAAGGAGTTAGCATCCATACTCTTCTCCATTGCTCTTTCCTGAGAGTAGCAAAGACATTGTTATCATCAAAATTGTACAGGAAATTGCAGTTCTTAAGAGTTTGGTGTTAAAGAGGTTATAAATCTTCTCTGCACCAAAGAATGCAATTAAAAGGGGTAGGTACCCTAAGTTAATGTGTATTTCTTAACAATAGAAATAGATGCAAGACCAAATAGTAGATCCTCACACACGTTTTAGCATTCAATTTAAGTGCATATCCACGTCAAATCAAAATATTGCACAGGTCAGCATGAAATAATTAAGGTAGAAATGCAAGGTTTTACCAATTAGTTAAAAAAACAGTTAGAACTGAAAATAAATTACCATATGGATGGGAAAGAAGTTGGAGGTCATGCTGCTCATTAGAGGAGGCTCTGTAGTTGCCACCATTGAGCCATGAGGCAGTTGAGTCCTCATAGTTGCTGGAAGTCCTGGAACAGAATTCTCATTCTGTAGAGAGAACAACAATGTTCTGAAGTGAGTAGCTTAATTACTCAAGTTGTGAGGTGAAATATATATGTACGTAATAAAGTTGAATTGAGCTGGGTGGAGTTTATAATTGATCCGATCATTACCCTTGCTGTCATGTGAACAGGAATGTCATTGCAGCCTAGCTGAAAAGGAAAGCTGCTCAAGTTGATGTTCTCATTTGGACAGTCAGAAGCCAAGGGGGGAGCAATTCCCAAGTTTAGATCAAGACTATCATCGATCCCTGTACCAAAAGGGTTATGAATACATGACATAGCAATATCAACAAAAGACAAAGTTTGTGTTCTGCTCAATTGATCTGATAGACTTCATACAAAGATCATAATTGATTCTCTGATAACAATAGTACCTGCATTGTTGGCCTCAGCCATTATTATCTCCCCATCATATAAGCTTGGATTAAAGTTGGTGACCGCTTCCCTTCCATGGCATTTGATGGCAGCCTGGTCATATGCTCTGATTTTAAAAGGACAACACTACACAGACTTATAAATGGCATCCCATGGTTCATAAGATCTCAAAGTTTAAGCATCAAATAAAATAGTGCCTAATTATTAACGTAAAGACCTTGCAGCTTCAATCTCGCTATCAAATAGGCCAAGGTATATATACCTGCAGGCAAGCCATACTCAATGAAAACCAATTTCTGAATTTATCCAAAAACTTTACAAAACCAATTAAGTCCCAAATGTTCATTAATTAGGTCGCAACTGAATACAATTTCTTTATTCCCTTGTTCTCTTATCACAAATGATTACTAAAAGCCACACTCAAAATTTAGACACAATCTTAATGCATAAACCGAAAAAGCAAAAGAAAACACGAAAAGGGTTGCTCACTTCTTGCCCAGCAACTGGCCCATACGAGCTTCCCAGCGGCCACATTTGTGCAACGTGACTCCCCTGTATTTCGAGCTTCCTCTGGCGAATCCGGTGCTCTGGCGACGCAGGATATGCACAAACTCTTCCTTTGTAAATTTACTCATCTGCATTACAAATTTACCATCAAAACTAAACCCAGAAAACAATATGATCATAACAATCCCCGTAAAAAGCTCAGCTCCATAGCGCACACACAAAATACACTCACTAACCTGCTTAATATCCTCATCATAATCACTAACATTGAAATTAATATCAGCCTCAATTCCACGGAACTTTATCGCAGCTCGATCATAAGCTCTGAGAGATCAAACCACCAAATACCCAAAATTTACATTCCCAATCAAACAGTAAAAAGTCATTAAACGCTAGCTAGAAATAACATTGACACTCGAAAAATCAGAATCTGAGTTCTCACCTAGCTGCAGAATGCGCAGTGTCAAATCCACCTGGAGAAATTTAATCAACAATTAATTAAACAAATCAAAAAATTAAGCAAAAGAACAAAAAGTGAAGATTATGGGGCTAAATTCTGCTTTACCCAAGTACACCTGCTTCCCGTTATCCCTACACAGTAAAAAAAAGCAAAAAAGGGTAAAAAATCTGAGAGCACAAATCTAGGTTCCTTGCCAAATAAAGTACGAGAGAGGCTCACCAAATATGCGATTCCCATCTCCCGGTCCTCCGATAAAACGTGACGCCGCGATACTGCGAGCTCCGGGACCTCGGTCCCCGGCGGCTCTTCTTGACCTTCTCCGGGAGAGGCACGATCCTCTGCTCCACGAGCGGCGGAGGAGGAGGAGCACAGTAACGCTGCGGTGCTCCGCCGGAGGAGAGCCCCAGCCACTGCTTGGTCGTCGAAGACCGTGGGGGCTGGGGTTGAGGAGGGAAGAGCTGGATGGTGCGGCCGTCGAAGTAGTTATGATGATCGGCGTCGTCGTCGTCGTCGTAAGGGGGGGCGGCGACGTCGTTTTGGAGGTCGAGGAAGTTGAGGGTGGCGGAGGAGGAGGAGTCGTTGGAGGAGGAGTTGAAGCTGCTCGCGGCGGAGGTCTCCATTTCGGGAGTGTAGAAGTTGAGGTTGAGATCTAGCATTGCGTTTGTTTTACGTGAGTGAGTAGTGAGTGAATTGGGAGGAATGGGAATGGGGATTTTGGGAGAATTAGTAAGTAGTGCTAGTAGTTGTGGCCGTGAAGAAAATGAGGAGTCATATATGGCGGTTGAAGAAGAAGAAGGGGTGGGGGGGCCGGCGTGGCGTGAGAGAGAATCAGAGGCCGGCTGGGAGTTTTTCATGCACAGGAAATGAGCAGAGATAGAGATATTAATAAAAAGTGTTTAAGCTTGGCGATGGGGGAAAGAACAAGAGGGGCCTCCCTAGTACTATTCCTAATCTTTCTTCTTTAGTTTATTTTGGCGCGTGTACGTTTTGCTTATTCTAGCCTTCTACAGTCACACCATGCCTAGACACTGTTTTTTACTTCATTATTAGTTTGTTACATAATTTTTGCTGCATTAATGGTTTTCTTTTTGACTGAAATATTGCGTTTATTGCACTCTATCTTATTTCACTTATTTTCAAACATTGTGTATAAAAGAGAATACATCCCTTTCATATTAAAAAAAAAATACATCGATGAAAATAATACGATACAAAGATTTGAATTTGACTAAATTTGTTATACGATATCATATGAATTAAATTAAGATTTGCATTATAATGTTGTTGTTCTGCATTGTATGGGTAGCTCGAAATAATCTACCACACTATGGTAATCAATGAATCCAAGCTTGAATTAGTTTTTTTTCTTCTACAGATTAATACTAAATTAGCATTAAGCAAGTAATATATGAGATTTGAGAAAAACATCTAGGCATTTGTAATCGATTGTGATATATAAGATATGATATGTATTGGTCTCTATAGTATGACAGATATTGAATATTCAATTATACATTAATTAAAATCTATGATCTGCCACATATTTAACATGAAAGAATGCCAGGATTACCCTAAGCAAAATTGCAGATTGCAATGGCATCCGGCCTCCTACTATATGAGAGAAATTAACAAGTAAATGCTGTATTTTCCCTTGGGATAAAAATGAAAAAGTTTTTTTTTTTTTCTTCTATTATTGGGTATTATGGTGGGTTGAGGGAGTGATTGGTTGAGTGAAAGGTGGGGATGTGTAAATAATGTCACATCTCAAATATAGACATAGGACTCAATTCTATAAACGTGACTGTGTGACTAGACCTTTCATATTGCCCCCTATTCCCCTACCCCTTTATTTGGCTGACAACTACATATCTATCTAGGCCCCTAGCCATTCATATCATAGATCTAGGATCCTAGACTACTTGCTTTATGACTTATTTAGTGGGGGGACTTGGGGAGCATAGAAATGACCATATTAATGAATGTTGTTGAACCAACTGATGGCACATTTACCCCTTTAAGCTAAATTCAGAAGAGGGTGTTCTGCTTTTTCCTTTTTCTTTTCCCTAGCTTTTGATGTTACTTGTGAAATGACAAGATGAGGAGAAACTTTCATATTTATTCAATGTACCCATGTGAAAAGGACAGAGTAACGTCTTCTTTTTTTTTTTTGTTCTTATCAAGAGAAATATTTTTATTTCAAGAAGGAATAATTTCACAAGTGAGGTCACTCAATTATCATTCATTCTATACAGTAGTAGCTCAATTTTCAAATATATCAATTTAGTCACTCAACTATTACTCTGTCAATTACTTTAGTTACCCAATGAACATTTTATCTCACTTTAATCACTTCTCATAATCATTCTAATACAGATTTCTCAATTTTTCACAATTAGTTGGACGAAAATATCATTAATATTGTGGCAAATAATATTTTTTTAATGAAAAAAATTAACGAAGTGGCTAAAGTGAATAACATAGTTAAAGTTGAGTGACCAAAGTGATATATTTAAAATGTGAGTGACCAAAATGTCGACAAAGTTGGGTGATCATTTATGATATCTCCCTTTAGTGTACATAAATGAAACAAATCTTCAATAAAAAAATAACACAATCTTCAACAAATCTTCAATATCTATCTAGACGCGCATATATTAAAGATTAGCTTCATCATACGAGTTATATTTTGGGTAAGATTGCGCCCAAACAATCTATTTAGTGAGATTTTATATTTTGATTTTCGATTATTTGTTTGTACTTTTAGTAAATTTCGCCTAATTTTTTGGAAAGTCTTCATAGTACAAAAGTGAATACGTGTAGCCTCATGAACATTTTGGATTGAAATTGGTTTGTAAAGTCAATATTATGTTGGTAAGATGTAGCATGTTGATTATTTAAAATAACAGACATTATGGAGTTCATGTATTTAAATTTCACTAGCATGATGAAATAGGTGGGGTGGGGTGGGGTGGATGTATAAACTATCGTTTCACTAAAAACAGAAATGTCCAAATCATGTCAAAGTATAAACTACCATATTTTGGTCTGATATGTACCAACCAATGTATGCAATTTACAGAGCTCGCATGGAATTGGAAGTCGAGTACTCAATATCGCTAGAGGCCAAAGTAGAAGGACCCAGTCCATCAAGGCCCAGTAATAACTATGTACTATAACTGTAGCAACCCAGATTTCTCATCGTTCATCGTTTATATACCAACAAAGAAGAGAGACAATAGTTATAGTGCATTAAATTCCATCTCCCAATTGATGTTCGATATTTCTCTGTTTCTTTTCAGGACAGGTCCTTTATTTGTCGAATTGCATTTAGTTCTTACTAGAAGTTTGGTGGATTATATAATACAAAACAGTCCAAATAGAATGCGTAGTCGAAGTGTACAAAGTTTTAAACAAGGAAAGGTACCAAGGCTGAGGTTACGCTTCTCGACACTATCGACTATCGTATTAACTATGTTTCATTTCTTTAAGGTAATTGACTGAATAGAATTTTGGGTTGATAGTGATTTGTTTGTTTGTTTTTTTTTTTAGAGATAGGTTGATAGTGATTTTGAGGCCACAATTGTAAAGTTGGGTTATAAATGGTGTTATAATTTGGAGCCTTTGGGTCCAATGGCAATGTTGGGCACACGGATCCGTTCAAGATTCGACCTTCAAGTCGAACATTGCTTTTCCAGTCCCCATGATCTGCTCCAATTGCTCAAGACAATCATATCTAATCATTTATGGGTGATTTCTAATGAACTGTGAAGATAATGAAATACTCAGGGAAGGATCAACCGATCAACACCGGGAGGGAGGGAAAGTACTTTTACGAACTTTTGCTACAAAATCAAAAAGCAACAAATGCGATCGAGTAACATATGCAAGTTTTAACAATGAAGAGAAAATCAGGGTTGAGGCCTTCAGGGTGTTCTTTTGAGGGGAAAACACCAAACATTCTCCTCCGTTGTGTAGGAAAGTGCTGCTCCTGTGCTGATTGTTTTGAGTATATTGGCATAAGATCACACAGCAAAGAACTTGTACGCTTATATCCAAAAAAGAAAAAGAAAAAAAGAACTTGTATAGTACGAATTCTAACAAACACATGACATTGTTAGATACTGTAGACATACACGAACAGTTCAGTTTGATTGCCATTGGTCAATACCCCAAAAACATGATTGCATTCAATAACCCCAAAGATAGTAAAACCATACAAATGAGTACTGACAGACTAATCAGACAGAAAAACACACAAAACATAGATGGAAATATAAATATATTTAAAGAAATCTCAAAATTATGCCGTATTGCAAACCAAAGTCGCTAGCATTGTCATCAAAGTAAATGGACAAACTGACCAGACAAACACTAGTAGGAAAATGCATCAGAAACTTCTCTCTCATTATACTAATTTTTCTGCAACATCTCATCCATGACTGGAACTAACAAAATGACACAGATAAGTACCACAACAAAAAAGTCTAACATAACCAACGTCTTAGATTTTTATAGCAGAAAACTAAATTACTGGGAGACACCAAGCCACTTTTGGAAGACATCGAACTCTGTGTAATCACTGTCGGAGATCATAGTTTGGTACCAGGCCTTTCCAGCAGCCTTGATCGTAGTAGCTTCCTCCTGGATTGAATAAAATGAAAACCACATTAATAAAAGTTCTACTATGAAAGAAAACGTACTATCATACAAATATAACAAATAATACTATTTCAACCACTGTATAACCTTCAAATCTAAATAAAAAGACGCGCACATAAAAATAACAATAACAGACATTCTGAATTCTTCACCTACCAAAACAACAGTAAGGTATATGGTCTACAAGTAATCTGTATCACAATGAGATCCTGACAAGTTATTTCAACTCCTACCCAGGAATTGCCATTAATTTGTTATACAAGTTACTGTAGCTTGGCATCGAGTAAAACCACAACAATCTAGACTATTACTGGTCCAGGAATTGCCTTTCATTGTATAATATAATACAAGTTACTATAGTTTTGGCATTGAAGTAAAACGACAACAATCTAGAGCACCCCTGGTAATCTGGATACTTTCCATGAATTGCCCTTCATTGTACAAGTTACTATAGCTCTGGCATCAGAGTAAAATGACAACAATCTAGAGTACCCCTGATAATCTAATTTCAACAAAACAGCCTACTTGTTTTAGCAGCTAAGGGCAATGTTATACACATACTGATTCATTCATCTCACACAAGCAGCTTAGATAGACACACTCAAGACATTTATTCATATTTCTAAGACAATGGTTCTCGAATTAAAAATTGACATATGGCCGGTATATGAATATAAGTGAGTTGCTCAACTGATTACCTTTTCACAAATACCATATGAAATATAAGTAGACTGTCAAAAAACAACCGGATTAAACATATTAACATATTATATGAAATGTAACAATAACATACAGACACAAATTGTTCATCACTTGGTAATTATAATACATATATATAGGTTAAACAATCTCTTTCAATATTGGCCAAGCCAAAACGGAACAATCACAACCACCACCTAACTTAAAACAATTAATCATAAACCAAAACATAAAACGAAAAACAGGTGAGACAAATTACCTTGGTAACCTTCCTCTTCTTTTCGAGCTTCTCGTTCTTAGACTTGAGGCGTTGTTCCTCTGCCAAAAGAGCCATCCTCTTTGCGGTCTTGGCGTACGGGTTCAACCTAAGCATGGTGTTGAGGTTCTTCAATGGGTTCTTCTTCAATGGCGCCCTCTTGACATCCTTCTTAATAGGCCTAACAACAGACTGCACCTCGTCGGAGTTGATGATCCTAGCAAGGTCAGCATTCACCATCTTAGCCCTAGGCAACACATACCCCTTCTTCTTCTCAGACGCCTTGTCGAACGACCCATAGATAGAGTCGAGCTTCTCAAAAGCCGACTTGGTCCAGATGACGAACCGGCCAAGATGCCCACCAGGTGCCAGCTTCAGCAAATTGAGCCTCTCCACATTGATGATATCAACACCTGGAATGTTCCTAAACGACTTCACAAGCTTAGCCCCCTCGCTGCCGTACACAATCAGAGGACCCTTGCGGTTGATGTAGCGGCGGTTCCTCATCTTCCCCTTCCCCGGCCGAATCGAATGGCTGTCCTTAGCCTTCTCGGCATCGGCATAAGCTCCAATCTGCTGCAGCACCTTGATAGCTCCAGAAGTCTTCTCCACGCTCTCGGCAGAGTCACTGATGACCAAGGGCAATTCGGGAACAGTCTCGATTTTGTGACCCCTAGCCATGACCAGAGACGGCACCGACGACGCGGCAATGGCCGAGACCATAGCGTACCTCTTCTGGTTCACGTTGATCTTGCGGTGCCACCGGCGCCAGATCTTGGTCGGAGCGAACATCCTTCCGCCGCGGCACATGTTCCCGAAGGCTCCCTGCCCGGCGCGGTGGGTGCCGCCGCCGGGAACGCGGGGGATACGGGAGACGGCGCGGCCGGTACCCCAGGACTCGGCGGAGGTCTGGTGGCCGGCCTTCTTGGAGACGGCGTAGGCCTGGCGGCTGTTCTTGGAGATGTTGGAGTGGACGAAGGTGACGATATCGGGTCGGATAGAGGCCTTCATGACGTCAGGGAGAGGGGCGGTCTGGGATTGGTCGGTGGCCATGTCGCCTTCCAAGGCTTGGACGGTGACGAGGGGGCGGACAGCTGCGACGGCGGCCATTTTGAATGTGTGGGGAGTGAAGCGAGAGGCGAAGGAATGCGACTGTTAGGGTTTAGAGGCAAAATGGGAGGCTTCGTTCAATTTATACCGAAAATGTTTTAAGGGCTAGGGTTTACGGGTGCGAAGCCCAATTTATTTTATTTTAGCAGAAATGTTATTTTTTTTTTTTGATAATGTAACACAATAAATAATACATTCTATAATAAGATTAAGGGGTAGATTTTTTTCTAAAATGTAATTCATGAAAGCAATTAGCGATTATGATAGTTTAGAATGACATCCCTTAAATTCTTTAGCTTGATTTCTTCTAAATGTTTTTTTCCTTTCAAAAAAAAAAAGAATGACATCCCTTAATCTCTTATCATTTTGAGAGCAGTTACAAACTAACTCTGACTTTCACCATAAGTTAGAGCACGATTTACAAATACATGAACTACACTATTAGGTTCACACTGAGTATGAAGCAACCTAAACTCTGAATGTTTATCCAACTTATACTATAATTTTACAATTAATTTTCCATATAGACCATGCATATATAAATTAAAGAGTAGATGCTAATTCTCAAAAAATTAATGGTAATTAAATCCATTAGTTTTGGGATAAAATTACTCTCTATTTTTGTCTGAAAATAACAAACACTTACACATGGGTTTAGGTCTTACTCACCAAGTTCTATATATTGATCTCCATTTAGCCCATAGCAACAACAAAAAGAAATGTGTGGGCAATATATATATATTTTTTCTTTTTCTAGAAGACTTGGACAATTGCTTGAATATATTGTAATCCAATTATACTCCAAATTCTTTCATAGATGAAATATGCATGTAGTTCTCAATTCATCTCAAACCACTTTTGAAGTTCTACCACTACCTTTTAAGTTTTAACTAAAACAATTGTATCTATGTACTTACTGAGTAATATTTGATATAGTGGTAATGCGTTTTTTTTTTTTTGAAACGAGTGGTAATGCGTTTTTCTCCAAGAAAATATTGAAGCATTGCTTGATATTTGGACAAGGGCAGTTGGAGGTGGGGTTTGGCCATTTGGGGATGAAAATCAAAATAGGATTAAATACTTGTTACTCCTCAAACTTTGCCCTCAAAAACAGTTTAGTCCATCGCCTTTTAAATTAAACTGGATAGTCCTTATTCTTTGCAAATCTCACACAACAGGTCCTCAACAGACCTAAATTGACTATTATGCCCTCATTCATCTTTTTTTTTCAATTTTTTTTTTAATTTTTCTCTCTTTTTTTCAACAGGTCCTCAACACTTCCTTTTTCTATATTATTTTTCTCTTTTTTTTTTGTTTTTTTGTTTTACTCTCTCTTTCTCTCTTTCTCTCTCTCGCTCACCAACGGTGACCCGCCTCTTCTTCCTCTTCTCTTCCACAACGATGGCCCCGCCCCATTCTCCGATGGGCCACTCCACCCAAAACAACGCTGCACTTCTCTCCAACCTCGGCATCGGACCCCACTCCACCCAAAACGAGATCGAGACTCCACGCCGGCGACATCAACGTTCTTCTGCAACCCGACTCTCTCCAAACGCCATCTCTCTCTCTCTATCATCCTTCTCAACCCGACGCCTCCAATTCTGATCGACAAGGCCCAGCCTCGATTCAGGACCTGAAGACTATTTTGGTGACCGGCAACAGAGGAAGAGGATCCATATCGCTCGACCCAGGACCTCCGACAACAGACCTCTGGTGCTCGACCCAGGACCTCAGGCGCTCGACCTCCGGTGCTCGACCCAGCTCTCCGGCGCTCGACTCAGGCCAGTGGTAGAGGAGAATGATAAACCGGGTGCCTAGAGCTTTTCTCTGGGTGCCCAAAGCAATTATTTTCTTTCTTCTTCTTTTCTCTTTTTGGGTAAAATGGGATCGGAGCTGGGTGGAGATGGTGGAATTGGTCTCTGAGGTTTGGTTGAGTTGGGCAGAGTGGTGTGACGAGTCAAACTCACAAGGAACTGGAGAGGGAGTTGTCGGAGAGTCAAGGTTATGGGTACAGTTGTGGGCTGGGTTCTGGATCGGGCACCAAGTCGGGATCTTTGGCTTTAGGTTAGTGTTTGCTGTCTAGCTTTCTGTAGAGGTGATAATGTGATGGATTGATGTTGGTATAGCAATTGAAATTGGGATATTTTGTTTTTTGAATCATATGATGGCGGAGGAGTCACGGGAGTGGCGGCCGACAAGGGATTGGGAGTGGTGAGGGGAGTCGACGGGGCAAAGGATGGGGTTGGACTGAAAAGACATGGTGGTCTTCTCGCCGTTGTGGGAGTCGCGAAAGGGGCTTTGGACGTAGTAGATTGGGCGACAGGGGAATTGAGTTTGGGATGATGGTCTGCACTAACGGCGGAGTATGCCTACACCAACTCAGAGAGAGAGAGAGAGAGAGAGAATAAATAAAAAGAGAGAAAAATAAAAAAAAAAGATGAATGAGGGCATAATAGTCAATTTAGGTCTGTTGAGGACCTATTGTGTGAGATTTGCAAAGAATAAGGACTATCCAGTTTAATTTAAAAGGCGAGGGACTAAACTGTTTTTCATGGCAAAGTTTGAGGAGTAACAAGTATTTAATCCATCAAAATAAGCCTTGTACCCTTTATTCATCTCAAGTTCTTTGGGTTTTATTTTTACTTTTGATTGCAAAGAATTCGGACTCTCGTAGTTACACTTGCTTGGGAAAATGCATGGTTTTCTAAAACAAATAGAAGACTACCCCAAAACAGATCTTACAAGATATACATAAACATCTAGAAGGCCTGAATAAGATCACGATATTAATAATCACTCATAGAGGCCACCAGACAATCAGAACCTCCCAGAGCTTGAAAATCATTTGAAATTTTTTTCTTCCATTCAGCACCATCTAATACTCTCCTGGTTGTGGCAGCAGAACTATAGCCCTAAGATCAGATTCGGCCTGCTGTTCTAGAACCACCATACTTTTTCTCCAGGACCATACCTAATAATAAGAGAATTACAAGCTTAATGTCACCACTGTTAAGAGAGCGAGTTAGTGTATGATACAAGAAATGGAGAACACATACCAGTCAGCAACTGTATACACTAATAAGTTCAAAATGAAAGATCGTTATTCCGGTAACTGGGAATATTTCCTGCAGCTACTGTTTTCATATTGGCATCATTTGAAGCCAGGACCTTCCTCTGAACAAAACAATACAACTAACCAGTCAATGATAAAGCACATCACAAGCTGATATAAGAATGCAAGTATGGTGAAGCCAAATAAGTGATCCCTCATTGGTTATCCACTTCAAGTTCTTACGATAATACAGACAGTCCTTCAGTAAACAAAAGTCAGGTGTGTAGTTTTTGTGAGAAAGCTACATACCAAGGGGATTAGCTTGACCAGAATAAACATAGCCTAATGTGAAACGATACAAACATTCGCCTTTATATTCATAATGACAACTAATATCAATACTTACAATTGGTTCAAAATCTGGGCTAGACAAGTTGATGCTGAGGTTTCTCATCAACAACAAAACCTGCAGAAATAGCAAATATAAATACAGACATATCACATTTGACTATTCATAATAAGTTAATAACTATTAATCACAGGCACCTCTCTTTTTGCTACTTATTTTAAGAGGGATTGCACAATACAAGTACCTGCTCTACAAATATGTGTGTATTCTCTCTCTCTCTCTCTACACACACATATTTTTATTATTTATTTATTTAATTTTTTCAGGGAGGGGTGTTTATAAATTCACTCATTCCATCTTTGATTTGTTGAGACTATTTTGTCCACCTAACAACATACCGAAGCCCTTCAAGAGAAAAGGTACTCCTAGCTTGTTTAGAATAGCCTTGGCTAATTAACACATTAAGCCTCTTCAGGGGTAGTGCATATTCATGCTGAGTGTTGTGAAAACTCTGATTTCTGGACTTTGTTCACAGAAGCTTTTGGCCAAAAACTGCAAGAATATAGGGTCCTTTGCTCTCTCTATCTGGTGACAACTAAAATTTCTCTAGTAATGACAGATAGGCAACCTGCTTAGACAACTTCAGGCATCATAAATTACAGAACATATCATTGAAAATGATACATAATTCCATTAAACTCACAGTTTCAAAATTAATGGGATCCATTTCCTTGAGTTTCTGAGCATGGCCTTGGGTGTCCGGATCAAAAACACCTCCAATGAAGCTATAAACTTCGGCAAAATCAGGAATACCTGGAAAATAGTAATATACAATATGTACGTGAAAAGACAGTCGATCAGAACACCTCTGAAGTTGAAGCCGAAGAGAAAAATAGTGAGAAATCATGGTCTGAGAAGAGGCTTACCATGGCTGACAGGAGCTTGTGACCCTTGCTTTGGTATCTCGGAACTAGGTAGGGTTCTACTTGAGCTTGCGATACCACTAGGATCGCATGTACTAATTCTTGCTACCCCCTTTGATCCAATATCAGCTGAATCAGTAACGGCGTACCCCATAATAAGTTCTCAACAAAACTAATCTAAAGCAAGCATATTAATTAAAAGAAACACAAAAGAGTAAGTAACATGCCTTCCGTTCCTTGACGATTAATAAATTCTTCGTGTGACAACACAATTTGGTCTGATCCAGCATTTAAGAAAATCGAAGCTTCATCCCAAGGACAATAGCCAGGTGCAATGGCATTCATGGAAGAAGGATAAGCAAGTGATGCTTGCAAGGGAATTAAAACTGCCAATCCCATTGAACAAGTAAGGATGAAAACAGATAAATTTTAAGCTCTAGAAAAATATAACACCACTATATTTAACACTGGACAACCATTTTTGGAGGCTTTTTGCGGGTAAGGATGAGAAGCCTTGCGCTTTGGCCGAGGAGGAGGCACATGTGCTGTTGTCCCATTCTTTTGAACTTTCAAGAAGTACTTCTGCGCATGACTTCGAATCTGCGAAACCACAATTCTTAAGAAAACCATAGGCCCCTAAATTCAAACAAATTCGAACCCAAAAGGCAGAATCCCCTGCTTCAAACCTGAATAACCGTTTTAGAACCCACAAAATCTTCAATTTTCTTCCAGTCACGATCAAACCTGAAAAGAACTCACAAGAATTAAAAATCTACTGGTTTCAAATCTTCCATGTTGTGTTATAAGCCAAAAGATTCCCATCACATCACTAGTAGCTAAATTTAAAAATTGCCACATTCCAGATGAAAAACAGAGAAAATTAACCAAGACAAAGCTATCAAACAGCAACTAAACCTGAAAGAATTCACAAGAGTTCAAAATCTACTGGTTTTAAATTTTTCAATCTTCTCTCATAAGCCACATACTTCCCATCACATAACTCTAGTCAGAATTCTCACAGATAATCATCACTAGCTAGTAGCTAAAGTACAAAATGACAAATTCCACATGAAAAAACAGAGAAAATAAACCAAAAAAAAACAAAAACATAAAACAGCAATACTATATCAAAACGACCTATCATACAAATTCAAGCACAAGAGCAATAGAACTAAGCAAGAAAAAGAAGAAGAAGAAGAAGGAGGAGGTAACTGACAGTTGAAGAGCTTCAAGGAACTTGTCGTGCTCTTCCTCGGTCCAGCTCTCTCTGGACTTGGTGATGGTGTAAGGCTTCCGGACCTTCTTACCGGAGGCGTCGGAGGACATGGGTTGGGGATTGGACGAGGAGGGATTGATCATGTGAGATGGGAAGCAAAGCAAACCAAAGACTGAAACAAAGAAACGACAACGAGGGTGTGGCGCGCTGCCCTCTCTTGCGTTTATGTGAGGGAGCTTCAAACTGAATTTGAGGCCGTCATTTATTTTGACCCCACCAGTCAACTCTTTGACTACGCCGATTTAATCGTTTCACTGTTGTATCCCCGTACTCGTCAGAGGATGTACCGACTGTGGGCAATGCGGACAAATCATGGAGTGTTCATCTCTAGTATCACAGCAGGTTTTGAGACGAGCTTTTTCTGATCAATCAAGAAAAAGAAACAGCGTTTTTTGATGATGACATGTAATAATTGATGATGAAGTCTTGAACGAGGGTTGAGGATCTATTGATTTGTCCTCTCAACCCAAAGTAAATTCGTATTATTGTATACTCTGAGGGTGCCACGTGTTCATAAATGTACCGACAAAAAAACCATCATCAAAGTAAAGCCACATGAATTAATAAGATCATCCTAGACCACATACGTGTGGTAATTTAAGACTGAGTGATAATTTCTCATTATGTCAGTACAAATAAGTATTCAGAAATTACACATATTTTAGGTAATGTTTTTGCACTATAAAAATGTGAGCAATCTTTTATTTTTTTTTTGAAAAAGCAAGCAATCTTTTATATTGTTTGAAAATTATGCAAAATGTCTAAATTTATAGTTCATTTCTCATTTTTAGTACAAAATCATAAATATAGTTGTGAATAATATGTGTACCAAGTATTATATATGGTCCAAATTCCATCAGTTTTGGTCTCGGCTAATCTTGAAAAGACATCAATGTCTTCCCATACAAGTGTTCATTAAAAACTATGCAAGTAATATTTGAGGAGCTATTAATCAAAAGTATATTGCAAATTAGTAACAATAGGAGTGATGCGTATATCGTTTATCAATTTATTCACATCTTAATTTATTCACAGTCGTCAGAGGATGTACCGACTGTGGGCAATGCGGACAAATCATGGAGTGTTCATCTCTAGTATCACTGCAGGTTTTGAGACTAGCTTTTTCTGATCAATCAAGAAAAAGAAACAGCGTTTTTTGATGATGACATGTAATAATTGATGATGAAGTCTTGAACGAGGGTTGAGGATCTATTGATTTGTCCTCTCAACCCAAAGTAAATTCATATTATTGTATACTCTGAGGGTGCCACGTGTTCATAAATGTACCGACAAAAAAACCATCATCAAAGTAAAGCCACATGAATTAATAAGATCATCCTAGACCACATACGTGTGGTAATTTAAGACTGAGTGATAATTTCTCATTATGTCAGTACAAATAAGTATTCAGAAATTACACATATTTTAGGTAATTTTTTTGCACTATAAAAATGAGAGCAATTTTTTTTTTTTTTGAAAAAGCAAGCAATCTTTTATATTGTTTGAAAATTATGCAAAATGTCTAAATTTATAGTTCATTTCTCATTTTTAGTACAAAATCATAAGGGAAAATTTCACAAACAGTACACCAAGTAAAGGCCACTAATAATTCTTATACACAAAGTTTCAAACCAAACATTTCGGTACACGAAATCTGAAACTCGACCCACTATCAGTACACGACGTCAATTTTTGACACCAAAATGTCCATTATGCCCTCCGTTCTTTTTTTTTTTAATAAATTTTTTTTTTCTGTTATTATTATTTTTCCTTCCTTTTTATCTCTTTCTTCTTCCTTCTTCCGGCGAAAACTCTCCGGCGACCACCATCTCCTCCACCTTCCAAATCCACACCCATCAAACTCAATCCCACTTCTAATTCCACCAAAACCCATTCCACTTCATTCGAACAAGTCTCATCAATCTCTCTCCTTCTTTCCACTCACTCACCAAAAACTGTATTCAAGAACCCACTGCTGCCCACTGCCTTTACAAAAAGGCCATCACATGAAAACCAGCCCCTAGTAAAACCTCCATTGATAACCACCACCACTGTCACTATAAAACCCAACCTCCTCATAAACCCATTTCTCCATTCTCACCAAAAACGCAAATCCCAATTCTCTCTTAAACCCCCAAAGCTTCCATCTTTACACTCAGTTCCAATCTTTGATCACAAAGTTTCAATCTTTAGACCTCCATGGACACCAAGATTGGCTCCCTCGACGTTTGCAAGGCCGACAACCTCGACGTCGGTTGTTTACCAAACAGCGCCGCTTGCACCGTCCAAAACTCGGTCCCCTCCACCACGTTCAACTCCGCCGACGCCACCCTCGGCCGCCACCTGGCACGCCGCCTCGTCCAAATCGGCATCACCGACGTCTTCACAGTCCCCGGCGACTTCAACTTGACCCTTCTCGACCACCTCATCGCCGAGCCCGGGCTCACCAACTTGACCCCTTGAGCTGATAGAAGGCTTCTACCTGCAGCAGTGAGCAGTAAGAAAGCGAGTGCCAGCTCTTTCTTGCAGATCTTGTTAAATTTCAGAAAAAAAAAACGAAGGAAAAAAAATAATAACAGAAAAAAAAAATTATTAAAAAAAAAAAAAGAACGGAGGGTATAATGGACATTTTGGTGTCAAAAATTGACGTCGTGTACTGATAGTGGGTCGAGTTTCAGATTTCGTGTACCGAAATGTTTGGTTTGAAACTTTGTGTATAAGAATTATTAGTGGCCTTTACTTGGTGTACTGTTTGCGAAATTTTCCCAAATCATAAATATAGTTGTGAATAATATGTGTACCAAGTATTATATATGGTCCAAATTCCATCAGTTTTGGTCTCGGCTAATCTTGAAAAGACATCAATGTCTTCCCATACAAGTGTTCATTAAATACTATGCAAGTAATATTTGAGGAGCTATTAATGAAAAGTATATTGCAAATTAGTAACAATAGGAGTGATGCGTTTATCAATTTATTCACATCTTAATGTTGTGGGGTCATTAAAAACTACACAAGTAATATTTTGAGGAATTATTATTGGAAAGTATATTGCAAATTAGTAACAATACGAGTGATATGTATAACGTTTATCAATTTATTCACATATTAATGTTGTGTGGTCAACCACCACAAGTGGTCGAGTTACTAAGAGCCTCCAGTTGTGATACCCTCACACTTATGTTCAAATCCCGCCGATGCTGATTGAAGATAAATCTCAATATATTATTGGTGGCCAGGAGGGAAAAAGCGTTCTAACATGACCCCTGAGGTCTCGACATGGATTAATGTTTAGGTGTAGAAAGCCTTTGAGGATACTGTGTGATGTCGATTAACAAAAAATGTTGTGCAGTCCTTACGGGCTATCGTATAGTGCATTTAGACCCAAAAACTTGATCAAAATTGAAAATTGCTACTGAAATGTTCCCCAATTCTCATCGCCGAAGCCCAAATTCTCAACCTCTCGTAGTCTCTGAAATCCCTCACTCTCTTCAAACTCGTTCCCAAATTGATGCCTCCAAATTGTCATGGATTCAACAATTACAGGTGGCAAGTAGAATAAGTTGTTAAGTAACCAAAAATTGGCAAAAAGTCAGTTCGGTTCTACTACGGTTTCATAAATTTTTAACCTCAACACCAAACTGATTATAGGGCATACGTTTCGGTTTCAATTCCTCAGTACTTTTACCATTTCCGAACCGATCCCAGTCAGTCCATTTTTGATTCATACACTTGAAAATTGCCCAGCCGGGGAAACGGATATCATTAATTCATTAAACGCGACTTGATGCTGATCCATCAGATGATCATGGGGTGCAATGCAGGCATCACGCACCCACAGTTCCCCCCGCGCCGCCGATGAATTACGAACTAATCGCGGAAGGGTCCCACCACAGATTGCGATGCTACGTGTAGCTCCCTGGTGTCCACTGGTACGAGTGCAGGAGGCCCACCAGTCACCACCCGAATCGTGTCGAGTTGTACGTTTGGTTGCTCACAAAAGCTGAGCTGGCAACTCACATGGCCATCCAATGGCTGTGAAACGCTGGTCCACAACCTTGTGGTGCAAATTGGCCTAACTGGGCTTCACCTTTTTACCTAAAAAAGGATCTGCTGACACGTGCGGAAAGACCCCGCTCGGTGAGTTTTACCTAAAGCCCAGCCTGCCGAAGATGAGCAGGCAACAGTGGGATGGTTTAGGTGAACCAGGTCATGTAGCCCCGCTTCTCATGTTTCATCACATGGGCTCTCAAGCCCACATCATTAAGTCTTTCCGCTATGAGTAGCTAACAATTCTTTTTTGGGAAAAATTCACCAACGGTGTCTGGACACTTAGGGGACTTTCAGAATGATACCCGAACTTACAATGTTATCAATATGATACCTGGACTCAATTTTTCTTATCAATATAGTACCTCCATCCAATCTCCGTTATGAAACCGTTAACTATGATCATGTGCCTCGCACGTGAGGAAAAAAATAAGGGTAAAAAAGACTTTTTCGTATGCCTTCAACCTTAAACGAGATCAAACACTCCATTCACTCCAAAAAAAAATTCTTCTTCATGCGTTAATTCTAGATTCCATGTGAGAAAAGAAAGAAAAAAAATATTTCAGAACCAATTCATATTCTTCAACCCAGATCAAATAAAAAGAACAAAAGTCATTCTAAAAAAAAAAGAACAAAGTCACCCAGATTATAGAAAGAGAGATGCCAATCTCTTCCCCATGGCTGCGCTGGTTGCTTTTCTCCGGACTCACATGTTGGGAAAATTTCAACCCATATAAAACTAGATCTTCAAAATGCAATTAGAAATCTAGCATTTTCACTATATGATTCATATAAGATCACTATAGAAACCAATACAATCGGAAACTAAAAATCAAAATATTCAAAATCTCAGCAGAAATCCACAAGGCCAACCTAGGTTTTCTAAGCCCAAATATTCACTTTAATCAAGAGAAATTGGTAGAGGAAGAAGACGAATTGGAAATGGTCTTCATGAATTTAGAGAAGAGAAATTCATGTTAGTAACACTTGAACCCAACAATTCTTCATCTTCATGTTCTTGAACCCAGCAAAAAAGCAAAAAAAGGAATCACAACAGTGTTGATTCATTCATGTTCTTGAACCCAGCAGAAAAAAAAAATCTAATCAATTGTTGAAGATGAAATTTTGGACTTGAGTTCTTGTTGATTAATTCAAGTATTGTTTGATAAGAAAAGAAACCCATAAACTCATACTCATACAAACCTTGAAACCAAGAACAAAGAACCCAGAAATTTGTCGCCGAAGATACACCAAACGTTCATGCAGGCTGGGAGTGAAGGTCGGCAGAGGCGGCGATGGCGGAGGGAGGTGTTCGAGCGGCGGAGGAGGAGGAGGAGGTTGCTCAGTGGCGGTGGAGCCAGTGGTCGCTGGTCGTGATTGAGGAGTAGCTCTTCTTGTGTCTGCTGTGATCCTCCGTGGCAGTAATCGCTTAAGGCGGCGCCGGTGTTCTTCAAGGCCATGACGTAGCCGAAATGGGCTGCTACTGAGATGGTTTGAAGCTTCATGATTCAAATCAGGGGAAGAAGAAGGAGAACCGCAAAAGAAGAAGAAAGAAAGGAGGCATAAAAAAAGAAAAATTGAATTTTGAAGATCTAGTTTCATATGGGTTGAAATTTTCCCAACATGTGGAGTCTGGAGAAAAGCAACCAGCGCAGCCATTGGAAGAGATTGGCATCTCTCTTTCTATAATCTGGGTTAATTTTTTTTTTTTTTTTTTAGAATGACTTTGTTTCTTTTTATTTGATCTGGGTTGAAGAATATGAATTGGTTCTGGAATTTTTATTTTTTTTCTTTTCTCACATGGAATCTAGAATTAACGCATGAAGAAGAATTTTTTTTGGAGTGAATGGAGTGTTTGATCTCGTTTAGGGTTGAAGGCATACAAAAAAGTCTTTTTTACCCTTATTTTTTTCCTCACGTGCGAGACACATGATCAAAGTTAACGGTTTCATAACGGAGATTGGACGGAGGTACTACATTGATAAGAAAAATTTAGTCCAGGTATCATATTGATAACATTGTAAGTTCGGGTATCATTCTGAAAGTCCCCTAAGTGTCCAGACACCGTTGGTGAATTTTTCCCTTCTTTTTTTGACTTTGTCAAGAGGAACTCAAAGGTTTCCTAGGCCTAAAATAAATCATTTCGGCGCATGTGAAAAGCTTCAACTGTGCATTTCAGCACAGTGCTTGACCACTTTGACAGCTTCGGGGTTTGAACCTAGGTTGGGGAGCACATCCAACTAGGCCACTTGCAGTGGTTAGAGCATCTTTAGCAATGCTAACCATTTTTTAATCAAATTTTAGCTAAAGTAGCTAAAAAGTTATTTTAGCTAGCCACTTTATAATTACGTCTGCATCAATGCTCTCTATTTTAGCTAGTTTTGAATTTATATTATTTTTTAAATGAAGATTAAATAGTTTAAATGTATTTATAAATTATATAAAATAACTTAAAAGGAATGTTTTAAATTATAGAGAGTCTCATCTCGCTCTCTATATTTAGGAGCGAGATAGCTAAAAGTCATAATAGAGAGCCACTTAGGAGTCTGGTGCAGCTGCTAAAATAGATAAAAAGCTAAACATGCAATAGCTAAGGAGCCAAAATAAAGAGTCTGCTAAAGATGCTCTTAGTAACTAACAATTCTTAAATTTTGATAATTCGTTTTGCCAACATGGTAATAAATTCATTTGATATCGTTTGGTTAGCGGAAATAATAATAATTATTATTTTTTAAAATTTCCATAAATTTTTGTTTCTACTACTTGAAAACTTACCAGGAAATTAATTTTCTAAGGAAATTTTAAGCAATGCAATTATATAATGAGAAATGAGTAATTAATGAAATGAAAGAGTGAGAAAGAATCCATTTCTTCCAATTCTTGTGTTTATAACTAAACAATACCTATAAGTTGTTGAACAAGATGGTCAATTGGTCATATGAGTATGTCTGCAGCAGGAGTATAGTGACACGTGTCAAAGGGAGAGACGGCATGAGAGAATTAGAGGCAGGCAATCTCCTAAGCGATAAGTTTGGGTATGTGAGAGAGAGAGAGAGCACCTGGAGATAAGCGAGATGCGAATCAGCAGATGGATATTCAAGCTCGACTGGGAAGCGTAGCTTCTCATCACTTTTTCTGGATCACTCCAAAACGCAAACCTTCATCTTCTTCTTCTTCTTCTTCTTCTCGTTCTTCGCCATTGAAACCTTTCTGCAACAAAAGAGGCTCCAAAGAACCCCAGCAAAACGGTGACAGTGGTAATGGTAATTAACATTTTCTTTCTACCTCATTGATGCTAGGACGAGCTTATGTTTTGCACGTGTTTTAATAATTCTGGATTTCCCAATTCTAAGGTTACAGCACTCACTTCATCATGCGTAGAGTGATCCACATATGGTTACAATTAAAGTAATTAGAGCTAGTAAGTTAGGGTGTGATCTAGAGAAACGAAGAATCTGTTAGTATGACATATCCTCTAGTGTAAGCAATACGTCATGGGTAGGTTAGAGAAATAGAGACATACAAAATCGTCTATGTTTATAATTATTTGCTTAAATTTGACAATTATCAATAATGTATCTGTACTTTTTCAAAGTTAGGTATGCGTCATATGAGCGGCATGTGATGAGTAAAGGAATTGGTGGAGTGAGAAATTTTGTTAGTGTGGGAGGCACCTGAGTATGTCGTGTTAAAAACACATTAGAAGGTCATACTCAAGTCCATAATTATTTTGTAGTAGTCTTTTGATCCAGTTTTTCTAGCACTTCCATTTTTTATTAGCGCTCCTTTGTTAGCAAGACATGGAGGTTCTAGTTAGTCACTAATTAGATTCTTTTTCACCATTTTTACTGGTTTAGTTATAAAGTTGAGAGGAGATTACCCTGAATCAAAAGGAGCACATTTCGCAAAGACTTAAGGTGGCTCTGCCACTGCATAGGTTTGTGTGAGACAGAGAACCTATACCATTGCCTAACCGGCCTTAGAATTATTGCTTAGTTTTGCCTGTTATATTAATTTGGAGTAATTTGTTAAATGTATTCCCCTCTTGCAAAACTATCACATAAATAGCATCTGGTTAATACTTTAACAGAGGACGTATATATTGTCAGCTGATGGTTAGGGTTGAGACCGAGCACATATACGACCTACTTGCCTTAATATTAGTGCTTAATTCGGCCTATTACTAATGTTGATATATCACCAAATTGAGTACTACCAGCTGCTGATCATAAACCTCACCATGGTTCAATGTTGATCCACATACTTGAGCAGGTGATAAATTCTCAACAGATTGGGACAAGGCCTGGTCAAACATCAAGAAGCAAAAGAAGAACAAGAAGAGCTTCTTCTCAAAATTCTCTCCAAACAAGTATGTGACCTGGGATCCCAGGCCTTCTGATTATCCACCATCTGAGGAAGTTGATCCCATCAAGAGGACAGAGAGGTCCAACCTTATGTTATGGACTAGCCCAAGGTTTACTCTAGCAGGAGCCATTGTAATTGTCACCTTCCTCTTGGTTTACACCATTATTGTACCATCAAGGTAATTAATTTCAGTACTACAAGAAAATAAGGCCTCATTTTTATGTAAATAACTAAACGTATGATGGTTTGTTGATGAGGAAACTGCTATTTGGGGAAGCAATTCTAAATGTGACTTGTTATGTAAGTAAGTCCAACTACTTGTTTATTTCTTCAGCTGTTGTTAATTTCTCTCAATCCCTAGCATCTATCTTTGACTTTGATATTTGTTAGGACTTAGGAAACAGATTGTCCCTGATATGTCCAATAACAGAATGATTATACTAACATCATACAATCGTCATTGGTATGCCCAATTAAGGGTAGCTGGATTTTTAGTGCACGACTTCCATTCAAATGCTGTTCAATGAAGCTCTATTCCTATTTCCTGGATAGCGTAACATATATATAGACCTCATTTGGTTTCCGGATTATACTCACTATAGGCTTGATAATGAGAGAAGAATTATTTTTCATTTTTTGTAACTATAAATTCGAGAGAAAGAATCCTACTGGATGGGAAAATATGCTCAAAACTTATCCGTCTTCTCGTTTTTGCTCTTCCCTTCCTGTGGGAAATTGATTTTGCCATTCCGCGAGTTAAATAGGGCTTAGTTTCTTTGGTAGTGGTGTAGTACTTATATTTTAGTTGAACAAGACATCGAATTATATGTAGAAGTTCTTTACATATAAAACTCTTGCTTGGATAACTCATGACCTGAAGGAATAGAGGTCAAGATTTCTGAAGATTGAATTTATTTTATTTACAGGGTCTGGTCAAAGTATGCATTTTTCTTTTTGTTCTTTCGTAATTGATTCTGGTGTTGAAATACAATCCTCTACTGTCCCCTCCTGTCTGCTCTTCATAGCCAAAAAACATACAAACTAACGAAGTACCAGACTTTAGAGGACTGCTCAATTGCATACAGCTATCAGCCAAACCAAACTATTTGTGATGCTAACAAGAATGATGAGAGAGTTAGCCATGAATGCACACGAGCATAAGCCATAGTGGTCAGCATAACAGCTTTCTTACTTGATAATTATGTCTATATGTTCTGCTTTTAAGTAGAAGCAGAGAAACCCATCAATAAGTTTGCCATTAAAATTTGAAGCCTATACAGACCTAGTCTCCACATCGCCCATGTTTGATCTCTATGCTTCTCCATTATTGGTGAACGTAGATGATTATAGTGATTTGATCCAATTCGGTTTCCACTTTTTTGTGTTCACTTCACCAGAAGAGGACATCTGTGATTTAATTGTCTGCTCTTTGCACCAGAAGAGCTTCTCAAGTCATTTTCTTAGGGGGACAGTGGAGACTCATTACCAGAGATGTTGATACAGCACTTATTATGTACAAGAATTTTGTTGAGCTCATTTGGTATAGGCCAAAGACTTTGACTGCTTAAGATTCAAGTCTTTTGTGCAGCAGCTGTCAGTACAGTTTTCCTAATCTTTCTAATCTTAATGTTGAGATAGTGTGAAGTGTAGAAAATAAAGCGCTTGCATAGAAGTTTGTAAGGTATTGCTGCTTCATCCGATGTCAATTGGTTTAGGGGGTGATGCTCTAGCTTCTTCATAGTATCAGTGTAGGTTAACCTTACGTATCTGGTCGAGTGGTAACATGTTTTTCAAGCCACCCAGTTTAGTTGTGAATGATTGGCTCGAGTCTTACCACATGCTTGGCTCGGTAATTTGGAATGCATCACCTTGTAAAATTAGATTCTATCTCTATTACTATCAATGAGAGCTTATATATAAAGGGATTGTAGAACTATTGTCAATTGATTTTAGATCGTGTGCTCTAACTTCTTCAAGAGTGGAAAAGATATTTTAAGCAGTGCGTTACCATAAATTTATCTTCTCTTGCAAATGCATGTCAGAATTGTGACGTGATTGAACACAATTAAGCTAATGCTCTGATTAACCCTGCTTAGATCATTGATAGTTTCGAACTGTGAATGATATGACTCCACTGCTTGACATCATATTGTGAGGATACATCACTAGTTTATTGAGAACTAAGCTTATATTGCAAAGAGTATTATCTGTTTAGGTGGACCCTTTGCACTGATTGACAAATTAAGTATGCAAATCCCTTCGAGGAAGCAACCTTTTCCCTGTTAATTCTTCTAAGCTTTGAAATTAAAATACTAAATGGAAGTGAACGTTAACATCAGAAAATAGTGCATTTTCCTCGTGCGTGCGTTTTGCACTCACTCTCTGCCTCCCCATCAACATTATAAAAGCTGTCTCATTCCACAAAAACAAAGCATAGGTTCAATTTTTTCTGTTCTTCAACTCGAAAATTCCAAAGCAATGGCTGTATCTATTGCAAAATCCAAGCCTTCAAACACAATCAAGCTCAGGCTTCCTCCAAAGAGAGGCAAGATCATAGCTAAAATAGCTACTGAGTTTACCAAGTTGGTGGTTCGATTAGCTTCAAAAGCTGGAAGACGACTGTGCCGCAACAGAAAGGTGGCAACAGAGGATTCAGCAAAGGCTTCAGAAGTGCATTGATGTCTTCTGCCTTTCAACTCCTGAAACCTAACCTTCTTCCATGTCTTAGCTAGCAGTGCTGCATCATATATGCAGTAGAGCAATAATTTCAGGACACCCTCCTGTTCAAATTGCATGAGAAGTTTTGTAATTACCAATCTGTTGGGGGTGTGCTTTGAAGTTGTGTATTTATCTATTCTTATCATAATAAACTTCTATCTTCTTACTCATTTCCATTTTATTACATTACGTTATTAAGGATGGATTTTCCTCCTTAGAAGATTATGTCCTGGTATTTCTGTATGGGTTTAGGATTTGAACCAAAAAGGCAAAAAGTAGTGCTAGTTATATACTCTAAGCAAATTCTAAATTCTGTAAAATATTATTTGGACCTAATATTATCTACATTAAGTAAATAACAAACTGATTAAACTTATTACAATAAATGGGAAATATATGAATTATCTACCTAGACACCTAATGAGCTTTGGTATGTCACTCATATGGTTAGGAATCCATTTTGATAAAGATAAATATCTAATTAGTTGATATGATAATTATAACATCTTTCAGAAATAACTCATTGGCTAGAATCAAGGATTCTTTTATGAGAAGACCTATCTAGCTTGTATATATAGGTGCTTGAAGTCCCTATTCACTGTGTGACAAAACATTCAGTCCTGCCCCATAGAGAGGAGTTAAACACATAGTTGAGTAGAAGATTTCTTGCGTGTGGCTGCTTGAAGTTTTAGAGCTCGGATTATTTGTGTTGAATAGCTGTGTTGTTGTTACTGCTTTTGAAGGAATGACTGTTGTGCATGAAGTAGGTGATGCATCTCCTCTTGTTGTATTCTAGTTCATATTGTATTGATCATTTGGTTGTGTTTATGCATTTTGTGAAACGATTTTGGTTTGCTCATTAAGTTAACAAATTCTTGACCATAACTGCATGCATTCGCCAATGAGATAACATTAGCCATCACATCATTTGGGCATGAAAATTTGGGAATCTTTACTCTCTTAGTATCGTTGGATCGCCCTTGATGAATGTCGATGTTGAGCTATAATGAGTCATGCTCAAACATGGAACCTCAGCAACATAGAAAACATGTATTGCAGTGCTACGTTTGAGCTTACCTTGTATACTTATTCTGTTTTTACATAAAAACTTATCGAACTTTTGACCTACCCTATTCCTAATCCGTTTCCGTAGATACCTTCACTAGCTTGTAAAGGATTCTTTGGCTAGAATCAGTGCTTCATTGGCTAGAATCAAGGATTCTTTTATGGGAAGACCTATCTAGCTTGTATATATAGGTGCTTGAAGTCCCTATTCACTGTGTGACAAAACATTCAGTCCTGCCCCATAGAGAGGAGTTAAACACATAGTTGAGTAGAAGATTTCTTGCGTGTGGCTGCTTGAAGTTTTGGAGCTCGGATTATTTGTGTTGAATAGCTGTGTTGCTGTTACTGCTTTTGAAGGAATGACTGTTGTGCATGAAGTAGGTGATGCATCTCCTCTTGTTGTATTCTAGTTCATATTGTATTGATCATTTGGTTGTGTTTATGCATTTTGTGAAACGATCTTGGTTTGCTCATTAAGTTAACAAATTCTTGACCATAACTGCATGCATTCGCCAATGAGATAACATTAGCCGTCACATCATTTGGGCATGAAAATTTGGGAATCTTTACTCTCTTAGTATCGTTGGATCGCCCTTGATGAATGTCGATGTTGAGCTATAATGAGTCATGCTCAAACATGGAACCTCAGCAACATAGAAAACATGTATTGCAGTGCTCCGTTTGAGATTACCTTGTATACTTATTCTGTTTTTACATAAAAACTTATCGAACTTTTGACCTACCCTATTCCTAATCCGTTTCCGTAGATACCTTCACTTGGAATTTTGGGCTAACCTCTTGGTACCTTGTGATTCAGGGCACGAAAATGGCAGATCATCTTATCTTCTTGAGATCTTTCATTCCTTAATTTCTTTTCCCTAACCTAAATTCTATCCGGTAGCAAAAGACCTTATCTGCTTTCTATTAGAGCAAGTGCACCCGTAGTCAAGAAAATGCAAAGTCGAGAAGTCAAGAATTCGACCAGTCAAGCTACTATTCACTGCCATTAGACATAGGTTTACACCCGTTGTTTTTCTTGCCCGGTCAACACTGTTCACGTAATTCACTGTTCACGTAGTTCACCATTGGATTTAGCTGAGCACATTACTGTTCATATATTACGGTTTACTGTTACTGTCGCATTTACTGTTCACTATTCATAGTACTGTTCACATTGGGATCAAAATCACTTAAGAAGCCAACCCAGCGCTGCCAAGTGTCCTGCCTCTTTGCTTTTCTTCCTGACGTCACCCACGTTCCTCACAATATCAAGCTGGCAGCTCCATGACTTTGGGCAAGAAAAAAGTCACAGACTTGCCCTTTTTTTTGACCTCAGTCATGCAAAGCCAAGCTTTGCCCAGTCAAGCTTGGGCCGGTGGAAAGTTGTTTTCTGCAAAGCCCGGTCACCACGTCAAGATTCCTCCTTTTTGCCCGGGCAATCCACCACCGGTGGACTTGCTCTTAGAAGGAAGAAGCAAAGACTTCATACATATCAGTGATGCTAATTCAATTCCTACTAGACAATGATAAGACACCTTATGAAAATTGTTGCCTTTAGGAGATGCACTTCATTATAATACGGTTAATACCTGGACAAATTTGGTGTATTTTGTCTTCGCTTTACTTTTTTATTTTCTCAACCAATTTAAGTAATATCTCCGTACAGCAGTGCAATCATATCTGATCGAGCACTGTCTCGATAATTCGATATCCACTCGTGCAAGCATCTGTGACCAAAAGGCAGAGCAACGTTCTTCAGTTGAAGCGACAGTCCCCTCATTATGTTGTCGATCTATCTATCCCAACCATAAGAAAATAAAGCAGCACTATTCATAGTCAAATACTTATACATAATCATTTAGCTTTAGAACCAGCACTGGAGATAGGGATATTTTCAGCCACCAATGATTGTCCTGCTCGGTTGGTACTTTTACCATTCTAATCCCTCTGCCCGACAGTTAAAAAGACTATCTAGTTAACACTATCTGGTTCAATATTTTTCTCCATGGCAGATTTAAGAATTTTTATTCTTGCAGTGAGAAGTAGAAGTCTTCAGATCAACCAGTTTTGCATTCCAAAGTGCTCATATCTTGGTTTCTTTGAGACAATTAATCTAACATGTTTGTCCCACACTTTAAAGGTGGAAAAAAAAAAAAAAACATACGGACCTTTATGTAGTCTGACGCAAAAACAAAAAATTGAAGTGTGAGTGGCATCCTTCAGGAACATTACAGCATGAACGTGTAAATTGATCCTCAGTGATCATAGATGGAATCCAGACCCTTTCTTGGGTCTTTTTGTGTGCTTATTTTTGCTCCGACTTATAATCATAGTTTTGTTACACCACAGTATGCGTGTGAGATCAAAAGAGTAATGGATTTCATATCATTTTCGGGCGTCGATATAAGGATTGAATATGAACCAATAAATTTTTAATTGAGAATGGTACTATATTTTTCCAAGTTCATGCATCTAACAAAGCTGACTCTCTGTTTGTTACATAATTTCCTTCTTCTAGATGAGCTTGCCCAAAAAAGAGGCTCGTAGACTTTGAAACACACTGTTGCTCATAGATTGGTTAAGTTTGACTTTTGCCAGAGTTCCTTGCGAGACTTGGAAAGCTTAATTATGCACTCCCGTGGTGTACGTTTGTTGCTTCTGCTGATGTTAGTAGTTTTATAGTTTTTGCAAGCTTGGCTTCCCCACCCAAATACCTCCAAGGGAACACCAAAACAGTGAGAGATAAGTTTTGGTTCCCTCGGAACTTTTTTTTCTCATATTATTAGGCAGGTTTATTTTGGATTTATATATCCATTCGTGGTGGCCGGTGGGTTAGGTATCACGTCTTCATGTTGGTCACCTTATAAGGGTATTGCAGCCGACAGAAAATGCTGCATCTAGTCTTTTGTAGTAGCTGGGGAACCAGAGTGATAAAGTAATCTGGGGTTCACATCCAAAATTAATTGGCAATGGATGGAGTGACCCAAACCTTTATAAACCCATAAGCAAGGTCCCATTTTTCCGATGTATATATTCTCAACACGCCCCCGCACGTGTGGCGAATTTTTAAGCCATACACGTGGATAACTTTGGGTGACGTGGAGCCCGTGTGGCCGCAAGACATGCACACGTGGGTAACCCGCTCTGATACCATGAAAGAAAGCTTGAGAAAATAGAGAGAGAAAGCTAAAATTCACATGAAAAAATGAGCCGAGCTACTTCATTACAAGCTGGTAGGGGGTTTATATAGTACCAGCTGAGATCAGCTATGATAAAGTAATCTGGGGTTCACATCCAAAACCAATTGGTAATGGATGGAGTGGCCCAAACCCTTATAAACCCATAGGCAATGTCCCATTTTTCCCATGTGGGATGTATATATTCTCAACACAGAGAACTAGTACCATGAGATTTGCCCTTTGATCTGTTTCTGTTTCTTGACGAAAATGTTAAAAGGGTCGAAACTCCAATCGGGAATCAAGAATGATATTCTACTGGGTCAACACACCTCCATTTATATGGTAACAATAATGAAATTGTCATACTAAGAGGGAAGGCCAAGATAGAAGAGCTGTGCTAGGGCAATGCCAGTCCTGGTGTAGCGTTTACGAAATAGAAAGGGAGGTCATATTGAGATTTGTCACTTCAGTTCAAGGTCGAAAACCCATATGTCCAACATTTATAACATAATTCATACCATGTCTAACAACCCCATTCTCAAGGGCGGACTGGATGGTGAAGCTGTAAGATTCACTACCCAAGACCATATCCACCATATAAGAAAGATCAGTATCATGCATCTGGAAGAACAAGACCAGGTACACTAGCATAAACCAATAGAAGACACATTTCTAGCGAATGCATTCTAATATGCTCAAGTTACAAAACAATGATTTTTGTAAGAGGAAATCCACCACTGAAAATAGATACAAGATGCAGAAGCACCTAAGATCCATGAGGATAGTAGGTAATCGATGGGGAGGAGCTATGATTTAAGGGCTACAAGTGTACAGAAAATAATATGGAGTCCACACTCGGGAAGTATGCAGACTTTGGGCTGCCTCTCTTTGGCTTAAGCACTAGTGCCTGGCTCTTGAATTGTTACCTTTGATAGGCTTGCTTCCAACTCGTTTAACTCATTTATGTCCAAGTCGTCGTCATCAACATCGTCATCGATGTTGGTAGCTTTGGCATCGCCATCAGCTGTTGCTGAGCTATTTGGCCCACCTCCATTAGCATTGTTACTAACCTGAAGATAAACAACAGAATATAAGAGTACAACAATTAACAAATAGTCCATCCAATTCAGTTCTAGTTACACATTACCATGTCTAAGGAACAATGTAAATAGTAATTGAATTAAATTAACCTGAATCTCTCATTTAATCTTTTGGCAATGATGCGGAGTGTAGAACAGTTGATTTAAAGCTTCTAACTAGATTCAAGCTTAGGCATAGGAACTATTAGTGATTTAGTTCCATGTCATAACACTACACCCAGTGCAATAGCATAAAGAGCGAGAGTTTTGAGAAAGCAAGTTCAGTGGGTAACAAATGATAAGTCAGAACTAACCTTCTTTTCAGCAACTTCAGATTCTTTATCTCTTTGATACTTCTCAGATGCCTCAGCATCATCCACAAATAAGGTTGAATCTGACAAAAACAGTTCACGACCACTGCGATGGAATGAAAAGTATAACATTGTTAGCAACTATCCATAGTAGCCAAATAGAATTCCCTCCATTTTGAAAGAAGATTGTTCACGTTAAATCCATTTTCTCTTTATCTAACATCTTCTTCCCGGAGGGGAAAGAGGTTTGAGATAGAGAGGGGAAACACCTCATACGGTCATTCTTAGCCCGCTCTGCCATTTTTGAAGCCAAGCCAGCATCTCTTTCTGCTATCTTTTTCTTCTTCCATTGCATGAACAACTCAGGAGTCATTGGAGTTGAAGTTTTCAACTTAGCACGCTAAAACCAAAAAACAGCACATTTGGTTAGTTACACATTATGGATGAAGGAATGAAAACAAGGATAAAGTGAAAGGCATTCAGACCAGACATTCAAACTGGAATATAAAACTTGATGGAAAGGCTTGTTTGAATAACCTGATCTTCAATCTCCTCCTCAATAGGTATCTTTTCAGTCTCTTCCTCCAATAGAGCTTTCATCTGAGACTTCAGAACATATCCTGGAGGAAGAGCATGCCTGTAATGGCAATCTTTACCACCATTGGGGCAGACCCAAAACCAACCATATTGTTTTTTCTCCACTGCTTCCAAAAAGTATTTACAAACCTGTACACATCCGAAAGCAAGCGAATGAGATGTTTGGAAGCTCATCAATGGTTTGAAGATCCTTATGCCAATAAGCATGTAGAAAGTTGGAAACTAGAACACAGATTAGGGACAATTAGGAGAAAAAAACTTACAATATCAGTTGGTTTGTTTATATTGTACTCTTTTCTCTTTGACTCCACAACTTTCTCCAAAGTTTCTTGATCCCATTCCTCCATTGTTTCTAATAGATAATATATAACTCAGAACAACATAAACCATAAGGAAATCTAAAATGCCTAGAAATCAACAACGAATTGAAGTTTCTATATGGTACCATTTTGACGCTTATCACTGTAAAGATCAATCTTTTCTCCTTTCCTCTGAACATTCAAATCATGTGAGAACTTGCATTTGAAACCTTTAGCACACTGCCCCGCTTTATAAAACTCGCATAATATAGACTTAGGATCAACACCTAAACAAATAAGCATTTAGCACCACATCAAATCTAAGTCTCAACAACAAGATGTACACATAAAAATTTCAATGATTTCGGGTTCCAAAAGAATAAAAAACATTACTTACCAACTGGTACTTTTGGTTGACTGATAGCAACCTTAAACAACTCATTTAGTTCCTTGTCCTTTGCCTTCTCTTCCTCCTTCTTTTTCTGTTAATTATCACAATGTCATACACATAATTTCTCTCAGTATCTTGGTCAGAACTGAAACCCAACAGTAAGCATGCTGGCCAAATCTAACCACGAGGTCTTTTTGGTCCAGAGAGAAATGCACATGATAGCACAAGAGTCGGCCAATAACCAAAAATTAAATTAAAGAAAAAAATGAGTGTATCCTGATTACTAAATTTTCTACCATCTACTGTGTCATTCTCTCCTTTTGCAGGCAATCCTATATGGCTATATCATCCTCTTCTCTATCTATCCAGTTTCCTAATACTTCTACTATCTAAAGTCCAAAATCCTAAGGCCACAACCCACCTTTGTTTTCCTACATCAATACGAAGGCCCCTTCATCTCATTCATCTATAGTCACTCTATTGGTACCTTGAAGTCTCCTCCCATCTCACCTCTGTCAGGTACCCCCCCCCAAAACTCAGTCTCCTTGGAACCATTTTTCATTTCCTTCCATGCAAACCTCACTTTTATGCAAAACATATCTGCTCCATACCTTTCATACTAGGCAATAGGCATTCTTCCAGTTCCCACAGACACATATCTCAGGAACTAAATTAGCTAATCCCAATTCCACAAAGACCAGGAAAACTTGCCTCAGGCCTGTGTTGCGATTTGAGTATCAATATCATAGGTGTACCCCAAATTACAATAACTAGTTTCCATTTTCTGGAAAAATGGCGCGCGTATTGCTAATTTCAATCTCAAAACGTTTCGCGTTTCGGACGAAAACACGAAACGTTTCGATCGTGACGGAGATCATACCGCAAACGGAGTTAGAAATTAAAAACACAAATCCACCATTAAGCTAATTAACCAAGAAATTAAATATGAAGAAAAAAAAAAAAAAAAAAAAAAAAAAGATTGAAGGGGAAATGGAACCTTAGCAGCGGTTTTGGAGAGATCAGGCTTGGGCTGGACGGACTGCTTGAGAGTCTGGACGTACTTCTGGACATTCTTGCTCTTATTCTTGTTCTTGAGCCCGAAGGTCTTGTCCTCGACGATCTTCTGCTTCTTTGCCAAATCGGCCTTCGCTTGCTGCTTCGGCGGCATCGGTTATCGGCATCAAATGGCGCCCTTCCAATTTCCGATGATTCGGAAATTTCCCAGGTGATGATGATACTGATCTGAATGCTTATCTGGTTGGACGGGGGTGTCTTTGATTTAGACGGCACGGGGCTTACCAGAAGCTTCCGTTAGTTTCCCGATATGCCCCTGGGATTCTCCACGTGGCGGGGCTTTTGAGGGGGTGATGAGACTGCCCTTGTGTAAATTCTTCCCGCTTTCCACAGACTTGGCGCCACCTCAGACCCCAAAACATTGCGTTTTAGGTATAGACGTGACCAACTTGTATTTGGCACGAAAGAAAAAAAAATAAAACAAACTGATGTTGTTCTGGAGTGTAGGCTGTGTAGTAAAATGATTTGAATGATTTGATATGAGTTTGAATTCTGTTTTGAGGGCGAAGGAAGATGGTTGATCTGTTATCTTATGCTTATTAAGCATGTACTAGATTGCACACAAAAGAAGAGAGTAAACTTTATGCCCTCTGATCATTGCTTGAGAGCAATTGAATCTCTATTTTGAATTAAAAAGGTATCACACATAATAGTAGTGTTAAAAAAAAAAACCGGATAATACTTTTCTCGAAATCAATTTGAACATACTTGTCCAAACTTTATATCTTACTCTTTTTTATTAGGGAAAATCGTCTAAACGGTGTCTGAACTTTTCCAGACTATTAATTTTCATACCTATACTTCAAAAAATATCAAAATGGTACCTGAGTGTTTGAACCCGACCCAATTTCCGTACCTAGAAACAGTAAAATCGTTAACAGAGTTAACTTTTGAAGGATATTTTCGTCATTTTACTATTCATCATCTCCATCCTCTTCTTCTCCTCCACCGAAACCATCACCAGCACCTCTCTTGACCCGAATTCAAAGCTTTAATACCATTTCTCCCCACCTTTTCAAAGATGCTTTTTCAGTTTCCATACAACACTAAAAATCACCATGACCCAGAAACTAAACCACAATGCTCTCTCTGTCCAGAACAAGCAGAGAGAAATTCTGAAAAACTTGAAGCAAATTTTTTTTTTTTTTTTTCACAAAAACACAATTATCATCATTGGGGATCAATTCGCCATTCCCCATCAACAATGAATTTGATCTCATATCTACCCGGATACAACTTAAGGCTAACAGAGAAGATTCCTGTACTCGACCTCTCCATCTTTCTCTGGGTAGCCCAACCATCATATGATCCTGCTAAAAGCACTTCTGAGGCTGGATTGGTCCAAACTATTAAAGCAGTTCGAAGAAGCTGTAAGGCTCTACAGAGAAACGCGGATCTTGGCGCCGACGTCACCCAAGACCCGGAGCTCGACCCGGTCGTTGAGGGAGGCATCGCAGATTAAATAGGCGGCGTCGGCCTGAATGAGATTGGCGCGATCGACGGCGATGGTGGCGACGACCTGCCTGACGCTGTGGGCCTGCTGGAAGAAGCCGGGGACGGAGGCCTTGCCCAAAGGGATGCCGCGGTACATGACAGTGAACCTGGACTTGCCGTACTTGATTCCGACCTTGTTGGGGTTCTCGGTGGAGAAGAGCAGGCGAATGTTGAGGGAGAGAGAGGCGGAGGAGGCCGGGTTCGGGTCGGTGGTGGGATTGGGTGAGTTGATGCCCATGAAAAGTATGAATTTGGACTTACAATGAATTTTGAATATGAACAAGTTTTGTTTTTGTTTAGAAGCTTGTTTTTCCTGATGTGCAAGAGAGGTGCTGGTGATGGTTTCAGTGGAGGAGAAGAAGAGGATGGAGATGATGAATAGTAAAATGACGAAAATATCCTTCAAAAGTTAACTCTGTTAACGATTTTACTGTTGCTAGGTACGGAAATTGGGTCGGATTCAGACACTCAGGTACCATTTTGATATTTTTTTGAAGTATAGGTATGAAAATTAATAGTCTGAAAAAGTTCAGACACCGTTTGGACGATTTTCCCTTTTTATTATATAGTGTAATATAATCAATAAAAGTGTTTATTGTAACGATAATGGAATCACACTTTCTAATATGCAATCCACACTCAATTTTTTAGTTAAAATTCTTACAAAAAAACAAAATTTAAGATACTGAAAAATTGAACATAAATGAATTGTAAAATGAAGAGTGTATGAATTGTAAAATGAAGAGTGTAGGTTTCAATCATCTGTAGTAATGCATAACGAATCAACACTTACTTACTCATTTTTCAAAGACGTGTATCATAAAAATATTAACTTGTTACCAAAATCATCTATCAATATAACGTGTTTCAGTGACGTGCATCATAAAAATGTAACTTGTTACCAAAATGGTGTATCGATATGCAGCGATGATCACACAGTCACCTGACCAAAAATTTTATGGTCACTCACTCTTAGATTTAATTTCAAAAATTAAGATATTTTCATTATTTTCGTCTCAACATTTGGTGTTAAATTTAGGGGATTGAACATCACTGATACCATTAATGTAACGTTAAAAAGTGGTGGCCTCGACCAAGTTATTTCTAATCGAGTTATCGACGGCCAAAAATATGAAGTAAGATATTCCCTCACCCCCGGCCCAAGCTCCCAAAGCACTAGCATCGCATTTGAAAAACCGTTAAGAAATCTGACACAAAATACGCGCCTTTCAAATCCAATCCATAAAACCCCGTATTCCCCTCCAATCCCACCAGAAAATAATTCTAATTATTATTAAAAAAAGAAAAAGAAAAAAAGGATTCTCCAGTAGCCCAAGGAATGAGAGTGTTGGTCATCCTTGGCTACACTATCTCTTCAATCTCCACTCCCCCAAATCCCAATGGCAACCGCTCCACCAAACCCTACAAGCCCCCAATCCCCAAGCTCTCCCCTTCCAAATCCTCCCCTCCAATCTCCACCCTCCATTCCCGGCCGCCGCCTCTCTTCGCCGGCCGCTGGGACCCCCGCAACACCCACCTCTCCTACTTCGCCGACCTCGCCTCCAAGCTCGCCCGCGACGGCAAGCTCGACGACTTCGCCATGATCGCCGAGAGCGTCGTCCTCTCCGGCGTCAAGGCCTCGCAGTTCGCCGCCGCGCTCAAGGTCGACATGGTCGCCAGGGGCATTTCCGGGTTTTTGAAGGAGGGGAAGGTCAGGGGCGTCCTGGAGGTGTTGATCAAAGTCGACGAGCTTGGGGTTCGGCCGCTGGAGCTGTTTGATGGCTACGCTATGGAGTTGCTGGCAGGACATTGTCACCGCCTTTTGAAATTCAAGCAAGTTCAGGAACTTGTTGAGCTTATGGAGGTTCTTTCAGGTAATTTATCTGATAATTCCTTCACTAATTTGTTCATTTATTTTATTTTATATAATCTAGGTTCAGAGATTTCTAATTGCTGTAAAATTGTAAGCTGCATTCGTAAAATACATTCGGAAATGATTCGATAAACTTAAACAATTAAGAGTGATATGCAACTTCTTTTAGCTGTTTAAGCTGGCTTAGGGCTGTAGGAGATGTTTAATAATGTTAGTAAGTTGTTATCGGAATGGGGTGGGAAGAACATATCTTTAATGAGAATTTCAGTCTTGGGAGACTGTTTGCAATGGTAACAGATAATGCTTGGTTCAGGTTTGCATTTCCCAATCAAAGAACTGGTGGAGCCATCTGAAGTCATCAAAACATGTGTCGATAAACGTAGCCCGAAATTGGCCATAAGGTATAATTGATTGTTCTCTTATGAGTCTGACAGGGGATTTCTCTTCCTTGATCTGCATTGCTCAAACTCTTGTCGTATGTGAAGTTTTGACTTTTGACATGGATTTGTTGACCATGGTGTCAATTAATGTTGGATGACTTGAATCACAATGGATCTTTCCGTGGTAGTCATTATTTATGCTTTGGTTATCAAATTTTTGCAGGTATGCTTGTATTTTTCCACATGCGCATATCTTATTCTGTAACATTATGAATGAGTTTGGAAAGAGGAGGGCATTGGCGTCTGCTTTGACAGCATATGAAGCATCTAAGGCAAAATTGAGTGGTTCTAATATGTACATCTACCGCACAATAATTGACGTCTGTGGTGTCTGCAAAGACTACATGAAATCTAGGTACATTTATGAGGTAGAGCCCACCCTGAATTGTCTTAGTATTTGGAACTGTTCTTCTAGCTTGAATTTTGAATTAACATTATATTTCATCCTATGGTTCAGAACTGAGATCTTAAGTGGGTCAGAACTGAGTTCTTAAGTTTCTCTTCTCATAATTGAGTTCTGTTGGGGTGCTAATAGTAGATGACTAGATGGCAACTGTCACCCTATCTCTCAATAAATCTACCTACTTGTATGTAATGGTATTAGTTGTAACAATCCTTCTTTTCTTGGTCTTTTATTTCCTGGAAACTCTTGGTGTCTTGATAAGATTTGTGGATTTTGCTTTAGTTAAGAAATTAAAGGGAAAAGATATGAGAAAGGACAAAGACGGTGAAAGAGAACATGAAAGATATGCAGGAGAAAAATATATATTAAATTAAAATAAAATTGTTTTTGGTCTTATTTTGAATCTCGGCTCTCTGTAAACAATATACCAAACTTTACAAAGATGAGTTCTTAGATACTTTTATAGTTTTAATGCACTCATTCAGATTAAGAGTCAGGGCTTTCTTTACCCATGATCTTCTGCAGGACTTGCTCAAACAGAAGGTCATTCCGAATATATATGTTTTCAACAGTCTGATGAATGTGAACTCACATGATCTGAGCTACACATTTCATGTATACAAGAGTATGCAGGTAATGCTCGCTCTCTCTCTCTCTCTCTCTCTCTCTCTCTCTCTCATTTGTTTTCTTTTTTCAAGTTTAGTTATTACAATG
This sequence comes from Rosa rugosa, assembly GCF_958449725.1. NCBI lineage: Eukaryota > Viridiplantae > Streptophyta > Magnoliopsida > Rosales > Rosaceae > Rosa > Rosa rugosa. Next base: position 12,159,310 of record NC_084826.1, on the reverse strand, counting down.
TTAATATCATTGTTTCATTATGTCTTCTCACACCAAATTTTTGTAGTAACATCAAATGTACAGACAAAACCTTCCCTCTGGGATCACTAAGTAGATAGTTGAGATTATGTTTTGCAACATTTGTGAAATTAGTTGTGATTCATGATTGACCTGTCAATCTGTTATGAATGAAGCTACAATCATCTAAATTTGTTTGTTTTCTATATCCAGAATCTTGGTGTCAAAGCAGATTTGGCATGTTACAATATTCTTTTGAAGGCATGCTGTCTCGCTGGAAGAGTTGATCTGGCACAAGATATTTATAGGGAATTACAGCATTTGGAATCGACAGGAGTGTTGAAATTGGATGTCTTCACTTACAGCACTATTGTAAAGGTACATACATCTGCTTACGTGTTGTTATATTTTGGCTCTTGCATAGCAAGTACATAGTCATACGGGTACCTTTTTGTTTAAGTTGGTACTTAGTAGCAATGGATATTCATACAGTGGACCATTTCACCGTCTCCATAACTAGTGAACAATTTTCCAGGTCTTTTCAGATGCAAAAATGTGGCACATGGCTTTAAATGTCAAAGAAGATATGCTAGCAGCAGGTGTTATGCCAAATACAATTACATGGTCATCATTGATCAGTGCCTGTGCAAATGCAGGTCTTGTGGATAAGGCAATTCAATTGTTTGAAGAGATGCTCTTGGCCGGCTGTGAACCTAATTCACAGTGCTTTAACATCCTTCTGCATGCTTGTGTTGAGGCTTGCCAGTATGACAGGGCTTTTCGCCTTTTCCATTCTTTTAAGAGTAATAAGGTCCAGGAGACTTTTGGCAAAAACTACAAAGGTAGTGCAGGAAGCAGTTCAACTGGACCGTACTTGTGCACTTTCGAATACTAATATGTCTAACCATACCTCTAATTATACTTCTATCTAACTTTGCTGAAGGGCTTTCTTTTAAACCCACAACTACAACATACAATACTTTGATGAAGGCCTGTGGGTCTGACTACTACCATGCAAGAGCACTGATGGATGAGATGAAAACAGTAGGTCTTTTTCCTAATCAAATAACATGGTCGATTTTGGCTGATATATGTGGAAGCTCGGGGAATGTTGAGGGTGCCTTGCAGGTAACACACAAATGGTTGAGGATTTGTTATTATTATTATTTTTGCCCCAAGTGTTTTTTCACTCATTGTCACTTTATGTATTCTTGGGGAGGATATAAGTTCACTGATAAAAATTTATTTCAGTGCAGATCTTGAAAAGTATGCGTGTAGCTGGGATCCAACCTGATGTTGTTGCCTATACAACAGCCATCAAGGTTTAAAAGCTTTATAATCAGACTACCTCAGGTTATCTATTATCCGCCGTTCTCTTTTCACCTAGATTTGATGTATCATGTCCTTGGCTTCACAGATCTGCGTGGAAAGTGAAAATTTGGACTTAGCATTGTCACTGTTTGCAGAAATGAAAAAATATCAGATACACCCAAATTTGGTAAGTGCTACGAATTGATGGTTCTAATTTTAAGTCATATATCCTTTATCCTTATATTCTCTTTTTCTCAAACATAATATTTTTGCAGTCTGCATATGGTTCTGCGTAAAAACTTTAATGTATATATAAACAAAATTATGGCTATTCCAATAAATAATCTGGGTATGGTGATAGCCATTCTAGATCAGTTCAACAAGTATTATCCCAATGGCTTTTTCAGGTGACATATAATACACTTTTAAGGGCTCGTAGCAGATATGGTTCTGTAAGTGAAGTACAACAATGCCTGGCTATATATCAGGACATGCGGAAAGCAGGGTATATCATCTTGAATTTCAATTCCAAATGAATATATTCATATTACTAATTTGGCATTTTACTTTGCAGTTACAAGCCCAATGATTATTACCTTGAGCAACTAATTGAGGAATGGTGTGAAGGAGTTATACAAGACAGCAGCCCGAAACAAGGTGAGTTCAGTTACTGGGACAAAGCTGGCATTGGGAGACCTGGAAGTGTGCTTCTTGAAAAAGTTGCAGAACACTTACAACAGCATATTGCTGACACTTTAGCAGTTGACCTTCAAGGACTTACAAAGGTATGCTTGTACAAAATTGATTTTTCAAAGCAAAGTTACTACATTCAATTGTTAAAATGAATGATTATATTATATATGTTTAAAGAATAGCTAGCCAGTCTGGTTAACATGTCATTATTCAATTGTGTTTATGTTCAACCTTTTAAAGGGTTCATCTCTTTGTTCTTGTGCTGAATGCTTTCAAATTTGCTGCAATAATGCTAACAGGTTGAAGCTCGGATAGTTGTTCTTGCAGTTCTGCGAATGATCAAAGAGAACTATACCTTAGGTATGAACATAATGCTTCACAAGGGTATTGCATTTCAAATGCCTATATTTAATTTGAGAAGCCATTTATTCATTTAGATCACCAAGATAAGGTAAGAGTAAGACTTAAGCAAGTGAGATAAAGAACTTAGAATGCGGAACCTTTCCTTTGAAGTTTCTAAATTTCGTTGATGTTAGAATTTAATTATGGTCGCAGGAGATTCGGTAAAAGATGACATGTTGATCATGGTAGGAGTCCATGATGAGGTTGATGGAGGCTCAACAGCTCACAATTTAGAGGTCATAGATGCAATAACCAAGCTTCTACAGGATGAATTGGGGCTCAAGGTTCTTTCAACAGTACCTAAAGTTGCACTTGATACTACAATAGTATCCGAGAACAATATAGATTCGGATCAAAATTTGGAAGAAAAGCCAGTAAGGAATGAATTACACTCGGAGTTGATTTATTCCACTAGAAGACCCGTGGTTCTGGAAAGGCTAAAGGTATCCAGGAAATCATTGCAACAATGGCTGCGAAAAAGAAGTTCCCTTAGGAGGTGATTAATTCAGATGTAAGAAATCAGAAATTTGTACATGCTATTTATAGAACAATAGTTACTCATCCAAACAAAGAAAAACGAAAAGAGAGAACAATAATTGCCTAACCTCATTTATAAACGAGGAGTGAGTAATGAACACACGAGACCAGAACTTGCCTTGTGTGCAACCCATCGAGTCTGTTGTACTGATCCATATCACATGTAAATTAAGTACGACGGCAATGTAATTTGCAAATGGAATGAGATTCATTTAGTTTCGTATGAGGTTTTTAGAAACTTGCTGATCTGGAAAACCAACCACAAGTTCTTCCAATCTCATCTGCAACCGAACTGGCAAAATCAAAAATGCTAGACAAAGCGCTAAGAGCAAAACACAGGACGATAAAAGTTTCCTCTGTACAACAGAACCAAATATTCCACATTGCCAACATAATCCCTGATAATGCAGGACCCTTACTATGAGGTTTTTAAAACACAAAGTTTGAGGTTCAAGACAATCACAGTATGACACCCATGAAAACACGAGATTTATGTGTTCACACGAATCTCTGCGAAGTTTCGTGCTACGTCACAGTTGTTTGCTACTGGTTTCACTATGAATAAAATATGGTTACATTTTACATTAGTTTGGCTAAACAGCAGCGGAGTAAAGTAAGAAGTGAATGGAATGTAGTCCTCCTATTTAATGGGGAGGGAGTCCCTCAAAGCATGGAATTGAAGCTCCTTAAAACGTAGGATTCACTGATTCAGCCCATATAAGACATCCAAAGCTCTCCGATTCGATGGCTAAGTTTCTTTGTAGTCCGACACAACCAAATCCTTGATATCGCCAACAAAATCTCTGATAACAAAAATAGAGAAAATAGTGTCCAGTAGTCTTGCTGCAAAAAGGATAAGGAAGAGTTGGTCTATGTCACACCCCAAATCCGAGACTAATATTATATTGAAATATGGTACCCGAATTCGTGATGTGGGTTGTTTCAAACAAAACTTCCTCAAAGAATAAATTAAAGTAAGAGAATTTGTAAATAAGTCTGAATAGTACTTTTATTAGGAATTGAAATTATTATTTTTACAATATTGAAGTTGAACAAAAATATATTACATTATTTCTCTTGAAATAGTAGTAGAAAATAAAACATTCATTTATTTAGAGAATCACCCCACTTTCCCCAAGCGTCTACTCGTTACCTGAAAACAAGAAGGTGTAGCATCATGAGCAACACAAGCCCAATAAGTACACAACTTACATTCTTATTTTAATGTGTCTTATAAGAAATCAAACTTGAACAACCAAGTTAAAATGTACCAAGAACCATTTAAGTTCATACGAATTCTTAAATATGTATATATATACACACAATACACACACATATATACAAATATATTCATTCGTGTGAATGGTTTATGAGACTGGTAATAAATCACTTAATCACACCTCCTTATTGAACCAACAAATATTGCAGCATTAATATGTGAAATAAACTTTAAGCAATACATGCTTGATTCTCTTTTCACTTAGCACCATAACATATTGATAATATATATCGCAGACAGATATTTGATCAAAATAATATAAGTACACTTTTCTTCTTAGTGAATTTTCGGATTAACTGGTAACAATTCATAAATCCACGTGCTAGGGTCCATAATACCAAAGCACGGGTAAGCCAGATTGACTGGTAACAAATCATAAATCCACGTACTAGGGTCCAACGTACTATACCCAAAGTACGGGTAAGCCGCAGCATACTAAGGACACTACCAAAGTATTTACCCTTCCTAAGAGTATAATAGTGCACTATCTGAAGGGACTAGGGCCCACAGCTTAACTCCTCATAACATCAAAACACCTTTACCAGTAATTCACTTAAGCACGGGGTAGTACTAATCACCCGGCTTCACAACTGTACTTCTCAAACATAATCAAATTCACAACATACAATCTTTATGAATTATAGATCATAATATATGTATATGTACTCACACATATAGATACATATACTTAGGAATAATCTCATATGAAAACATGTGTAACATAATTGTATATCACAAATAAGTAAATTCACTAGCAAACAACATAATTAAAAAGAAGCTTATACATAATTGAAATCAAGTAAAATAGGTAATAATAAAGCACAAGTATTAAATAAGTAACTATAAACAATTTAACAAAATTATATTATAGTTAGTATTTCAGTCCTTATGTCCAAATCCATTGAAGTTCATCAACCGTATTCATGTTTCTCCGATTAGAGTCATCAAACTTCAAAATGTGTTATGTTGTCCATCACAAGTCCGAATTAGTCAAATGAGTACACCATTTCTAAGGGTTTTTCACAAGGAATGCAATGGTATAAGTCATGTAATTCAGTTCGAAGTTACATAGTCCAGAAATGGTGAAGAACCATAACAGTGCAGAAACCAATATTTTTGATACTGCCCTTTGATGTTTAAGTCTTTATGTACGGTGTATTTTACCATTAATTCTCAAACTTTCCAGATCACAAGTAGAGGTCCTAAGATTCAAATTGATATAAAGTTTGTAGAAAACGGATAAGAAATGAGGGAGATATGAAATTTTGAAGTTGTGATGGCTGTATGAGATTTCCAGCGAGTTTAAAAGTTGAAAACTTTGATTAGCCATAACTTCTTCATTTCTTAACCTTTTTGAGTGATTCAAAAGCCTAAATTGAAGAACTTTTGATGAGGAATTTAATACTGTAATTAGTTTTGACAAAACAGAATTTGTTATATACGAAAATACGGGTTTGCAGCAAAGCAGATCCTTTTCCATTTTATCATTGATTATGCAATTTGATAAATTTTAAAGACAAAAGAATATAGGAATGTATTCATGTACTTACTTAAGGAACTCAGAAGGTCTTGTGATCAAACTTTGGACTTCTTTCACAAAAAGGGAACTTCTTAAGAGAAAAAGGGTGAAGGATTTGTGTGAGGAACTTCTAGTTGGGTTTTCTCTTCAACTAAGGGAGTTTTGATCAATTTTGCATTTGATCTTCAAGCTTGTAGGAGGTATGATCAGATCATATGCTTATATAGGCTAGAATTAAGCATAAAATAAGTAAGTGACTAATTATTGTAAGGTGAGTGACTAATCACTATTTAGGTTAAATGATTAAAAGGATAAGATAAAATTAAAAAAATAATAAAAGAAAGAAAGCATAAATCAGATCATAAATCCTCTTGCTAAATATATATATATATATATATATACACACACACACACACATCCATATGCACATTTACCCAATTAATAAGTAAAGAACTTTTAGTGCTTTCTTAAGGTAAAAATAGCAATAATTAGTACTAAAATAACATGCATCACAAAAATAACATAGATAATAATTTTGAGTTTGAAAACAAATATCGAGTGTACACAAGTAATACGAACTAACGTATTTTAGAAAGTTTACTAGAACTCTAAAAATTTACCTATATAACTTGTAAGTATAGTGACACGCTCAAAGTAGCACGCAATTTAACCCTGTAAAATGTCATCGTTAGTATATGGTAAATAGGGATCGTTCTATCCGGGGATTGAGGGTACACCTGTAATTGTGTAAACAAATAAAGAAATTAAACAATAAGAAGTATTATTTACAAAAATAAAACAAAGAACAGGAATATAAGTAAATACAAATAAATATAGCACAAACACAAAATCTAAATAAAAACTAATTCTAACACAAAACTAACTAGAAAAACACACATGAACTGAAACTAACATCCTAAAAACTTAAACAAAGTTCACAAGTTCTTTTAAGGTATTTTCAGGTTATATTTGAAATATTTACAAGTACGAAAAGCTAAAAACACAAATTTATATACAAGAACACATATCACGAAATCAAATAAAGGTTTTGGGGAGTTTTGGAATGAAAATTTTGGAAAACAAAAATAAAACAAAAAGTTGAAGATGAATGGAATCATGAACATAAAATTTTGGTAACAATTCATCCACTACAATTCAAGATCAATTTGTTACATGCATCCTTAATCCTTTACTAATACCATGAAAAGTTATCAACCAAGAAACAAAGTTAAAAGCAAACAATGTCTCTTATTTTACTTCCTTTTACACAATTGATCAAGCAAAGCACCTAACCAATATATTTTGAAAATAGGTTTCACACAATCAAAGCAATCATGCAAACTCAAGTTTCAAATCATTAAGTTCATGTGAAAGTTTGGTTAATAATTATGCAAATCCATGTACACAAAGCATGTCAATTCAATGCATAAACAATCTGATTTCGACTTATGTCCTAAGCCTTTACTACTCATTTGAATTAGGATTACAAAACATAAACCTAATTGCTAGCTCCAATTACATGCAATCACTCTATGTTTCGAACCAAAGAACCAAAAACATGTAAACGTTTTCTTTAAAACAAAATCAGATTATCTTTTCATATAGATGAAACACACAAAGATCAAGAACACATAAACTAATATTACTTTGAAAAGAGCATCAAAATTGTTCCAAAAATAAGATTATGAACTCATAATTTCAGTTTACAAAGAAAATAAAAACAGAATTCTCTATCTACAATTACACATAACCGTGAAGATATGATGATAATGGTGGAATGAACAACTCTTGATTACGTCCCAAAGATCCAAAGCAGCTCCAAGGTGGCGGCACAAGGTGGTGATCATAGCTAGGAGGGTGGATGGCACAGCTAAGCTCCTTGAAGATATGAAAACTGCTTATGGTAAGAAAATGGAGAGAGGAAGAAGATGGAAAAAGTTATGAAGCAAGGTGTTTTTTTCTTCTCACAAAATAGGGTATTTATAGAAATACATTGTAGTGTGGATGCAATGGTAAGAAGTCCATTATAATGGCTTCAATGATCATAGCTGCAGCTCCACATGGTTGCTGCAATTATGAGAGCTGCCATGCTTGTTGCTTCCCCATATACTTTATTCCACACAAGTCTTCATACCTATATTTACACACTCAAGTACTTATCTATACACTCAAGTACCTATTACAAGATATAGATATTTATACTATAATATATTTATACTATAACAGTCTAAATGTTTCTGTCCAAATGGTACTCAAGTTTGAAAACAAACTAAGATAGATGATGAAGAAACAAAATTGAGTTAGAACTCCTTTGACACAAAACAGATTTCCGGCAGACTTGACCTCAGTGCACTAAAATGATCATAACTTCTTCTAGAAAATAGATATCGACGAGATGTAAAAAGTTATGGAAACTAGACATCCGTAGCTTTCCAACCATATAAAGATCATAATTTTCTGAGCTCTGAGCGATTTTTGACACTCCGTTGAAGTTGACTGATCTGCATTGACAGTTTTCCGAATCTGTAATGGATTTGTGATCTTCATGAGACTTCTAGATGCTTCATGGACGTTCCATAGACTTCTCCTGGCTTCCACAGGTCTCCTAGTATGAGTAGAACTCCATTTCTTCATTTCTTGATTATTTTGGCGCCCTTTATGCTCTCCTTAGCCATTTTTGGACCTTGAGACTCCATTTTACCTGTAAAACACTAACTAAGTTAAATTGATCAAGATAAAGGAAATAACTTAGCAAAATATAGGGTTTAAACATTATAAACGTCGCATTTTATGCTCCTATCATATAGCATGTGGTATCATCGGTTTCTAAAAAAAAAAAAATGCTTAGAAGATACTTGTATTATTTGTAAGTTTAAGGTATCTTAGAGTGCTCTACAGTGATACTAAGTTTCGGGTTATTACAGTCTACCCACCTTAAAAGAAAATTCGTCCTCGAATTTTACGTACCTTGTTCTATGAACAATTGCGGATGTTTCTTTCTCATTTCTGATTCTAGTTCCCACGAAGCCTCGTTTTCGTCATGTCGATTCCATTGTATCTTTACTAGTGGGATTTCCTTAGTGCGGAGCTTCCGTACTTCTCGATCCAAGATACGAACAGGTGCTTCCTCGTATGTGACATCTTCTGAGAGTTCTATGGTACTATGGTCGATGACCGGGAATTGTCTGGTTTGTATTCCCGTAGCATGGATACATGAAAAACATTGTGCACGTTGGATAAGTTTTGGGGTAGATCTAGTCGGTAAGCTAAATTACCAACTTTCTCAATGATCTTGAAAGGCCCAATAAACCGTGGTGACAACTTGGCAATCTTTCTCCCGAAACGAATAACTCCCCTCATCGGTGAGACTTTCAGCAAGACATGATCTCCAACCTGAAATTCTACACTTCTCCTATGTCGATCCGCATAACTCTTCTGGCGACTTTGTGCAGTCTTCAAGCGCTCCTTAATTGAAGTGATAACCTCTGCCGATTGCTTAACTATATCAAGTCCGGGAAGAATGGCTTCTCCAACCTCAGCCCAACATATTGGAGTACGACACGGTCTTCCATAGAGAGCTTCAAAAGGTGCCATCCCTAGGCTTGAGTGATAACTATTGTTGTAAGCAAACTCAATCAAATATAAGTGATCCTCCCAACTCCCTCCAAAATCCAAAATGCATGATCTAAGCATATCTTCTATCACTTGATTGACTCTCTCGGTTTGCCCATCAGTTTGAGGGTGGAATGCGGTGCTCATGTCTAACTTCGTCTTCATTGCCGTTTGTAGACTAACCCAAAATCCTGATGTGAATCGGGCATCACGATCAGAAACTATTGAAACAGGAACTCCGTGTAGTCGCACAACTTCTCTCAAGTACAGTTTACTTAAGACGTCAATGGAATCTGTTATTTTGATCGGTAGGAAATGTGCAGACTTTGTAAGGCGATCAACAATGACCCAAATTGCATCATTGCCTCTTTGTGTCTTTGGTAATCCAGTGATGAAGTCCATCGTGATGTGTTCCCACTTCCATTCTGGAATCTTGAGTGGTTGTAATAATCCTCCCTTCCGCAAGTGCTCAGCTTTCACCATTTGACATGTAAGGCACCTAGAGACATATGCGGCAATGTCTCTCTTCATGTTGTTCCACCAATAGTTTTTCCTCAGATCTTTATACATCTTCATTCCTCCTGGGTGGATTGTAAATTTTGAACGATGTGCCTCCTGCATTATATCATCTTTTAATGATGCAACGTTTGGCACGCAGAGCCTCCCTCTAAAACGCATTCCTTCTTTTGCTTGAGTGCTCCAATCTTCAGGGTGCTTTTCCTTCATTCCTTGAACATATTTCACGAGCTCTTCATCTTCTCCTTGAGCTTGAATGATTTGACTAATTATGGTGGGTTGCACCACTAAATTTCCAATAAAAACTCCATTCATGTTCACTGAAGGAGTAAGATTGCATTCGATTAGAATTTCCAACACGCTCCAATGATCTCTTATAATGGAGGCAAGGTGACATTGAGGTTTTCTACTCAAAGCGTCAGCCACCACATTTGCTTTCCCCGGGTGGTATTGCAGCGTGAAGTCATAGTCCTTGATAAGCTCCATCCATCTTCGTTGTCGCATGTTTAAATCCTTCTGGGAGAAAATGTACTTGAGACTTTTGTGGTCGGAGAATAGATCGAATCGTTCTCCATACAAATAATGCCTCCAAACTTTCAAAGCAAAAACTACGGCTGCTAGTTCAAGATCGTGGGTTGGATAGCTTCAATTGTCGAGATGCGTATGCTACCACCTTCCCACTTTGCATGAGTACACAATCGAGCCCTTGATGTGATGCATCAGTATATATGACGAAAGGAACTCCACTTTCTGGGATGGTGAGGATGGGTGCTATTGTCAACCTTTCCTTTAGCTTTTGGAATGCTCGTTCACAATTGTCATCCCAAATGTACTTCACATTCTTTCGAGTCAACCTCGTCATTGGGAGAGCAAGTTTTGAAAATCCTTCTATGAACCTTCGATAATATCCAGCAAGGCCAAGAAAGCTTCGTACTTCCGTTGGAGTGGTAGGAGCTTCCCATTCTAACACAGCTTCAATCTTTGCAGGGTCCATTGCTATCCCCAGTTGAGAGACTACGTGGCCTAAGAACTTCACTTGGTGTTGCCAGAAATCACACTTCTCAAGTTTCGCACATAACTTGTGTTCCCTAAGCACTTGTAAGGTAGTCTCCAAGTGTTGTGTATGATCCGCTTCATTTTTAGAATAAATCAAAATATCATCAATGAAGACGATAATGAATTTATCCAGAAATGGACTGAACACTCGGTTCATCAAATCCATGAATATGGCTGGTGCATTGGTTAATCCAAAGGACATCACCAACCACTCATAATGTCCATACCGTGTGTTAAAGGCGGTTTTATGGATATCATCCTCCTTGACCAGAAGTTGATGGTACCCAGAGCGCAAGTCGATCTTTGAAAATATTCGAGCTCCTCGTAGTTGATCAAACAAATCATCGATTCGCGGCAATGGATACTTATTTTTGATAGTCACCTTGTTTAGTTGCCGATAGTCGATGCATAGTCGGAGAGATCCATCTTTCTTCTTCACGAACAAAACAGGTGCTCCCCAACTAGAAGCACTAGGCCGGATAAATCCCAGATCCAGCAATCCTTTGATTTGCGTCTGCAACTCCTTTAATTCTTTTGGTGCCATTCTATAGGGAGTAACAGAAATTGGTCTGGCTTCAGGTATGAGGTCAATGCTGAATTCAATATCTCGGCTTGGAGGTAAACGAGTGATTTCTTGGAAAACATCTTTAAATGAGTTTACCATAGGGATTTGGTCTATTAAAGGTTTTGAACTCTTTAATTCGACATTGGCAAGAATTTTGGAAGGTATGAATTTTTTGGGCGAGTCACACTGAATTTTTCGAATGGGTTGGCCAGGAATAGTGAAGGTGATGGTTTTCTCACGACAGCCTATAAAGGCATGATATTTGCTTAACCAATCAAATCCTAGAATTATGTCAAATCGCCTCAAATTTATGACTATGAGGTCCATGGGAAATTCTGTATCTAGAACATGTATAGGACATGATTTGCATACTTTGGTTAAAGTGGTAGATTTTTCTAATGGTGTTGAGACTGTTAAAATTTCATCATGCTCAGTTGGTGTCAATCCCAAAGTTGTGACAAATGCAGCAGATATAAGCGAATCGGATGCGCCAGTATCAAATAGTATATGAGCATGAGTACTATATGCTATTAGCGTACCTTCCATCACGATGTTCTCACGAGCTATGGCATTTAGCTGGACAGGACGAGGTGG